>NW_028270169.1:40221516-40534016 GCF_037043375.1 Chiloscyllium plagiosum
TTCTGATTTCCACCCATACTGACTCTGTAGACAAACCCTCCTCAACGATCTCCCTTTCTGCAGCTGTGATACTATCCATGATTAGCAATGCCACTCCTCCACCTCTTTTACCTACTCCCCAACACCATTCCTTTTGAAACATCTAAACCCTGGAACATCCAACAACCATTGATATCCAAGTCTCTGTAATGGCCACAACATCATAGTACCAAGTATTGATCCATGTCCTGACTTCATTACCCTTATTCCTGATACTTGTTGCATTAAAATAGACACACTTCAATCCATCACACTGACTGCGCCTTTGCCCTATCGAGGGCCCATCCCTCCTCACAGACTCTCTGCATGTTGTATCTGGCTGCTCACTATCTACTCCATCATCTGATTCGCAGCCCAGGTTCCCAATCCTTGCCAGTCTAGTTTAAACCCTCCTGAAGAGCTCTAGCAAACCTCCCAACCAGGATATTAGTGCCCCTCCAGTTCAGGTGCAACCCGTCCTTCTCATACAGGTCCCATCTTCCCCAGAAGGTATCCCGATGATCCATGTATCTGAAGCGCTCTGTCCTAATGGTTTAATCGTTCTGGGCAGTTCCTATGGTTTAAGCTTTCTAGGCAGTTCTTATGCTCATTGTGTCAGGTCTCCAACTGAACCAATTCGGAACCAGTTTTCTAGTGAAAAGGAAATAGAGTGGTCAGTCGGACTTTAAACGTCTGAGTCGAAGGAAGCGAAAGTCAAAGCGACAGTGAGTGTGGAGTTAAATAGAAAGATAAGTAGTAGGACAGCATGTGTGCAGGTGGGTTTAAGCTCGAGGCAGACTAGGAATGCAGCAAAAGGGAAGGATAACTTAGGACATCTTATGATTTCCAATATTTCTAATAATGATAAAAAAGTTAGCATTGAGGCACTTTACCTGAATGCTCATAGTATTCGTAATAAAGTAGATGAATTAACGGCACAAATCATTGTGAATGATTATGATGTGGTAGGCATCACAGAGATGTAGTTGCAGGGGGTTCAGGACTGGCAGTTAAACATCCAAGGATTTGCAACTTATCGAAAAGACGGGGAGGTGGGCAGAGGGTGCAGGGTTGCCTTGGTAGTTAAGAATAAAATTAAATCTGTGGCACTGAATGACATAGGTTCAGAAGATGTGGAGTCTCGTGGGTGGAAATGAGGAACCACAAAGGCAAAAAAACCATAATGGGAGTTATGTTCAGATCTCCTAACAATGGTCAGGATCAGGGGCGCAAGATGTACCGGGAAATAGATAGGGCATGTCAGAAAGGCAAGGTCACGGTGATCATGGGGGACTTTAACATGCAGGTGGACTGGGTGAATAATGTTGCAGGTGGATCCAAACAAAGGGAATTCATGGAATGCTTACAGGATTGCTTTTTGGAACAGCTTGTGATGGAGCCCACAAGGGAGCAGGGTATTCTGGACTTAATGAGCCAGAATTTATAAAAGATTTTAAAGTAAGGGAACACTTAGGAAGCAGCGATCATAATATAAAGAGTTCAGTCTGCAGTTTGAGAGAGAGAAGGCAAAATTGGATGTAAGGGTGTTCCACATAAATAAAGGCAATTACAGGGGCATGGGAGAGGAACTGATGAAAATAGACTGGAAGCAGAGCCTAGTGGGGAAGACAGTAGAGCAACAGTGGCAGGCATTTCTGGTGTAATTGAGGACACAATACAGAGGTTCATCTCAAAGAGAAAAAAAAAGAGTATCTGTGAAGTGGGGAGGGGTGGGGAAGGGTAGGATTGAACAGCCACGGCTCACAAAGGAAGTCAGGAAATGTATCAAAGAAAAAGAGAGAGTCTATAAAGTGGCCAAGAGCACTGGGAAATCAGAAGATAAAAGCAAATAGAGGATAACAAAGAGAGAAATAAGGAAGGAGAGGACCAAATATGAAGATAGGCTAGCCAGTAATATTAGAAATGATAGTAAATGTTTCTTTCAATACATTAGAAACAAACGAGAGGCTAAAGTAGACATTGGGCCACTCCAAATTGATGCAGGAAGGCTAGTGATGGGAGATAAGGAAATAGCCAAAGAACTTAACAGATATTTGCGTCTTCAAGGTGGAAGGCATGAGTTATATCCCAACAATTAAGGAGAGTCGGGGGCAGAGTTGAGTATGGTCGCCATTTAAAAGAGAAAATGCTAGAAAGCTAAAAGGTGGGCGGCACGGTGGCACAGTGGTTAGCACTGCTGCCTCACAGCGCCAGAGACCCGGGTTCAATTCCCGACTCAGGCGACTGACTGTGTGGAGTTTGCACATTCTCCCTGTGTCTGCGTTGGTTTCCTACGGGTGCTCCGGTTTCCTCCCACAGTCCAAAGATGTGCAGGTCAGGTGAATTGGCCATGCTAAATTGCCCGTAGTGTTAGGTAAAGGGGTAAATGTAGGGGAATGGGTGGGTTACGCTTCGGCGGGTCGGTGTGGACTTGTTGGGCCGAAGGGCCTGTTTCCACACTGTAAGTAGTCTAATCTAGGTCTAAAAGGAGATAAATCTCCTGGCCCCGATGGGCTACATCCCAGAGTTCTGAGGGAGGTGGCTGAGGAAATAGCAGAGGCATTGGTTGTGATCTTTCAAAAATCACTGCAGTCAGGGAAAGTCCCAGATGATTGAAAAATTGCTGTTGTAACCCCCTTGTTCAAGAAAGGATCAAGACAAAAGATGGAAAATTATAGGCCAATTAGCCTAGGTTGTCGGTAAAATTCTAAAATCCATCATTAAGATTGAGATTTCCAAACTCTTGGAAGTGCAGGGTTGGATTAGAACAAGTCAGCATGGGTTTACTAAGGGGAGCTCGCACCTGGCAAACTTTTTCAAATTCTTTGAAGAGGTAACAAGTAGGTTAGACCAGGGAAACTGAGTGGATGTTATCTATCAAAAGGCCTTTGATAAGGTGCTCATGGGAGGCTGCTGAGTAAGGTGAGGGTCCATGGTGTTCGAGGTGAGCTACTGGCATGGATTGAGGATTGACTGTCTGACAGAAGGCAGAGAGTTGGGATAAAAGGTTCTTTTTCAGAATGGCAGCTGGTGACAAGTGGTGTCCTGTAGGGTTCAGTGTTGAGGCCGCAGCTGTTCACTTTCTACAATATATTAATGATCTGGATGAAGAGACTGGGGGCATTCTGGCGATGTTTGCCAATGATACGAAGTTAGGTGGACAGGCAGTAGTACTGAGGAGGTAGAGAGGCTTTAGAAAGATTTAGACAGTTTAGGAGAGCGGCTGAGGAAATGGCTGATGAAATTCAATGTGATCAAATGCGAGGTCTTGCACTTTAGAAAAAAGAATACAGGCGTGGACTATTTTCTAAATGGTGTGAAAATTCATAAAGCCAAAGTACAAACAGATCTGGGAGTGCCAGTTAAGGATTCTGTGAAGATTAACTAGCAAATTGAGTCCATGATTAATAAAGCAAATACAATGTTGTCATTTATTGGATTAGATTAGATTAGATTCCCTACAGTGTGGAAACAGGCCTTTCAGCTCAACAAGTCCACACCAACCCTCTGAAGAGCAACCCACCCCCCTCTGACTAATGCATCTAATACTATGGGCAATTTAGCATGGCCAATTCACTTGGCTTGCACATCTTTGGACTGTGGGAGTAAACCGGAGCACCTGGAGGAAACCCACGCAGACAAGGGGAGAATGTGCAAACTCCACACAGTCAGTCGCCTGAGGATGGAATTGAACCTGTGAGGCAGCAGTGCTAACCACTGAGCCACCGTGCTGCTCCATCTCAAGAGGGTTGGAATATAAAAGCAGTGATGTGCTTCTGAGACTTTATACAGCTCTAGTTAGGTCCCATTTAGAATACTGTGTCCAATTTTGGGCCCCACACCTCAGGAAGGACATGCTGGCACTGGAGTGTGTCCAGCAGAGATTCACACGGATGATCTCTGGAATGGCAGGCCTAACATACAATGAACAGCTGAGGATTCCTTGGATTGTATTCATTAGAGTTTAGAAGGTTGAGAGCAGATCTAATAAAAACTTACAAGATAATGCATGACTTAGAAAGGGTGGACGCTGGGAAATTACTTCCATCAGGCGGAGATACTAGGACTCATGGGCACAGCCTTAGAATTAGAGGGGATCAATTTAGGACAGAAATGAGGAGACATTTCTTCAACCAGAGAATGTGGAATTCATTGCCACAAGCACAGTGGAAACCGGGACATTAACTGTTGATAACTTCTTGATCTCTTAAGGAATTAAGGGCTATGGGGAGAGTGCGGGTAAGTGGAGTTGAAATGCCCATCAGCCATGATTAAATGGCGGCATGGACTCGATGGGCCAAATGGCCTTACTTGCACTCCTATGTCTTATGGTCTAAGGAACTCTGCAGGGTCCCATTGCATATCATTAAGGGATGCGTCAGACCATCCAGAGATTGGACAATCTGGGCCAGACCATTGTAGTTCATTCTTTAACGTTAGCCTGACCCCCTTCAATTTCACTACCTTTCCAGTTTGGACATTCTTCATTGAACTTAATAACTGATATAAATTAAAAATTGTAAACAGACTAGATAGACTGGGGTTGTTTTCCTTAGAGTGGAGAAGGCTGAAGACCTGATTGAGGTGTACAAAGTTCTGTGGGACATAGGCAGGGAAGATAGAGAGAAATCTTGCCCTTACAGAGGTCAATAACCAGTAGCACAGTTTTAAGGTTAGGAGCAGGGGCTTTGGAGGGAATTTGAGGGAAAAAAAATCATGTCGAGGGTGATGGGTGCCTGAAACCCACTACCTAAAAGCAGCGCTCCGAAAGCTAGTGCTTCCAAATAAATCTTTGGACTATAACTGGGTGTTGTGTGATTTTTACCTTTGTACACCCCAGTCCAACACTGGCACCTACAAATCATGACCTAAAAGGCTTGTAGAGATGGAACACTCAAACATACAGGAACTATTTAGATGAGCACTTGAAACTCCATAGTATACAAACCTAAAAGCTAAGTCTTAGAAAATAGGAACAGAAAATGGGTTGTTTGATGACTGGCAAAGACAAGATAGGCCAAAGGGTGTCTTTCCATACTGTTAAAACTCTATGATTCTCTGGTAAATAGCATTTTCTGACATTCTTATGGAAAATAAAGAACATGAAAGCATGGGAAGTTTTAAAGCATGAAGACCACTGGAATCTGTGTTCTGTGGAAGGCAGGATGGGATAACTATAGTGGAACATTCTTACACCAATTAGCAGAGTAAGGCTGAAAGGTCACTATGGCGAGATGAGATAACACAAGTACTAAAGTAAATTTCTCTGTTAAATGTTATTATGACAGGATTGGGACCGTAAATATTTGGGACATGACATTAAAATATCTAATTAATAGTAGAGTCAGCTTGAGACAGGAGACTATTGTACTAGATGGAATAGCTAAATATCTATCATGATAGGTTAGTCTACAATGAAAGATCACTGTAGCAGAAGTGATAATAAATATCTAATCATGACATGAGGAAAATATCAAGTAGGGTCTGGAATGAAAGACCATTATAGCAGAGTTAGCAATAAATATCTAACCATGACATTAGAATAACATTAAGTAGAATTACAGCTAAAGAGATAATGGGAACTACCATCACTGGTCCATTGTTTAGCCACAGTGAGGTACTTTGATTAATATAGTTGGACATGCTGATAAGCTAACAGAAACATGATAAAAAAAATATAAAAATCCACAGACTCTGAAGTTCATGGGCATTCGAGAATCTGCTTTCTCAGTGTCACGGTTTTTTGTTTGCAAATAAAAGACCTACTTCTTGAAGAACTCTCTGCATCTCCTGGTGATTCTCTATATTTTTTCCACAACATCAGATGCCTCACTATGGTATTGCCTCTTACTGCTACCAATCATTTTCTACTTTCTTAATTCTTATGTTCTGCCTCGTAGCCTTGAATTCAATCAGTAACTGTTGTGCGCAACATGAATAAATAGAGAGAATGCAGGTGAAACTCAGCAGGAGAGAATTTAATTGAATTGAATTTATTGTCACGTATACCGAGGCACAGTGAAAAGCTTTGTATTGTGAGCATTACAGGCAGATCACAGAGTTAAGTAGCATAGATAGGTAAATAATAGGTAAACAGCGGCAAAAACGAAAACACAGGTACAGGCAAATGTTAAGAGTTTGTGAGTCCATTCAGTATTCTAATAACAGAAGAGTAGAAACTGTTTTGAAACCGGCTGGTGCATATGTTCAGGCTTCTGTACCTTCTCCCCAGTGATAGAGGTTGTAGAAAATCATTGCCAGGGTGGGATGGATCTTTGAGAATGCTGGCGGCCTTTCCTTGACAGCAGGTAGGTGGATTCTATAGATGGGAGGTTGGCCTTTGTTATTGTCCGGGCTGAGTTCACCACTCTCTGTAACTGTCTCCGGTCTTGAATGGTACAGTTGCCATACCAGGCAATGATACATCAGCACACAATGCACCTATGAAAGTTGGCAAAGGTATTCACCATCATGCCAAATTTCCTCAGCTGCCTAAGGAAGACGAGACATTGTTGGGCCTTTCTAACCAATGCATCCACATGAAAAGTCCAAGAAAGCTTGTTGTTGATTACCACTCCCAGGAGCTTGGCACTTTCCACTCATTCCACCTCTGTGCTGTTAATGTGTAGATGGGCATGAGTAACATCCCTCCAAAAGTCAATAATGAGTTCCTTGGTTTTGCCGGTATTTAGAGCTAGGTTATTCTTGGTGCACCATTTTTCCAGTTATTCCACCTCCTGTCTGCAGTCTGTTTCGTCGCCATCTGAGATTCGAACGACTATGGTGGTGTCATCAGCGAACTTGTAAATGGCATTAGTCTGATTTTTGGTGACACAATCATGGGTATCTGGTGAGCACAGTAGGGGGCTGAGTACACATCCTGGAGGTCTCCAGTGTTGAATGTTACTGAGGATAAAATATTGTCCCCAATCTCCCTTGATTGTGGCCTATGGGTCAGGAAACTGAGGATCCAGTTGCAGAGAGTGGGGCTTAGTCCGAGATCACTAAGTTCAGTAATCAGTCTCGAGGGGCTAATAGTGTTGAAGGCTGAACTGCAGTCAATGAGTAGGATTCTTACATAGTTGTTCTTGGTGTCAAGATGTTCTAGGGAGGAGTGAAGGGCAAGTGTTATGGCAACTGCCATGAATCTGTTGATCCAATAGGCAAATTGAAGTGGGTCGAGAGTAGTGGGGAGGCTAGAGTTGATTAATGCCCTGATCAGTCTTTCAAAGCACTTCATGACCACCGAATGTAGGGCCACTGGGCTGTAGTCATTGAGACATGCTGCATGAGCCTTCTTAGGCACAGGGATGATGTTGGCCCTCTTGAAACAGGCAGGGACAGTAGCCTGCTGCAGGGAGAGGTTGAAGATGTCCGAGAAGACCTCTGCCAGTTGATCTGCGCATGCTCTGAATGCACGACTTGGTACTCCATCTGGTCCCATCGCTTTCCTTGGATTCACACAAAGAAAAACTGATCTGACCTCTGATGCAAAGACTATTGGGATAGGTTCATCAGGACTTGACAGAATAGGTGTTATCTCTCCGCCAAACTTCTGCTCAAAGCCAGCATAGAAGGCATTGAGACGATCTGGGAGGGAGGGTCATTTTCTGCTATCTTGCACTGTCTCTCTTTAGAACCTGCGATGTCATTCAGTCCTTGCCATAGTCGCCGAGTGTCTGTCTGGGTCTCTAGTTTGGATCGGTATTGGTCCTTGGCTGTCTTAATGGCTCTGCGAAGGTCATACTTGGATTCCTTATATTTGAGTGGGTCTCCTGATCTGAAGGCCTCATGCCTGTTTTTTAGCAGGTGCCATATGTCCTGATTCATCCAGAGTTTCCTGTTGGGGAACACTCAGATTGACTTCCTCGGTATGTAGTCCTCCACACACTTGCTGATAAAGTCTGTGACAGTGGTGGCGTACTCATCCAAGGTACCTGCGGACTGTTTGAACATGACCTAATCAGCCGATTCCAGACAGCACCGGAGTTGATCATCTTCCTCCTCCGACCAGCACTGGACCTGTATCCGCGAGGGGGGGGGGGGGGTCTCCTGTTTGAGCTTTTGCCTGTAAGCCTGCAGAAGAAACACGGCATTGTGGTTGGAGTTCCTGAAATGAGGCGGGGTATGCAGCGGTAGGCATCTTTCACAGTGATGTGGCAGTAGTCTAAAATGTTTGGGCACAGTTAGCTTTTGGAGTCTGATGAGTTTAGAAGTGAGAGGCTGAAAAGTTGTGTGTTTCCATCTTGTTGACTGGGAGGGAGAGGGTTGGCGTGAGTGAAACACACCTGTGAGGGTACTCAGAACAAAAGACAGAGGGAGGTAAAAGCGATAGATATGTATAACAGGTGTAAATGACAAGGGACAATGGGTCCAAGTGAAGCCAGCGACGTTGGGGTGGGATAAGGAGATGTACAATCAGAATGGAGGATAGAGGTCATGCTCACTTTGCTTTTCTTGTACAAGTTCCTTTTCCTGAAATCTGTCCGCTTTGTCAACGCCTTCTTTTGTCGTCATATGCTAAAGTGTATGTATATATATATATATATATATACACACACACATAAAGGCAAGCCACCTCTGAGCTTATTGTTACCTGTTTGACCTTTCAGTGGGGAGTCTGGACTGGTGATCGAGTCCTGTGTTTAGGGGCTGAGGTGCTAAACTTTCAGCCAATCGGAAATGGGAGCAAAATCGAAAGTTCGCTTTGTCTATCGGGAGACCGGAAAAAGCTGAGCGGGAAAAAGGTTGCCTTGAGGAGACGGACTTTCCCGTACAGTGTGCTGACAAAGAAGGATGGAGGCAGCAGGTAAACGTAACTGGCGTAGAAACGGTATTCGGTCTCGGATTTCTCCCAACGGGGCTCGGTTGCCACTAACACTGAGCGATCTGTTCACGGTGAGCTGACGGAGGGAGAACATTCGTGGGCAACTCATTGAGTAACATGGCTGTTATTGCGCTGGAAATCTGCTAGGTTTCCTGGCCAGCACGGCAGTCCAGGTAGATTTGTGCACAGGCTTCCCCTGAGCATTTGCACTGCCGTGTATTTTTTTTTAACAAAAAGCATCAAAACCCGGAGGTGTCTGTATGTAACCTAAGTGACTGCTTTTACTGTTCAGGCTAAAGCGCCCCCAGTAAACCCAGCAGAGTCTGAAACGGGAAGTGTCAGTTAGTCCAGTGAATTCAACGTCAATTTATGCCCAGAAAGCGAAATAACGATGAATAAATATTAATAAAGAAAACAGAAAGAAATGCGGATGCTGGAAATCAGAGGGTCACTGGACCCGACACAATAACTCTGATTTCTCTGCACAGATGCTGCCAGACCTGCTGAGCTTTACCAGCAACTTCTGTTTTTGTTTGTACATAAATTACAGAGAGATAAACGATCTTTTAAACCTTCACAAGTAATGAAAATATGAAAGAATGAGCCTTGTAGACATGACCCTTACTGTAACAGCGCATGACCAAGGAGGTTGGAGTGGAGTGTGTCGGGTAACTCTCATCAATGTCCTTTATAACCTGAACATGACTTTCCAATATTCCTGATGAAGGGCTTTTGCCCGAAACGTCGATTTTGCCTGTCCTCGGATACTGCCTGAATTGCTGTGCTCTTCCAGCACCACTGATCCAGAATCTGGTTTCCAGCATCTGCAGTCATTGTTTTTACCTCCTTTCCAATATCCCTTACGACAGGCTGATACGAAAGGAGAAGTTTGAAAGTGTGGGCGGCAAGGTGGCACACTGGTTAGCCAGTGGGGATCCAGGTTTGATTCCAGCCTCACACAAACTCCTGTGTGGAGTTTGCACCATCTATCTCCCCATGTTTCCTCCCACAATCCAAATATATGCACATTATGTGGATTGGCCATGATAAGTTGCCCATAATATGCAGGTGAATTAGCCATGGGGAAAGCAAGGTTACAGGCAAAAGGGACAGAAGAGTGGGTCCGGGTGGGATACTCTTGGGAGGTTTGGTGTGGTCTTGATGGGCCGAATGACCTGCTTTCACACTAGGGATTCTATGAAAGTTAAATGGGATTTGCGGTGAGCTGGTAACATGGATACAGAACTGGCTCAGTCATAGAGGACAGAGAATAGCGGTCAAAGGGTGTTTTTCTGACTGGAGATCTGTGACCAGTGGTGTTCGGCAGGGATCAGTGCTGGGACCTCCTTGTAATTATATATAAATGATTTGGAGAATAATGACACAAGGATTGGGGGAACTGTGGATAGTGAGGATGATTGCCAGTGGATACAACAGTACATAGATAGGCTGGAGACTTGGATGGAGAAATGGCAGTTAACCTGGAGTTTAATCTCGATAAATGCAAGATGATGCATTTTGGAAGATCTAATGGAGGATAGCTGTATACATTAAATGGCAGAATCCTTAGCAGCATCAACATACAAAGGGATCTAGGAATGCAGGTCCGCACTTCCCTGAAGGTGGCAACACAACTTAAATAAGGTGGTCAAGAAGGCATATTGGCATGCCTAGGGCATGGATTATAAAAAGTTGGGGGCAAGTCATGTTGCAGCTGTATAGAACTTTAGTTGGACCGCATTTGGAATATTGTGTATGGTTCTGGTCACGAAACTACCAGAAGCATGTGAAGAATTTGGAGAGATTACGGAAATGATCTACCAGGATGTTGCCTGGTTTAATGCTTATTGGCTGTGAGGAGAGATTTGACAAACTTTGTTTTAACTTGAACGTCAAAGGATGAGAGGCAACTTAATAGAAATTTACAAAATTATGAGAGGCATGAATAGGTGGAGTCTTATTCTCAGGGTAGAAATTTCACTTACTAAGGGACTTAGGTGTAAGGTAAAAGGGGGTACATTTAAAGGAGATGTGCGAGGAAAGTACTTTACATAGAGATAGGTAAGCCTGATGTAGGCTGGGAAGCCCGGATCAGGATTCGGGCGGTAACGTGCGGTAGGTGAAGGAAAGTTTGGACTCTTTTTAAGTTATATTTCCTTTATTTCATTCTAAGCTAATGTGAATGGTACTTATATACAGTGACAGTACACATTTTTCATTGTACTTTATATTGAATACACATGACAATAAATTTCTCTAACGTGGAATGTGCTTCCAGAGGAGGTGGTGGACGTGGATACAATAGCAGCATTTAAGAGGCATCTTGACAGATACATGAATAGGCAGGGAATAGAGGAACACTAACTGCATAGAGGCAAGAGATTGTTAGTTTAGGAAGGTATCTTGTATTAACACAGTCTGTTCCTTTGCTGTACTGTTCTTGTTCTTTGTACCTTAATGATCTAGGCATGAAGATAGGTAGTATTAGCAGTAGTTTCACAGATCACATGATAATTAGTTTAGTAAGTATAAAGGCAGAAGGCGTTAGACTATAGGACAACATAGATAGGCAAATTGAATTTAATCCTGATAAATATGCATTTTAAAGGAACTAACAAGGCAAAAGAGTACACATTGAATGGTGGTACCCTAAGAAGTACAGAGATCAGGTTGATTTTGGGGTGCATGTCCATTGATCCATGAATGCAACAAGTTAGGTAGATAAAATGGTAAAGAAGGTGTCAGGGATACTTTCCTTTATTGGTCAAGACATTGAAGAAAAGTAAAGGAGCTTATAATGGAACCATTGATAACATTAGTTAAACCAGAGCTTTGTGCAGTTCTGGTTAACACTCTGTAGGAAGAACATGACTGCACAAGAGGGTGCAGAGGAAATTCATCACCATATTGTCCAAGCTGAAGCAGTTCAGTTGTAGAGGGAGACGAGAAAGACTGAGCTTCTTTCCCTTAGAGCAGGCAGCCTAAGGGGGGATCTGATTAAGGTGTACACTATGGTGAAGGTTATCGATAGTGTAAAGAGGAAGTAATGTTTCCCTTTAACAGAGGGGTCAGTAACTATGAATCACAGTTTTCAGGTAAGGAGCAGGAGGTTTAGAGTAAAGTTGAGGAACAAATTTTTCACCCAAAGTCTGGAACTCACTGTTGAAAAGAGTTGTAAAGGTGAGCACCCTCAAGGCATTTAAGAAGCATTTATCTGAACACTTGAAATGCCACAGCATAAGAGGTAAGGAAAAGAGGGTTAGAATAGTTGGATGTTTGATCACTGGTGTGGACATGATGGGAAAAGGGCTTTTTTCCATGCTATAAAACCTTTATGACTCATGCAAAGCATAGCAGTGTCGCAGGCTGTGCATGCTCCGTGCAAGATTACTTTTACAGCTGAAGGACACATCTATGTAGAGGGAACAAACCAGATATGGAGTGGAATTGCATAAGAAATGAAGACAGCAAAACCAAGTCTGGCTGTATAAAGGGGTAGTTCCATCCACAGAAGACCAGAGATCACTGGGAGTATCCTTGTGTCAGACTGCTGAGAGATCAGTAGAAGAGGCTTTATACCAGTAAGAGTTGCTAGTAGCAGACTCTGGGCAGTTACACTCAGGAGAAGCCTAATAAACCATTTGGTGCGGTTAAGGTCCAGAACAAACTGTCTGGTGTAGAGAAGATAGTGAGGATGCTGGCTTGTATGAGAAAGGTAACCATTTTAAGAGATTGTGTTTCACTAAGAGTGGCTAAAGAGCTAGAAATGCAAGAGTTGGTGCTAGAAAGCAGTCTTGCTTCAGGTGAACATAGTCTCAGGAGAAGCGATTGAACCACTGAGAGTTGAGCAGACATTGAGGCTGTTGGAGTTGGAGCAGTCTTGGGAGAACTTCAGAGTCCGTCTGGATCTTCAGAAATACAGAGTTGAAATCCCTTCGTGAGAAGACCAAGTGTTAACAAGATTTTGTGACAGACAATGATCAGTAACATCTGGATGAGTTAGTCATTAATATGTGGGATCTATCATGAACGCAGCTGCCATTCAATGAGCAGTGTGTTATGTGTGGCCACAAGTTTCCCTATAATGTACATTTACTTTGTTATGTCTGAATATTATAGTACAGAATAGATATTGTAGATCGTTTATCTTTTGACTTTGTAGAGGAACACTTATTTTCCTTGTGTTTAAAATTGTGGAATCTTTTGGTTTTATTCCCTTAGAATGTCAAAGACTTGGATTCATATCATGAGTACCTTCAAAGCACCTGTCCATAAGGCACAAGTCAGGAGTGTGATGACATATTCTCCACTGCCTGGATGAGTGCGGTGCCAATAAAACTCAAAAGCTTGACACACCCAGGAAAGGACAGCCTGCTTGAATGGCATCCCATCTTTCATCTTCAACATTACTGACACAAATTGGTAGCAGTGTGCATTGTCTACAAGATAGATTGCAGCAACTTGGACAGCATTGACCTCCCACCTAGAAAGCTAAAGTCAGCAGATATATTGGAGTAGTACCGCCTATAAGCTGAACTCCACACTACAAAGAATCCTGATTTTGAAATCTATTGCCATTCTTTCACCGACACTAGTTCAACATCCTCAAGCTCCCTCCCTAACAGCAATGTGGGTGTAACTAATCCCATGAGCTGCAGTGGTTTAAGAAGGCAGCTTGTCACAGCCTTCTCAAGGGCAGTTTAGGATGGGGGATAAAGAAACTAGCAGCACCCATATCCCATGGACAAGTAAAATACAAGTACCTAGGATTTCAAACTTTGTCCATTTTAAACTAGTCCCTTACCAGATTATACTCTGAATCATAACAAGGAGCAAAGTGATGGCACCTGCTGCTGACCTCACATTAAGTTGTCTACAATGATCCAGTAGTCTCTGTGCTCCAGATTCCCCTTTTCTCGGTGTTAAGATGGATCCCGAGTCAGGTCAGGGGAATCTCCAGACATCCAGCAACAATAATGATATCAAGCAGTAAGCTGCCAATCTAATTGCAACATTCCCACAGACAGTAAATCAGGAAATAAAATACGCTGGTTATTCTTCTCTTGTAGAAATTCTACACAGAACAAAGTAAAGTTTAGGATGTGCACATTAGAAGCTGAAATATTATTTTTAAAAGTTTAAAAAGCAGGCTATTTAAGGCTGAGATGAGGAAGAATTTCTTTACTTGGAAGATAGTGAATGTTGGGAATTCTCTACCTCAGAGGGCTGTGGAGGCATTATTTTTGAGCATGTTCAAAGCAGAAATTTCTAGAGAGGGATGATACCAAGTGATATGGAGATAGTTTGGGAAGGTGGTATTGAGACAGGTAGTCAGCCAACATCTCATTATATGGAGAAGCATGATTGGCTGGATGGCCAACTTGTGTTCCTGTGTTCCTTTATTTTATTAATTTAAAAAGTTGATCTTGCACAAAAACATGAAATTAATTTTCTGAGATAAAGTTACTCAGCTGAAGTTCTGACTAGGTATGCAATTAAAATCCCAGTTATGTCTTATTAGCAAGGCATAACTTTCCCAGAGATTTTTGCAATGATATTATAATGTAAAAGCAGGATGTTTAATCAGTTCAGTAATTTCAAAAGATTACAATTTGGAGGGAATTTCCATCCTGTAGAGAAGAAGGAACTACAGACAGCAGCATCTGAATTTCTGGGTCTAAACATATTAGAAATTTCTGTCAACTTCACAGGATACTGCCAGTAAATGCTGACTATTTCGCCATTATTCCAGTTGTGAAATATGTATGCATGTGCAAATGGAGGACTGGCTTGTCTCATGTACTTATTTATTAATAGAAAAAGACAGAGCGTATCTAGAAATGTAGAGCTAAAGCAATCCTGAATGAAGGAGCATAATCAAGACAAGGGATATGTGAGCAGGGCTAAGCTACACTGCATAAGCAGGATCAAAGGTAGTGCCACACAGAGTCCAAAAAGAACAGAAGAAGCTGATTATAAATAGTGAGTGTTAGATGAATGATGCTCTTCCCCTTTACAACATCCAGCTGTCTAATTAGCATTGTAGATAAACCATTGATAAAGTGTACAGATAATGCAATATTATCTTTGGATTAGCACAGTTGATAATATTCTACACACTTGTCATGTCTTTACAATTCCTCTGTTCACTGACTCTGCGTTATAGGATTTTACAAGTTCTCCATTCACTGATGCAGTACAGTATCACACATCACCGTCATTTCTTCCTATACAGTAAACAACACTTTAATAATATTCCATACGTTAACCTGCACATCTATATCTAACTCACCTGGATTGAAGTTAACTATAAGTAGAAAAACAAAAACCATCAAAGTTTATTGTCTTTATTTCAGACCAGAGACTGAAGCGCCTCAGAACAGATTTAGTGAATAGACTCACCAAGGGAGTCATTGATGATTTGGTGGATGAAATGCAAGAGGCGAGTGTAATCAATACGTCGGAATCAGAAGAAATTCTCCAAGCGCAAGCAACAACAAAAAACAAGGCTCGATGTCTCATCGACACCATTTCAAGAAAGGGACCCAGAGCCAGTGAAAAATTTATTGACAGTCTGAACAAAGCAGACAGAGAGCTGTGTACAGAACTGAGCCTTTGTCTGGTAAAAAGTAAGTGACAGAATATGGGAGTGGTGAATAACTATGACCAACACATTCAGAGTAGGAATAAAATTTAGAAGTGGGAGAAAATATTCAAACTTCAGCCAGTAAACAAGAGAAACTGTGCTCATATACTAACCAGGGGGCCTGTGTGCTCAGGTGCTAACAATTCTCCAAACTAGGCTGGGGGTTGGAATTGCTCACACATTACCATCTCTAACCATGAGACTGTGTGCTCAGATACTAATAATCTACAAACTAGAGGGGGGTACTCAGAAGCTAACAATCTCCAAACTGGGAGCATGTGTGCTCAGATACTAACAGTCTCCAAACAGCCTGGTTTATATTCACATAGTAACAATCCCCAAATAAGGAGTACTTTTACTGACAATTGGGAATTGTACAAAACTTTGATAATTGCAACTGATAGCTAGATCAAATCAAACAGAACAGAGATTGAAACACAAAAATACTGGGAATATGCAGCAGGCCTGACAGTATCTGTGAGGCTAATATTTAATATCAGTGATTCTTTGATAACGTGAAATAGTGAGCAAATTTATTCCAGCTGGAGAGAGGTGGGATCTTACCTGCTGAATTGGGAGCCAAGACAGGACAAGAGGTAATATAGACTTAATGATACAATTCCTAAAAAGGATGCAGGACCAGAGGCACCAGGAGTGTATGTACGTTGATCTTTAAAGGTGGCAAGATGTAGTGAAAGATTGGTTAGCAAAGTATTTGGGATTTTGGGCCTAGTACAGTAGAGCCATTCAGTACCAAAGTATGGAAGTTACACTGAACCTTTATAAGGTTCTGTTTCACCCAGCTCTAGTCGTCACACTTTAGGAATAATGTGTCAGCCCTCATAGCATGTAGTGGAGATTTACCAAAGGAATTCTAGTCATCGGATGATTTAGTTACAACATTTGGTTGGAAAGACTGGGGTTGTTCTCCCTGATGCAAAGAAGATTGAGGAAAGATTTGATAAAGGTGTCCGAGATTATTACAAACTTAGAAAAGGTAGATAAGGGCTATTCTACTTATTAGCTCTATGTACAAGAACTAGGTGACAAAGTTAAGATTGTAGGCAAGAGATGCAGGGGGACTGTAAGGAAGAACTTTTTAATGCAACTAGTGGTAATGTGGATGGAAAAGCATTCAATCATTTTTAAAAGAAATCGGATGGGGATTTGTTGTGTTGCAGTATCTTGTGAATTCTGTCTTGATAGTATTTCTGTTATTCCAGCAGATGCATCAAGTTCTGATCCAAAGCAAACCTCTGAGACTTCAGCAGGTACTGTATCTTATATATTTTCCTGTGCCTTTGTTTAATGAAACACTATCTGTTTGGGAAGATGGTGGAGTAATGTTAGTTTCACGGGAGAGTATTCCATGGTATGGGTTCAATCCCACCACAACAGCTGGCGAGATTTAAATTCAATTAATTGAAGAATCTGCAATTGCAAATCAGTTATCAGTGATGATGATGATGAAACTATCATTGCTTATCACAAAAACACAATCAATCTCTCCTGGTTCATTTAGGCCATTGATCTCTGCAGGTGCTTACCCATCTCTTCCAGGCAGGTTTCACCCTGAACTGCAAATTCTGACCAAAGTGCTACTGCCTGTACAGCACCTAGTTGTTTACAAGAGGTGGAATTTCTTCTTATATCTTTTCTCTTTGAATTGATTTATGACCATGAATGAGATAACACTTTTTACATATCAGTTAACAAATTAAACTATGGATGAGGCGCAGCACATTTTTAAAATCATAAGCCATAGTCCACTAGTCTCCTTTAGAGAGGTACAAGTAGTTATAAGGCCAAGGGGCACCACTCTAGATCAAGCATGGCTGACCAGGAATTTCTCCTGTGCCGACTGTTTGCCAGGGATGGACTAGCAGGTTGATTATTGGTCTGTGTTGAGCACTCTTTCTGTGGTCAACAAGCTTCTGAGTAGAACTTCAATCTGGAGCTTCTGGCTGAGAAGTAAGTGCATTATCTATTGAGTCCCAAGACCTCTGCACATTAAGGACTGAAGTGTAAATTGCACTGCTGCCATGATCTCCCTGTGTGGATTTTTTATTGCATATCTATTTGTGTTGCATACAAAGTACTGACATTCATATATTTCATTTGAAACAAATCGTTGAATAAATCTGAGTATATATGTGCTCCCTTTTGTAAGTAACATAGAATCTGATTCTCCATATCTGTGCGCTACAGGTATTGGATCTGTTGTCCCAACCACTTCCACAACACCAGAGGTACCCACATCTGATGAGTGGATAATTCCATGCACACAACAGCATTATAAGGAGATTTCTCAGAATACTGGCGAGGTACCATACTGATATCCTGAGCTATCGTAATGTTGAAGATTGAACATCAGTGCAAATGCCTTCTGCTGTTCTATATTCCTGAGCTTTGATGAGACATTTTATGTAGTGCTGATTGTTGAAATTCCTGCCAATCTATATCCAAGTAGAAATCCTCTTTTTGCACACTTGGGTAATGTCGCTGAATTGATTCCATGTTTGGGATAGGTGACTAGTTGGTTTTGGGTTTGAGATATACGATGTAATTGGGTCCATCTTTGGGACGTATGTCTGGATTGATTAGAGCTTGTTTATGAAGTTAGTTGGTTCAATATCTGGGATCTGTGTTTGGATTATTCAGATACTTGGCATATGTGACTGGATAATTTAATGCATGCTTGGATGGGGCCTAAATTTATTGATCTTTGAGATTTATGATTGAATTGATTTTATTTTGGATTGGATTACTTGATTGGATTGTTATTAAATTTTCCCATCTCAGTAAATAATTCCGTACTGGTTAAAGCCAAAATACAACTGTAATTTATTTTCCAGGTATACCAGATATTGCCAAAACAGGACAGGAAACGTCTGGCTTTACTGATTAATAACATTGATTTTGAGGAACCTGCAATGAAGAGAAAAGGTGCAGAGGTGGATGAAAAACAAATGCAGAAACTGCTGAATGGCTTTGGCTACCAAGTGGAAAAGCACAATAATTTAACAAGCGAGGTAAATGTTAATGTTTGGAATGTTCTTAGCTTTATCTGATTCTTGGAACAAACGGCTGCAGCCATTTTTGTAATAGCAGACATAACACCTTAAACAAAACTTTAGCCCCAACTGGCTGATAGTTATTAGTCAGATGATTTTTCTTTTAACCAAACTATTTCCAATGGAAGAAAAGAAAAATCTTGACAAAATATGTTAACTCCTGACTCATATAACCACATTTCTTGAGGAACATCCAGTAATTGTGACACTTTGGGTAACTAAATATTCAATATAAATATATTATTACACAGCATAAACTTTTAATGAATAAACCTCTATCTTCCAGTACACTTAACTGTAATGGGCATTTGCCTACTTGTCATGAAAAACTGCACAGATACAGAACAATACAGTATCCATAATGGACTTACTTTAGATATACAATATAGAACATGGTGGTTCCTGCAATTCTTCTGCCAAATGTTCCAAGAGTTCTAGATAGGGCAGGGGGTGTATGGCACAGTAATTACTCTGTAATGGCCGTCTTTATGAATCAAATTGATCCTCAAAAATTCAGCAACTCTTTGTTAATATTACACTTATCATAAATGACAATTTCTTTTTACTATATATGGGATCTAGTGGAATTCAGACTGTATCAGTGCTGCTCAAAAAAATATTAATGTACCATGAATTGTGTTTCAGGAAATGAAAGAAGCACTGACTGCATTTTCAAAACGAGAGGAACACTTACAGTCTGATAGTACTTTTGTTGTTCTCATGTCCCATGGGCTCCGAGATAAAATCTGTGGCAAACTTCACAATGAGGACAAGGAAGATACTCTTCACATCGACAATGTTTTTAACATTTTAAACAACAAGAACTGCAAAGGCTTGAGAGGAAAACCCAAAGTTATCATTGTGCAGGCATGTCGAGGAAGTGAGCATCCTTCTATACCATTATGCAATCTAATCGTACAATGTGTGAATTAAAGGAAGTGACAGGTTTGATATTAGATGCTAGCCAAAATTGTCTATCTGTTAGAGAATAGCAACTCCTTAGTATATTACTGAGAACAGAAGCCCTTCTCTAGAGTTTAAAAGAAATGTTATCTATATTATAGGGAAATATGTTTTAAATATTAAGTAGAGAAACCAGTTCTAGGTGTATTAGGGACTAATTTTGTTATTTTCATGTCATTTTATTTTATTCAAGAAGACTAAATTGCAGTGTATCTAGTATTTAAACATGCATGTATAGACAAGAAACGATGACAAAAACCAGACAAATCAGCAAATAGCAGGGAAGTGGTGGACAGGATATTAAAAAATGAGTAATATTGAATTAAAATTACAAATCAATACACCAGTCCTACTTTATGAAAACTGGTGTGTACTTAAGAGTCGCAGCTCCTATGTGTGTTAGAGAATACATATAAGGCACAGCAGATTATATGTGTGATCCAACAAATAACAGCTCTCTATCAATATAGAGAGTAGCAGTATGATGTAACCCAATTTCGCCTTAAAAATCAGGGCAATTATTTTGTTGAACAGATACTGAAGTGGGTGCAGTACAAATAAGATGAGCCTGTGTGCATGTCTGGATGCAGCGCACCATTTTGGTCTTAACTGCAGATAATTTGAATTTACTGCTGCTTGCAAAACCAGGCTCAGCACTCAAGTGTTGATTGGACACCCTTATTGTAGTAAGAACCATGTATGTTGCTCCTTACACTTGTTTCAACTGAAGGTAAAGAATTCTGTGAGGTGTAACAAAATTATTCCCTAATAGAGCTAGAGCTGGCTTCTCTCTTTCATATATAGGACGTCTATTCCCTATAATACACACAGCATTTTTTTTAACTACATAGACACGTTCTTTGTGAGTATTACTCGATGTCCTGCTGGAAGAGGTCCAGAGAAGGAAGTATGTCTTGTCATCACATTGGAATTAATACCTTTTCATGTTCAAAAACTCCTAACCTATTCCTGTAGCAGCTAGTGTTCCTCTTCCTCGCCTCACATCCTCCTTCCTATTTCCCAGCCAGACTAAGGATCCCTTAGCCAGATGCCCTGAGGAAGCACTTCCTTTCTTTTCCTGGAGTAGCACAGCATTTCCTCTTTTTATGTGAAACCCTCAAATAATTTCTCGCTTAAAATATTACTGGAATGATCTTGAAGCCTTGCAAAATGCCCAAGTGCCTTCCATTGTGTTTCAGAGTTTCTATTCAGACCAGTGGTAGCAAGTGAACATGAAATGGGAAACATCCTGTTAGGTAGTGCTTAAAGGCCACATCAGTACCTTGTATACACTTAGATAACTAGTTTTTAGTCGACCCATCAGCAGTAGCAGACATTTTATTTGGAAAACAGTCCTTGAACGAGCTTTCGAACAGCAAATCCTAGTACATGCCTCAATTTCTTTACAAAGATGGCATATTGGGCAAACCATGCTCTTTTAGCTGAATGTTCCATCCTGACCATCCCAGAAGATTGTCAGTACCTGAATGCACTGCCACCACTTTCCTATATTTCCCCTCTCCTCTCCTTCCTTTTTGTAGATTCTGCAGAAATAAGGTCAGGGTATAAAATAGGCCAGTGCTTTTCAACCAGTGTGCCATGACAAGATGAGAAGTGGATTTCAGGGAAACTGTGACACTTCCTGTCTGTGCTTCTAATCTCTTCCAGAGGCTTGTGTTCCATTTTCCATATGTAGATTGGTACTGCGCCTACAGTATGAAATAGTGGGTGCACCATGGAATTGTTTGTCTCATTGAAGTGTGCCTTAATACTGAAAAGGTTGGAAAATAAATTCAATTTTTTTTTTTGTAAATGCTCAATTCCATATTCACATTCAAGGGCAGACCAAGTAAACAGTGACCAGGCAGGGGGTCAGTCAATAACATTATCACATGACAGCTACAGTTGATTTGGTGGCATTTTGTACTGAGGTTCAAGTTCCACCTCCTCCAGAGGTGTGTACTACCATCTCTGAATAGGTTGATTAGCAAAGGTCTGGACAATGTAATTGAGAGAAAAATAATAAAGATGATCAGTTCTAGTTGTGTGTTGTGCATTTGAAGTGAGTTAATATCCATGAGCAATCTGTGCTGTTTCTTTGTAGCCAACCTCGGCCACGCCTATGTCAGTGATTCTGTAAGTGGTGAGCCCATCTCTGATTATGAAGAAGAGGGTCCCTTTTGCAAAGTACACAAGGAAAGTGATTTCATCTGTTTCTGCTCCAGCACCCCAGGTAATTATGCTTAACCAGTGTTAATAAGCTCTGCTTCTCAGTGCCATGGCCAATAGTTCATTTCAGACAATGGGGTGCGGTCGTTAGAAAAGGCAATGTCATAGTTGAATGCTGACAACACACAGACATACCCAACCGTCACTTCTCTCGACTCTTCCTCTGAATCTAAATTGTCAGAATATTCATCTAACACCCTGCGCTGGATAAACAGAAATGTTCACCTCCTAAATATTGGAAAGACTGATGTCATTATCTTTAACCCTGCCAAAATTGTTGCTCCATAGCCACCAATGTTTCCCTGCCTGAAGTTTAAACAGATTCTTCATAACTTTGGTGTCATAGTCAATCCAACGTAAATTTCTAACCACACATTGTTACCATCACTAAGATCTCCTATTTCTAACACTGTAACATCTCATAAATTCATTGAATCCCTGCCATGCAGAAAGAGGCCATTCAGCTTTAAAATCTTCACTGACCCTCCAAAGAGCATCCCATCTAGACTCCAGCCCTCCACCCAATTCATATAGCCCTGCATTTCCCATGGCTAATCCACCAAGCCTGCACATCCCTGGACACTACAGGGCAATTAAGCACAGCCAATCCACCTAACCTGCACATCTTTGGACTGTGAGAGAAAACCAGAGCAAACTATGCAGACACGGGGAGAACATGCAAACTCACCCAAGCTTGGAATTGAACCCAGGACCCTGGCACTGTGAGGTAGTAATGTTAACTGTGCTGCCCCTAACACCTGATTGGGCTCCTGTCTCCCTGTAAATTATCTGCTGCTGAAACACCTATCCACACCTTTGTTTAGGCTTGGTTATTTGAATACATTGCTGCCCAACTTCCAATTTTCTACCTAAGGGGAGAAAGTGAGGTCTGCAGATGCTGGAGATCAGAGATGGAAATGTGTTGCTGGAAAAGCGCAGCAGGTCAGGCAGCATCTAGGGAACAGGAGAACCGACGTTTCGGGCATTAGCCCTTCTTCAATTCCTGAAGAAGGGCTAATGCCCGAAACGTCGATTCTCCTGTTCCCTAGATGCTGCCTGACCTGCTGCGCTTTTCCAGCAACACATTTCCATCTCCATTTTCTACCTAAGCCCAGTAAACATCATCCAAAACTTGGCTGCCTATATCTTAACTTGAACCATGGCTTTTGCCCAAAACGTCGATTTGTCTGCTCCTCGGATGCTGCCTGACCTGCTGTGCTTTTCTAGCACCACTCTGATCTAAACTCTGGTTTCCAGCATCTGCAGTCCTCACTTTTGCCTACTTAACTTGAACCATATCCCATTCTTCTGTCATCTCCATGCTTGCTGACCTCCTAGTTAAGCATTGACTTACTTTTTAAATTCTCAGTCTTTTTACAAATCCCTTCATGACTTTAAAACTCCCTTTCTCTGTAATTCCCTTCTGTTAGGTGCTTTTTGGATATTTTACCTTAATAAAGGTGCTATAAAAGAGCTGTTGTTGTGAGATGCCAACAATCTGAGAGAAATGCAGAGATCAGAGAGTGACAGCATAGATTCAAGAGAAGTGTTTGGGATCTGAGAGACTGGTTGTACACAAGATTTAAGATTTGCTCATGCCTACTCATGATCATTGAAGAAGTAATTTATCTCATAGTGGAACCTTGCTGCATGTAAATTAGCTGCTATGTTTCCTACATTATAATTGTGACTACACTTTAAAAGTACTTTGATAAGCTTTGAAGGATTGTGAAAATACAAATTATATTCTTTTCATGAGACGGAACAGCTTTCTATTAATTAAAATAATGTTTGTTTTTAGAGATGAGAAAGAAATTTCAAATCCTGTTTATACCTTTATCTTATTCTGCCCTTTAGAGGGCAGAATAAATTGGGAAAGTGCATGATGTTCTGAATTGGAATGATTGTCTTAGGCTGTGTAGGCTGTAAGGCCTAGTTGTGTTTAGCATTATTTGTTTTTAAATTGGAGCGTCGGAGGCTGAGGGGTGACCTTATAGAGGTTTACAAAATTGAGGGGCATGGATAGGATAAATAGGCAAAGTCTCTTCCCTGGGGTGGGGAAGTCCAGAACTAGAGTGGCATAGGTTTAGGGTGAGAGGGGAAAGATATAAAAGAGACCTATGGGGCAGTGTTTTCACTCAGAGGGTGGTACTTGTATGGAATGAGTTGCCAGAGGATGTGGTGGAGGCTGGTACAATTGCAACATTTAAGAGGCATTTGGAGGGGTATATGAATAGGAAGGGTTTGGAGGGATATGGGCCGGGTGCTGGCAGGTGGGACTAGATTGGGTTGGGATATCTGGTTGGCATGGACAGGTTGGACCGAAGGGTCTGTTTCCATGCTGTACATCTCTATGACTCTAAAGTTTTTTGTATCAGATGGTTATGAATGTAATGGCAACAAATGGAATGATTCTAAGTCAACAGGATTGAAGGGCTCACCAATAATTTGAATAGTAGGTGAAAGCGTCAAATTCAGTTGAATGTAATGGTTACTTTCTCTCAATCTGTATGACAGGAATTCTATCATTATCAAAGAGCTGTTGTCCCTTTTGCTTTGCAGACAATGTATCCCTTAGGCATATACAAAATGGCAGCATATTCATCCAATCGTTAGTCGACAAAATGAGGCAAAATGCAGCGAAGTATGATATTGAGGAGATTTTTTTCCAGGTAAGAAAGCAAGCGTATCTATTGAAGGAGCTGACGGAATTATTGGAAGCAGAAACAGTCCTTTACTCTACAGTAGGGAATACTCCATAGCATATAGGCAAGAACCTGCTTCATGGCTCTGCCAATGCTACTGTCTAATCACTTGCCAGAGGAGAGTTTCCCCTCACATGTGAGATATGCCTGAAGCTTCCCAGCCATGGCTCCCACCAATATGCGTGAGAAATCACTTGTGGAGAAAAATATGTGAACTTCACCACTACTCCCTACCCAATTCAGCCAAAGATGCTTTTTACACACTATCTCCTGAGTCCAATATTCATATCTGATTCCCTCAGAGTCCAGCACATTGGAATCTTAATGCTGGAATTAGCTAATTATTGTTTAAAGGTCCAGCTCCATCTAGACTTTCACATTACTTTAGAAGGCAATAAAAGTGATTCTTTAACCTTCTGGTTTATCTTTTGCCCCTCAGATTACTGAAATACTGAGTGCAGCATCAATGTAGAAAATCATACGATT
The DNA here is from genome assembly GCF_037043375.1 of Chiloscyllium plagiosum. Lineage (NCBI taxonomy): Eukaryota > Metazoa > Chordata > Chondrichthyes > Orectolobiformes > Hemiscylliidae > Chiloscyllium > Chiloscyllium plagiosum. The sequence goes on from NW_028270169.1 coordinate 40,246,465, forward strand.
TCCCTACTGCAGCAGCAATGGTTCCATAGGCTGCATTATTGACACACAACTTCCCTCTTTCCTGCAAGATTCCTAAAGAATCCCACACCCTTTCATCAGAGCCCTGATTACAATCATTTCTTCTTTTGTCAATGTTTGTTGTATTTTCATGTTTCGAGGTACTTTTGGAATAGATTTCAGTGAAAAAGTGTCACTGTGATGCTCACAAACTGTCCAAGATTGCCCATGGCCTTACAATATTTTATAAAAATGGCGAACTACCCCACCTATTCAAATTAATTCCAAACATTACAATTTTCTCTTGTGTTGTAAGTGGGATACCCAGATAGAGAAGGATGTGTAATCTCTCACTTCCTCTCAGTGACAAAAAAATGTAGTTTCAAAATCATTCTGTCTGCCGTTAGTTTTAAACTAACGTTTTATGCGGCAACATTACTATAGAGTGACCGCAAACAGTAGAAGTACATGATGAGGGGAAAACATGTGGAAAAGAGCATGTTAATGTAAGACTGGATCAGTGTGAACAATCAGCAATAAGATAATAAAAGATGGTGAAATACTGAAAATGTGCAGAAGGTTTATGTAAGGATTAGGGAAGTGTACAAAATGGCGCCTATGTTGACGTACCATGTGAAACTGTAGGAAAGCACATCCACAAATTGGTTCACTCTGTTAAGCACTGTGGCTGTAATCTTAGTAACTGGATTTCTGCGTTTCTCCCCTTTCAGGTCCAAAAGTCATTCCACAACTTTGCAAAACAGCTGCCTGTGAAGGAGAGAGGCACACTCATGAAGAAATTTTATCTATTTCCTGGTATCTAACATATCAATTTCCAGAAGTGAACCTCAAAGTCTGACCCCACATCTTGCAGCAGAATTACAGATCAAAATTCTCTTCTGATCTGCTACTGGCACGGCAAAACATCAATGTTTGTTTGGAGAATTATTCTTTAAAACTTTGGGGTAGAGAGTTTAGATTGTGATGGAAGGGGGAGGTAACACTTTACTTAATGTGCTGAAAACAATATGATGTATAAGGTTAACTATTTCTTTGGATGTTAACTATAATCATGCTAAAATGATTAATGCTTTTATTTGCTTTGCTAAAGCATTAGTAAATTCCTGTAGCAAGGCTTGAATAGATCAGTGCATTGTTAGTCTGAACAATTTACAATCATGTATATCACTGACACACTATCAAACATGTTGACCTGCTCAGCCAACAGTCAGACCCTACTGTTTGGAAACTTTCCAACAAACCTGAGGGAAAAGTTCATTCATCCATCCCCTGCTTTTAACCTGATTTCCCTGGTATGACTTATCTCCATACTGAAGATAATTTTAAAGATACTATTAGGACAGGATTTGTCCTTTGGTGTCAGAGTCATGCAGCATGGAAACAAACCATTGGGTCCAACTCGTCCATATTGACCAGGTTTCCTAAACTGATCTAGTCCCATTAGCCCCTACATTTGGCCCATATCCCTCCAAACCTTTCCTGTCAATGTACTTGTCCAAATGTCTTTTAAATGTTATAGTTGTATCCAACTCTACCACTTCCTTTGTCAGCTCGTTCCATACACGACCATATTTTTTACTAGAACTTGGACGTCTGTTGGATTTCTATCATGAGTTTTTAGTTTTCTTGCTGTCATTCTGAACACCTTCCTCATGATGCTGTATACGCCAGTCAATCAATAATGATCCTTCCATCTCAGCACAAAACGCAACAGAAACTGCCCAGTTTCAGATTCTGATGCCAATAGGAAGTGCAGGTGCTGCATTAAGATTCAACACAAGCACACATTTGTTTCTTCCCAAAAAATCCCAAGCTCCCAACCCCAGTACATCTTTGGAAAAGGAGTAGCCATTCGACACATCAAATCTGCTGCAATGTTCAGTTAGCTAAAGAGGGATATAATTGCCTTAGAGTAGGTACGACAAAAGTTCACTGGTTTGACTCTTGGGAGGAGAAAGATGGCTGCAGAGGAGAAGTAGAATGAAACTGTATCTTCTCACATTTAGATCACCACATTGAAATATTAAAATTCTTAGAAGGTTTTTACTGAGTAGATGTTGAAGGATGTTTCCCTTGGCTGTGGAGGTGAGGTTAGGAGATATTGATTGAATCAGGTTTAAAGATCATCTGAGTTGAGAAAATTTTCTTCCCTCAAATTTCTGAATTTTTGGTATTCTCTCCCCCAGATGACTGAGAATGCTTCGCTAAAATGTATATTCAAGACTGAGATTGTTGGATTTTGTAGAATGAGAAAATCAATGAATAAAGGGGAATGAGGGAAAATGGAGTTGGTATAGAATTTAATCAGTGATCATACCAATTGGCTGTGCAGGCCTGAAGAGCTGAATGTTCTACTGTGGCTTTTATTTCATAGAATCCATAGAATCCCGACAATGTAGAAACGGGACCTTGGCCCAACAAGTCCACACCCACCCTCCGTAGAGTATCCCACCCAAACCCATTCCTCTACATTTACTCCTGACCTACACATCCCTGAACACTCTGGGCAATTTAGCATGGCTAATTCACCTAACTCACATATCTTTGCGAGGAAACTGGAGCACCCGGAGGAAACCCTCACAGACACGGGAAGAATGTGCAAACTCCACACACAGTCGCCTGAGGCAGGTCCCTAGCGCTGTGAGGCAGCAGTCAGTGCTGCCCTATATCTTATGATCAGCTAAACCATGTCTGCAGCTGGATATGTTTCCTCACATCAGCTCCATATCTGTTGATATCTTTATCACCCACAACTCAGTTGATCTGAGACTTAGAAACTCCAAGTTAGCCAGCAGCCATAGTCTTTCCAGAGTGAGAATTCCCGATTTCTCCAACTCTTTTAAGTGGAAAAGTGGCTTAGCTTTCATTTTGAAATTATCCATCCTCCTTTTTACTTGTTCTAACATAGCAAATATTTTCTCTACATCTACCCTATTGTATTATCATGTGGAGGTGTCAATGTTGGACCAAAGTCAGAAGTCACACGACACCAACTCAAGGGAGTACAGCTGATTTATTGAACCTGTTCTCCTGTTTAACTCTAGCCATTCTGGTGACTATCTCTAAGACCAGTAGATCCTTCCTAGATTGCAGGGTGTAAAACTGAATGCAGTATTTCAGGTAAGATCAGATCCAAGATTCTGTACAACATGTACATTGTAATGCAAGTACATGGCTAACATTTAATTGAGGACACAGCAGAAACTCAAATGCTGCAATTCTTCAGCTGAGCAAATGGCGACTGGAATGAAAAGCTTTGGCAGCAGGGGGCAGTCACTGCCAGATTTTGCCTGTTTGTGTGAAGTCACTCGTAGTAACTTTGTCTGTTTGATGATGTGAGTCTGTATTTACATTGCTACTTTTTACAGAAGATCCCAATCTATTTCCTTCTCAAGGAAAGTCTTCCAATGGTTGGAAATAATTGAATTGTTGAACCCAACTGTTTTTATTTTTGTTTTTACTGGCTCATCTGAATGTTGATAAAGCTTGTTGTTAAGGTAATTCATTTGCTATTTTTGCTACTAATTTTTTAAAATAATAGTTCTGCCTTTTAATAAAGATAGATGTTGAAATTTCAGTAATCATGGTGTAGTTCATTTTAATTGTTTAGGTGTTGAATAGATTCAGAAATATGCCAACAAACTCTTGGTGCATAAAACTAGCTGAAATGTTTGTTAATTTATTTTTCCCAAAACTGTTTCAGTTTAGTAGAAGGAATTCCCTCATGACCTCGTGGTTGCAGAATCATACTGTCAGGATATTGAATATCATGTACCACCATCTTATGGTGGGGCTACTCCAAGTCAAAAGTAGCCTTTCACCAAAATGCCTGGGGCTTATGGAGAACTGACCGATCTTTCACACTTGAACAGGTTTGAATACCTGCCAGTGGACCTTTTACACTGCTAACCATCAGTTTAATGTTGATTCTGAAAATCTTAAGGTCAAGATAGGCACTTCTCTCCCGACAGTGCCCCTCCATCTTGAACCTTAGTCAGAAGAAGCAAGGGCCCAGAATGTCTTCTGCATGGGAAACTTCAATACCCATTGCCAGGTATGGTTCCAGTAATGACTGAGCTGGTCCTAGAGGATATCATTGCTGGGCTGCCTTTGGCACTGGGTGCGAGGAGTAAAAAGTGGAAAAATCTACTTGACCATGTCCTTATCATTCTGCCTGTCACAGATGCTTCTGGCTGTGACCACTGCTCAGTCTTTCTGAAGACAAACCCCAGTCTTCATGCTGAGCATATCCTCCATGTTATCATTGTACTAAATGAGATTGATTCAGAACAGATCTAGCAGCTCAAGTGTTGCCTTCTGCGAGGAGTTGCACGTCATTTTCAGCTGCTGTATTGTATTGTGCCACTGCAGCCTCCCTGTCCTCCCTCTATTCAATATCATCAAGACAAGGGAGCAACCCTGTTTCAATGAGAGTGTTGGGGAATATGTCAGGATTGAATGAACAAGGCATACCTGAAGACAAGACAATCTGGTGAGGCCATAACACAGGACTGAAAGCTAGTCAGCAGAAGCAACATGCCATAGACCAGGTGACGCAATCCCTCAGTGAATGGATCAGATCAAAGCTGTGTAGTCCTGTCATGTCATAAATGGTGGAGGCAACTAAACAGCTAACTAGAGGAGGATCCCCCATGAACATGAACAGCCTCAATAATAGCAGAGCTGAGCTTAAAAATGTGTTGCTGGAAAAGCGCAGCAGGTCAGGCAGCATCAAAGGAACAGGAGAATCGACGTTTCGGGCATAAGTCCTTCAGGATTCCTGAAGAAGGGCTTATGCCTGAAACATTGATTCTCCTGCTCCTTTGATGCTGCCTGACCTGCTGCGCTTTTCCAGCAACACATTTTTAAGCTCTGATCTCCAGCATCTGCAGCCCTCACTTTCTCTTAATAGCAGAGCTGAGCACATCAATGTAAAAGACTCGGCTTAAATATTTATGATCATCTTCGGCCAGAATGGATGATCTGTCTTAGTTTCCTCCACAGGACCCAAACAAGACAGATAGTAGTCTTCTTTCACTTTGATTCATTCCAAGTGATATCAAGAAATGATTAAATTTACTAGCTCTTGCTCTGACAACATTGTTAGAGATGAAGAAACTGCAAATGCTGGAATCTATAAAATAGATAGGCAGGAGGCTGGAAGAACACAGCAAGCCAGGCAGCATAAGGAGTGGGAGAAGTTGACATTTCAGGTGTAACCCTGCTTCAGGACTGGGGGTGGGTTTAGGGGGAGCTGCAGATAAAGAGGTGGCAGGGGCAGGGTGGTGAAGTGGGGATAGGTGAAGACAGGCAGAGGGTATGACCTGGTTGGTCAATGGGACGAAGCTGCGTACTAATTTCTGCCAGTTTTTCTCATTATAGCTTTGGTCTGAACATGACTAAACAAAATCATAACATAGGATATAGGAGTAAGAGTAGGTAATTTGGCCCATCCAACCTGTTGTATGAATCAATAAGGTCATGGTTAATCTGGTCATAAGTCACATGACACTAGGTTATAGTCCAACAGATTTATTTGAATTCACAAGCTTTTAGAGTGCTGCCCCTTCACCAGGTGAAGTGGCATTTTAAATCTATGCTCTGTCATTCCTGTTCCTTTAAAGAACAAGTACAGCATTTTCCTATCTACTCTATCCAGGCCAATTATGATTATGATAGTAAATTTCCTCTCAACTTTCTTCTCTCTAAGGAGAACAGTTCCAACTTCTTAAATCTAACCTCATAACTGAAGTATCTTATTCCTGGAACTGTTCTTATAAATCGTTTATGGACTCTCTTCAGTGCTTTCGCATCTTTTCCATAATTTGGCATCTATAACTGTACGCCAGCTTAGTGCTGGTGCTGAGGCCTCAGATATTTCCAGTCTGTGTTAGTAACTTAGGCGTAGAGACAGTATCTAATATAATGTATCAAAGTTTGTTGGGTAGAAATGCAAATGTGAAGATGACAGAGTACAGGGTACGAGACATTTAAACAGTCTAAGTGAGTGGGCAACAAATTGGCAGATGGAGTATAACGTGGGAAAGTGTGGACTTATTTCATTTGATCAAAAGAATAGAAATGCAGAATCTTTTTTAAGTGGTGTGAAACTTATAAAATGTTGATGTTCTGAGGGACTTGTCAAAACCAAAAAACTAGCATGGATTTACAGCAAGCAAGTTAGGAAAGCAAATTATACTTTGGCCTTTTTTGCAGGGCAGGTTAGAGTATACAAGTAAAGAAGTCTTGCTTTGGTGAGAACTCATCTGAAATACCTTGTTAGTTTCACTCTACATGTTTAAGGAAGAATATTGGAGACTGCAACTTATGAGTGCACTGAATGTTCACCAGATTGGTTCCTGGAGTGAGACGGTTGTCCAATGATGAAAAGCTGAATAAAATCAGTTTCCACTATATTTTCTGGGGTTTAGAGGAATAAAGGGTGGTCTTACTGAAACAGAGGTTGTTTCCCCTGGCTGGGTTATATGGAACATGGGGGCAATTCTGGGTTGGGCCAGAATTCAAATCTGGTTTGTGCCTTGAATTTGCACCATCTTATGGAAGTAATTTTGCATCAGTGTTTACTGTGGAAAAAGACATGGAAGGTATAGAATGTAGGGAAAATAGATGGTGATATCTTGAAAAATGTCCATATTACAGAGGAGGAAGTGCTGAATGTCTTGAAACACATAAAAATGGATAAATCCCCAGGACCTGATCAGGTGTACCCGAGAACTCTGTGGAAAGCTAGAGAAGTGATTGCTGGGCCTCTTGCTAAGATATTTGTATCATCGATAATCACAGGTGAGGTGACGGAAGATTGGAGGTTGGCTAACATGTTGCCACTGTTTAAGAATGGTGGTAAGGACAAGACAGGGAACTATAGACCAGTGAGCCTGATGTCAGTGGTGGGCAAGTTTTTTTTTAGATTAGATTACTTACAGTGTGGAAACAGGCCCTTCGGCCCAACAAGTCCACACCAACCCGCCGAAGCGCAACCCACCCATACCCCTACATTTACCCCTTACTGTGGGCAATTTAGCATGGCCAATCCACCTAACCTGCACATCCTTGGATTGTGGGAGGAAACCGGAGCACCCGGAGGAAACTCACGCAGACACGGGGAGAATGTGCAAACTCCACACAGTCAGTCGCCTGAGGCGGGAATTGAACCCGGGTCTCTGGCGCTGTGAGGCAGCAGTGCTAACCACTGTGCCACCGTGCCGTTGTCTCCTGCTTTCTATTTATATCTTTCTCCTGGATGGGGTTCCTGGGGTTTGTGGTGATGTCAGTTCCTGTTTGTTTTTTGAGGGGTTGATAGATAGCATCTAGATTGTTGGAGGGAATCCTGAGAGACAGGATGTACATGTATTTGGAAAGGCAAGGACTGATTAGAGATAGTCAACATGGCTTTGTGCATGGGAAATCATGTCTCTCAAACTTGATTAAGGTTTTTGAAGAAGGAACAGAGAAGATTGATGAGGGCAGAGCAGTGTATGTGATCTATATGGACTTCAGTAAGGTGTTAGACGAGGTTTTCCATGGGACACTGGTTAGCAAGGTTAGATCTCATGGAATACAGGGAGAACTAGCCATTTGGATACAGAACTGGCTCAAAGGTAGAAGACAGAGGCTGGTGGTGGAGGGTTGTTTTTCAGACTGAAGGCCTGTGACCAGTGGAGTGCCACAAGGATCAGTGCTGGGTCCTCTACTTTTTGTCATTTACATAAATGATTTGGATGCGAGCATAAGAGGTATAGTTAGTAAGTTTGAAGATGATACCAAAATTGGAGGTGCAGTGGACAGTGAAGAAGGTTACCTCCGATTACAACAGGATCTTGATCAGGTGGGCCAGTGGGCTGAGAAGTGCAGATGGAGGGTGTAGGTTTGCTCGCTGAGCTGTAGGTTTGATATCCAGACGTTTCATTACCTGGCTAGGTAACATCATCAGTAGCGACCTCCCAAGTGAAGTGAAGCTGTTGTCTCCTGCTTTCTATTTATATCTTTCTCCTGGATGGGGTTCCTGGGGTTTGTGGTGATGTCAGTTCCTGTTTGTTTTTTTGAGGGGTTGATAGATGGCATCTAGATCTATGTGTTTGTTTATGGCATTGTGGTTGGAGTGCCAGGCCTCTAGGAATTCTCTGGCATGTCTTTGCTTCGCCTATCCCTGGATTCGCTATGTAGATGACACCATTGTCATCACAAAATGAAACAAGATAGAAGAGACGTTTAACATCATCAACAACACCCTCACCAGCATAAAGTTCACCAAGGAGGAAGAAACTGACAACAAACTCGCATTTCTGGACGTCACAGTCGAAAGAAAGGACAAGGGAGAATTACAAACCTGCATATACAGAAAACTGACAAACACTGACCAAATACTCAACTACACCAGCAACCATCCCAACACACACAAACGAAGCTGTATCAGAACACTATTCCAACGAGCCACCACACACTGCAGCACAGAAGAACTTCGAAAAACAGAGGAGAACCACCTATACGACATATTCAAGAAGAACGGATCCTCAAAAAATACAGTCCGCAGATTCCTCAAGAACAAACCACGACAAGCAGACCAAACACAGCCAGAAACCCTAACCACCTTACCATACATCAAAGAAGTTTCAGAAATGACAGCCAGACTACTGAGATGCCTCAGAATTCTAGTAGCACACAATCCCACCAACACTCTCAAACAAAAACTAACGAACTTAAAAGACCCAGTACAACCCATGGACAAAACCAACGTCACCTACAAAATTCCATGCAAGGACTGCCACAAACACTACGTAGGACAGACAGGAAGAAAGTTAGCCACCAGAATACACGAACACCAGCTAGCCACAAAAAGATACGACCCTCTCTCCCTCGTAGCCCTACACACGGATGAAAAAAAACACCATTTCGACAGAGACAACACATCTATCCTGGGACAGGCTAAGCAAAGACATGCCAGAGAATTCCTAGATGCCTGGCACTCCAACCACAACGCCATAAACAAACACATAGATCTAGATGCCATCTATCAACCCCTCAGAAAACAAACAGCAAATGACATCACCACAAACCCCAGGAACCCCATCCAGGAGAAAGATATAAATAGAAAGCAGGAGACAACAGCTTTGCTTCACTTGGAGGTCGCCACTGATGGTGTTACCTCGCCAGGTAATGAAACGTCTGGATATCAAACCTACAGCTCAGCGAGCAAACCTACACCCTAAATCTCAACCTGAGCTACAAACCTTCACAAACCTTGCAAAAAAGTGCAGATGGAGTTTAATTTAGATAAATGTGAGGTGCTGCATTTTGGGAAAGCAAATCTTAGCAGGACATATGAAGTCCTATGGAGTGTTGTTGAACAAAGAGACCTTGGAGTGCAGGTTCATAACTCCTTGAAAGTGGAGTCACAGGTAGATAGGATAGTGAAGGCGGTGTTTGGTATGCTTTCCTTTTTTGGTCAACGTACTGAGTACAGGAGTTGGGAGGTCATGTTGCGGCTGTACAGGACATTGGTTAGGCCACCTTTGGAATATTGCGTGCAAATCTGGTCTCCTTCCTAATGGAAGGATATTGTGAAATTTGAAACGGTTAAGAAAAGATTTACAAGGATGTTGCCAGGGTTGGAGGATTTGAGCTCCATGGAGAGGTTGAATAGGCTGGGGCTGTTTTCCCTGGAGCATCGGAGGCTGAGGGGTGACCTTATAGAGGTTTATAAAAACATGAGGGGCATGGACAGGATATATAGACAAAAGTCTCTTTCCTAGGATGAGGGAGTCCAGAACTAGCGGGCAAAGGTTTAGGGTGAAAGATATAAAAGAGACCTAAGGGGCAACTTTTTCATGCAGAGGGTGGTATGTGTATGGAATGAGCTGCCAGAGGAAGTGGTGGAGACTAGTACGATTGCAACATCTAAAAGACATCTGGATGGGTATATGAATAGGAAGGGTTTGGAGGGATATGGACCGGGTGCTGGCAGGTTGGACTAGATTTGGTTGGGATATCTGGCGAGCATGGACGAATTGGACCGAAGGGTCTGTTTCCATGCTGTACATCTCTATGACTCTAGTGAATGTTGTGGTAAGCTTGTAGACAAGAGTGGAGGGTGTGAATATTTAAACAGATTTATGCGTACAGATCCAGCAAGCTGCTTTCTCATGGAAGGTGCTGAGTTTTTTGTGTGGTGTTGGAACTGTCCAAGACATGTAGAAATATTCATTCATTCTCCTAAAGTGTTTCTTAGATAGTATTCAGGTTTTGGGGCGTCAGGAGGGGAGTTACTTACAGAATAGTTCCCTGCACTTGTAGACATAGTTTTAATCTGGCTGGTCCAGTTAAATTTCTTGTCATTGGCAATCTGAGACATAAATGGTGGAATAATGGTAATACCAAGGGGAAATGGTATTTTCTTGTATTGAGCAAGATCAATGTCTAGCACTTGTGTGATGTGACTTCCAGTTCTTTGCTGATGTTCAAAAGTAACCTAACTGGGTACTAGTTGACTGGGTTGGATTTGTCCTGTTTTATATGTACAGGGCGTACCTGTGAAATCAGTCACTTTACTGCAAAGATGCCTGTGTTCTAGCTGCACTGGAATAACTTGACTGAGAGTGCAGGTAGCTATGGCGAGACTCCAGCACTGCAGCCAGGATGTTGTCGAGGTAAATGGGGTCTTTGATGCATGTGATGTTTTCAGCCATTTCTTATAATCACATGCAGTGAATGGAATTATCTGAAGATTGGTATCTATGATGGTGGGAGTTACCAGGCATCATTGAGAGGATTTCAGCAGCAGCAAAAGGTACACAGAAATGGATAGAAATATAAACAGACAAAGAAAGACAGCTAGCACAGGACTGTTGTGCAAATATTATTATTATTAAAATGTTTTAAACTTTTGAATTCCTCAAAATGATCTACCAAATATTTTCTCAAAGGATTTTAAGAAAATGCAGGAAGAAGGAGTTTCCATTGACTGTAATTCCTTGCACCTTACCTTCTCAAAAAACAGCAATTAGAATCAGTTTGTTCAGGAACCCACAGTTTTTGCAACCATCAAACTGTGACTAGGTACAATGATAAATATCTGACTGGAATTGCCCATCCTGCGTTCACACCCTTCAAAATTTTCAGGAAATAAGCAGCATTAAAGTGTTCAAATGTCAACCTGCAATGGATAAACACTGGAGTGTCAGGGGATCTGCAGCAATTCACTTTGAACACAGAATACAGAGGAACCTCAATTATCTTAATATCAACTATTTGAATTTTGGATTATCCGAAGAAGATCCCAAGGTCCCAACAGAAACATTACATCAAAAACGTGTTTCCAACACTGATCGCGTGTTTTGTTTACAATGATTAAAAATGAACTCAGCTTACTGAAATGCTGCCGAAAACAGTCCTGGACATTAATGGGAGCCCAGGCTCTCTCTCTCTCTCTCTCTCTCTCTCTCTCTCTCTCTCTCTCTCTCTCTCCCCACACACTTTCCCTGGAGTTCTACACAGGGGTGTACCCTAAACCCCCCTTCCCCAGATAATCTCTCCAACATTGCCCTGTACAGGACAGAGGTGGAATTGTCAAAAAGTTGTGTGTGGCAGATGGGGTTGAGGGTCCAACGGGGAGGGGGGGGGGCGGGGGGGGGGGGGCGTGAATAGGAGGGGCAAACAGTGAGTGGGGTGGGGTTGGGGGTCAGATGGAGGGTCAGGTGGGGGCAGGCGGTGGTTGGGGGGGGGGCACGGGTGCTCGCACATGGTGTGCTGCTGCCTAGTCTCCTGAATGGGAAGCAGACGTAGCAAGTGCTCGCTGTGTCAATCCCATTGAACTGATAGGAAGGGGCAGGAGGCAGGGTGAGGAAAAATGAAACTTCAGAGTTTCAGAGGAGAGACATTGAATCAATTATCTGAATAATCAATTATCCAAACAAAATATTGTCTGCTTATCTCATTTGGATAATTGAGGTTCCTCCTTAATGTGACTGTGCAATGAAACTATGACTACATACTGCACAAAAATAAGTTAGAACAGAGGTTAATAAACATGCATTTTACAGCTATCCTTGCCCTGCGCAATGATCTCACGCTTCACCCATTGTCCAAACATAGTTCATTAACAGCAATGTAAGCAGATTACACACTGATATCTCTGTGAGTTCATCTTCACAAACAAGTCAAGCTTTATTTTTCTGCAAGATAATATTTGGACATTTGGGTATATAACTATGCTCAAATTTACCATTACCTCATCTCCACCCGTCTCTAACTTCACAAGTTCAGACAGTCTGTAGATTTCACCATCCTTCCAGCATGCATTCTCTTCGAACTTTGTTTGGTAGATCTGTAAATCATTGATTGGTCTGTAAATCATTTACCTCTCTGATGTGCTTTGTGGAGGACATTCTTTCTAAACCCAATAGTCAATCCATTTCATTTCCTGGAAGACTCTTAATCTCATGAATTTCCTTTGCAGAAAAATACAATTTTGCTTACTCAGATAGTTTCTTCAGAACAGCATCTGGAGGACCTTTAACCTTATGAATGTCCACCAAGAAGGAAGAAACAGTAAAACTTGTGAATGATGTGTACTGGTCAGACTTGTTTCAGATATTTCAGAACAGTGCTCCAGTATAACCAGCACACTGATTTCCAAGTGGTTATGAAAAGACTGCATTAATTCATTCAAATAAGTTTCTAAAATCTGCTAAATAACATCGCTGTATCTCTGTATTACTTGCAGGTGTTCTGCCTTTGTGTAGTAAAAATTGTGGTTTCTCATCTTCTGAGGATAAAATCAAGGTTTTCCACCTTTTGCAGGCAAACTGATTTTTTTTTTGCATTTCTGTCATCAAAATGGACACTAACCAACTTTTCATGGCTTAACAATGCATTTCCCTTTCCGCATTCTCCACAAAGCCATATGGCAGTGGCCTTAATAAATCTTCCAGCCAAAATTGCAGTTTAAGTTATTGATCTCCAATTTTTACCACAGTCTTAGAAGGAAAATTATTGATCGCCCATTTCTATCACTGTCTTACAAATCTTCTATTTGCCTGTTAGTTACTCTGTTCTTTATCTTCAAACTGCCATTTTACCTAATTAAATCTGCCCCACAATGTTCAAGATGCTGTGACCATTTTATAAAGTAAAGCCACAGTCCATTACCGTAACAATAGCTCATGGTAGTAATGCTTGTTGTGAACGTGAACTAGCAGGGATTTTTCACCTTACTCTGAATTTGAGACCACTCCTAAAGGGCCGCCTTCTTTAAGGACTCTGTAGGTGCCAAATGTGACCAGTTCTTTACAGCTCTTGCCAGCTCACACTGTTTTCCTTCTTCTTACCACCCCCAACCCCACCCTGATCTGAAACATTGTTTTTGCTTTTTTGTTTCTTCCACGTGTTTTGCTGACAGCTTGTTTGGTTACAGGGTCTTGTAGTTGCTGACTGACGTGTTTTTTTCTGGCTCAGCCAGCATTTATTGCCCATTCCTAATTGCCCAAAAGGCAGTTAAGTGCCGAGCACATTGCTATGGGTCTGGAGTCACATGTAGACCAGATAAGGTAATGATAGCATACTTCCTTCCCTGAAGACCATTTATTTTTAGTACAATTGACTGGGGTTACACGGTCGCCATTAGACTGGCCTTCTAATGCAGAATTTTATTCAAATTTAGCCAACTGCCGTGGTGGGATTCAAACTTACGTCCCCAAAACATTAGTCTTGTAATTCTGGATTACTAGACCAGTGACTCATATCCAGAAGGGATCTTACACACAACTGAACCTTTATTTTTCAAACCATCACCCAAGACCACCAGTGAGTCTTACCCCTCTGCCATCACCTGCTGCAGCTGAGCACTCTTCAAGATGGAATTTAAAAAAAAAATAATTAATTCACTTGTCTCCTGAATTTTTTTTCCTCGGTCCACTCGATTTTTTCCACCATTGTTAGCTTTGGTGTTTAATGTATATGTTGCAGAACCCACCAGCTAATGATGGTAGTGCTGCACTATACTGAATATAGCGTCTGTTTGATTAACAGTGCTAAAGGGTGAACCACTCATGAATCTTAACGACAGGACAAACAAATCATATTTTATTGCATGATAAAAAGAAGTACAAGTTACATTGGCTGGTTAGATAAGATAAGTGAGATTATCACGAGGCACTGATGATACATCTATCTCCATGGAGAACTCAAGCTGGATTAATTATTTTCCCCCACTTAATACTGTATGATATCATCACATTGGGTGGAACTTAATGTAGTCTCCATTATTAATCCTTTCATAACTATTAGTTTATATAGTACCCACTGTGAACATATTATAATGGAGTAAAGTGAAAATTAGTTGGATCCAAAGTCTCAAGACCTTTGTTGATTGAATTGATATTCACCAACTGAAATATTCCAGCTGGTCACAAGCCCTGGGCTGGTGATAAAATTCAAACAATGTTATTGTGATGAATCAGTAGCCTGCAATCTTTCTAGTTCTGCATCACTTTTAATGTTCCTTCCATTAAAGGCACCACATTAATTGAGTCTGTTTTTTGCACAATATCTGCCTTCATTGTTGATATGCTTTCGCCAAGTACATTCTTCCTTTTTAAGGTTCCACTATTTGAAGCACACTATGACAATTAAGAATTGTATTAATTTGTCATATGAAACAAAAATAAATTGTATAGCTATTGTTGATGTCTAAAGAATGCAGCAATGTTTGGCAAGGTGCATCAGATGAGAAGGTTGCGGCTCTAAGAAGCAGGATTGCTCATCTATAGATGTGACAGATGCCTAACAGAGACATGGTGCAGATATTGGTGGAGCTGATAGCCTAATTGGATTAACAGCACAGCGATAATACCGAGAGCAGGGTAAGGTTCCAGGGGCCTGGATTCAAATCTCAATGCAGCAGATAGTAGAATTTGAATTCAATAGGGGAAAAAAAAACCTAGATTTAAGAGTTGAATGATGAATCCATCATCAATTGTTGGAAAAATCCATCTGGTTCACTACTGCCCTTTAGGGAAGGAAGCTGCCATCTCTACCTGGTCTGGCCTACATGTGACTGCAGACCCACAGCAATGTGGTTGACTCTTAACTGCCCTTTGGGCAATAAATGCTAGCCTAGTCAGCGATGCCCTCATCCTGTGAATGAAGATAAAAAAAGTCTGCAATAGACTGAAGCAATAGGTTCAGGTAGACAGTTGTTGGTAGAAATGGGACAAACAGTATTGATTAGGTGAATAAGATAGCATTTTTTGCTATCCACATGAAAACAGCTAACTTAATGGGTATTGCATTGACTTCCTTAAACATTTACTCCAACCAGGAGTGCCAACATGGTACACTGCAGTACCTTGCCCAAGCTTCTTTAGTAGCACCTGGCAAATCTACAACCTCCACAAAATCAGGGGCAACAGGCACATAGGAATACTACTAGCTGCAAGTACTCATCAAATTTACACATCATCCTTCCTTCATCATGGCTGGATCAAACTCTTGCAACTCCTTATCTGAGGGTTCTAGGTGTTTCTTTGCCAAATAGACTGCAATGGTTCAAGAAGGCAACTCATGATCACCTTTTCTAGAAAAACTGGTACTGGGTAATAATTGCTGACCTTGCCAGCAATGCCACATCCCAGGAACAAATAAAAGGATTGATTGACACCATTGTATAGAGCAAATATCTGGATTGAATGTTAGTAGCTTTTGCAATGCTTTGTGTTAATGAAGTTTGTTGTGACTTGATGGCTAATCAAAGTCAGGCATACAGAGCCAAATCTCACCCTGGGTGTATACGTCAACATCTTGTCATGGAAACCTGGCTCCACGCCACAGTTTTACTTGTTTACTTCCTCGAGTTCGTTATTGTCTTAGAGTTTGAATAAAGCAACTTATGAGCAGTGTACATGCCAAATTTATAAATGCGCATTTACGATATATGTGGGTTTTCAATCATACTGTGTAAGACTAAGAGTCACTGGTATGGTGTCTTTTTATGTGTAAATGTTCAATTTTTTCTTCCTACACCAGAGCTTCACAAACTTTTTCCTCACTGTGAACTCATGTCAAGGTTTGAGCATTGTTGCAAGTGCGTTGTGAGAGTGGAGCAAAGGGGCTGTGATAGGAAAGGCCTGGCAGAGTGAAAGCACAGCTGTTCTTTCTTGGTCACAGCTCAGGCCCCAAAGATTCAGCTTGCAAGCCCAGTTAGGATCCAGACCCCTATTATGAAAAGCCTGATTTAATACCAGGAATTATTACAGTGCAATGACTGTTTTTCCATTATAAAACATGCACAAGGAAGTTGAACAGTTCATCAACTTCAACTTCATCTACACCTTCCACCCTGACCTCAAGTTCACCTGGACTAAGTCAGATTCCTCCCTAGACCTCTCCATTTCCAGCGACCGACTCAACACGGAAATCCACTACAAATCCACCTACTCCCACAGCTATCCAGATTACACCTCCTCCCACCCTACCTGCTGTAAAAATGCTATCTCTTATTCCCAATTCCTCTGCCGCATCTGCTCCCAGGAGGACCTGTTCCACCATAGAATATCCCAGATGGCCTCCTTCTTCAAAGACCTCAATTTCCCCTCCCACATAGTCAACGATGCCCTTCAGCACATCTCCTCCACTTCCCACACCTCTGCTCTTAAACCCCACCCCTCCAATTGCAACAAGGACAGAACCCTCCGGGTCCTCACCTTCAACTCTTAGTCTGCCATTGCAAGGAGTGCAAAACCTGTGCCCATACCTCCCCCCTCACCTCTGTCCAAGGCCGCAAAAGGATCCTTCCACATCAGACAGAGATTTACCTGTACTTCCACAAATGTCATCTACTTGCATCTGTTGCACCCAATGTGGTCTCCTCCCCATCAGGGAGACAGGACGCCAACTTACAGATCGTTTTCAGAGAACATTTCAGACACCCGCATTGTCTAACCCCACCACCCAGTGGCTGAACAACTCCCCCTCCCACTCTGCCAAGAACATGTAGGTCCTGGGCCGCCTCCGTCGCCAAACCCTTACCACCTGGAGGAAGAATGCCTCACTTTTCGCCTTGGGACCCTCCAACTACACGGGATCAATGTGGATTTCACCAGTTGCCCATTTCCCCTCCTCCCACCTTTTCCAGGTTCCCAACCTTTCAACTCAGCACCGCCCTCTTTAACCTGTCCATCATCCTTCCCCCCCAATCTGCTCCACCCTATCACTTTCACTCCACCTTCCTCTACCTATCCCATTCTCAGCTACCTTCCCCCTTATCTCTCAGCCCCCTTGGCCCACAAGCTTCATTCCTGATGAAGGACTTATGCCTGAAACTTCAATGCTCCGTGTGTGGGTGTGTGGGTGTGTACACATACATATATATGGCCATTATTGTTAGTGGATATATATATACACATACCAGAAACAATTATATTTATGTTTTTTCCCTACAATTTAAGAACTCAACAATCACATACTCTTGTGAAGTAATAAATAATATTTATTCAACAATGGCTGGATGATGCCACAAAAACTTGGAGGACCTATGGAATAACTATAAGCTATTTTTTTATATATAGATTTTACACTTTAAATAAAAAGAAACAAAAAACTTTGTATACTGGAAATTAAAAAAAAATACAGAAAAGGCTAAAAAAACACTGTTACCTGTAAAAAGCCAGACAGATTAGTCTTTTGGATACCAACTTTCCAGCATGACATTTAGGATTCTGATAAAGACCCAAAAATCTGAACCAATCTTTTCCATTTACAGATACTAATGGAACTTCTGTCCATTGGCAGTTTGTATTCTATTACTTTACAAATTTATTCTTTTAAAGAAACCTTCATTAATCACCAGTTATGGAAAAAAGCATTGACCACCTTGAGCTCCATGCAGCCTGTCATGAAGCTGGTAGATTTAGTATTACACTGTGTAAAATAAACGATTTTATATCTGTTCATGTCTTGACAACCCATTCACCTCCTCTTGATTTTTTTGTTTGTCTGCAGAATCTTGCAACATTGACATCTCGTCCTTTGCCTTTCTATGTTTTAATTGATTTTTAAAAAATCAACTTTTTTCAAACTAATTCCGCATCCAGTAGTCTACGTCTCTGGCTTCAGGCTTTTTCTTGATCAATACATGAAATTCAGTGGCATTTTCAATAGAAGACTTTTGGAGATTGTCTGTGTCCCTGGAGGTTTGATACACTCTGTAGAATAATTTCCCGGCCTATCAGCCACACGGTTTGTAAGCGTTTAGAAAAGGCTGATGAATATTGTAGAGAGGAAAGGAGTTGGAGGCAACCACTGCTCACCTCTTAAACAATGAGAGGAAGCCTTTTCCTTCGGGAATCTGATTTCTATGGAGAAAGGAGTAGCGACGTTTGGAATCCCTGTACTGGCTGTCATTTTGGGAGGAAGCATTCAAGGCCTGTTCGGACTTCTGCTGGGTTTTGAGTTGTTGACTTATCACAAATTGCATGTCATCCTTTCAATAATACAACAGAAATTGAAACAGTAAATTATTTTGCTGATTAACTATTCGAACATAAGAACTAGGAGCAGGAGTAGGCCATCTGGTCCTTCGAGCCCACTCCACCATTCAATAAGATCATGCCTGATCTCTTCATGGCCTCAGCTCCACTTACACACCCTCTTACCATAATCCTTAGTTACTTCATTGCTTGTTATCATAGCTTTAAAAATATTGACTGAACTAAAGGCAACTACTTCACTGGGCAGGGAATTCCATAGGTTTACAACCCTCTGGGTGAAGAAGTCCCTTCAATTCAGTCCAAAATCTACCCCCCTAATTTTGAGGCTATGCCCTCTTGTCCTAGTTTCACCTGCCAGTAGAAACATCCTCTCTACATCTATCTCATCTATTCCCTTCATCATTTTATATGTTTCTATAAGTTCTCCCGTTATTTTTCCAAATTCCAACGAATATAACCCTAGTCTACTCAGTGTCTCCTCATAAGCCAACCCCCTCAACTCTGGAATCAACTGAGTGAACCTCCTCTGCACCCCCTCTAGTGTCAGTACATCCTTTCTCAAGTAAAGAGACCAAAACTGCACACAGTACTCCAGGTGTGGCCTCACCAGCACCCTGTACAGCTGCAGCATAACCTCTCCGCATTTAAACTCAATCCCTTTAGCAATGAAGGACAAAATTCTATTTGACGTCCTAATTACCTGTTGCACCTGCAGACCAACCTTCTGTGATTCATGCACAAGGACACCCAGGTCCCTCTGCATAGCAGCATGCTGCAACCTTTTTAACCATTCAAGTAATACTCCTTTTTACTGTTACTCCTATCAAAATGGATGACGTCACATTTATTAACATTGTATTCCATCTGCCAGACCTTTGCCTAAAGTATCCCTGTTCCTCTGCAAAGTTTCACAGTCCTCTACACACTTTGCTCTGCCATTCATCTTAGTGATATCTACAAACTTTGACATACTACACCTGGTCCCTAACTCCAAATATTTATATAAATTGTGAATAATTGTGGTCCCACTGATCCCTGAGGCATACCACTGGCACTCATTTATCTCCACTCATTGCTTCCTGTTAGTCAACCAATCCTCTATCCATGATAATAATTTACCCATAGCATCATGCATCTTTATCTTATGCAGCACCCTTTCGTGCTGTCAGTTCAAAAGATCAGTGAAGCTATATTTAATCACCCCATCTACCTACTTATTTCTCAATTCATCTGTCAACTGTTGCTTGATCAACTCATTCAGTTAATCACCAAATTATTTATTCAATCTATTAAAGCGATCTTCCCATCAAGTTCCAATTCCCATTTATCATTACACATTACATTCTGCTGTTCATATATTTAATCGCATTCCACTCAGCTCTTTAGTCATCTCCCCATTTAAGTAACACAATCAAATATAGTCATCCATATACAACCACTGAAAACCTTCCTAACAATAATTAGAGCTACACTTACAGTCAACATATCTTTCCTTTTGAGGAGTAGTTCTGGAACAGGCATGACAAGAACTACATCTGTACATTGAGGCAGAGGTTGTAGCCTGATGATTTATGGAGCTATGTAGTACAATTGGTACTAGTTACATCAAAATAGTGCCAGTTATATAACCAGTCACGTTGTTTATGTAACATGTGACTAGAACCACATATTCTGTTTCTCCATGATCTGAATAGCTATAATTAATGGTAAACCACAAATTCTTGGTGCATTCTCTGCGAACACAATATATATTACAGATAATTGGCAGTTTATTAATTATTTAGTTATACTTTCCTTTTTTTATTTGTTCTTAATGCCGAGTGATCTAGACAAAGTCAAGTGGTGTTCTTTCTTCAAGGTCTGGATTGTTTGAAACTAAACCTTGGAGACTGAAGTTATAGTGCAGTTACAAAGGAAATAAAGATACCTGCATTTTACTAGCATTTAGTAGGGATTTGTCCTTGGTTGAACTTTCACTGTTGAAACCTGCTTTCCCTCTCGTCTCATTTTGTTTCATTGTCACTGTCCTAAAAGGTGCTGCCTTTGTTCTCTGTGACTGTCTTGCACTGTGTTGCTTTGCTTAGTTTACATGCCTCTCATAACACTGCCTGCAATCCTCTCCCAACATCATATGTGTCTAAGTTTTGTTCTTCCCACTCCCATTTTCCTTGTTGCTGGCCTTAATTTACCCATCCTCTCCAACTCCGTGCACTGAAATACAGTCTCCCTCTCTTATTTTCAACTCAACTCATCAGTTGCCAAAATATATCTCAGTTGTTATTCATACAATGTACTGCTCGATATGATTTGTATAATGTCCCCATGACATATTAAATATTTAAGATGGAATCATAACACGTTACAGCAAGAAACAGGCTATTCAGTCTACCAGTCTGAGTTGACATTTCTCTCCATGAGACATTGACGTCAATCGGTTGTGGGAATGTTCGCTGAGCTGGGAAGTTGATTTGTTGACATTTCACCCCCTGTCTAGGTGACATCTTCAGTGGTTTGGAGCCTCCTGTGAAGCGCTGCTGTATTGTCTCTTCTGGAAATTATTTGGTTCCATTCCTGCTGGTTCCAGTTGTTCATTGTAGTGGCCAGTATATTGGGTCGTGGTCAATGCGCTTGCTGATGGAGCCTCTGGCTGAGTGTCATGCTTTTAGAAATTCTCTGGCTGTCCTCTGTTTAGCTTGTCCAACGATCGTTATGTTGTCCCAGTCCTATTAGTGGTCCTTGTCATCTGTGTGTGGGGCTACTAAGGATTCCAGTATCCGCAGTAATTTGCTTTTATGGGTATTGGGACGTTTGTTCTGGTGAGTTGCTGTGTAAGCGTGGATGCAGGTTTATGGGCTGTCATGATTCAGAGTGGTTGGAGAAGTCTGGCTGTCAGTTGAAACATTTTTATGTAAGGTAGCACGGCCAATGAGTTAGGTCATCGCGAGTCCTCATTGTGATATTTGTCTAAAGGTTTTCTTCTTCTTTCAGTCATAGGTCAGGGGTGCTGCAGTGTGTTGTAGCCCTTTTCAACAGGGTCCCAATGTCAGCTTCTCATGTGTGTGTTTGTGTGGTTGATGTTGTAATTCAGGACCTGGTTGGCTTTCCTGAACACTTTTGTGGTGCACTTACCATTCTGTGTTCTTTGTTACATCACATCCAGGAATGGGAGTTGTTGAGTACCATGCTTCTAGAAACTCTTTGGCTGTCCTATATTTAGCTTGTCACATGATTATTGTGTTGTCCCAGCCAAATTTGTGGTCCTTGAAATCTGTGTGTATGGCTACGAGGAATAGCTGATCGTGGCATTTAGGGGCTTGTTGGCGTTTGTGGATGCGGATTGCTTGTTGTCTGTCTGTTTGCCCTATATTGTGTTTTGTGCAGTCTTTGCATGAAATCCTGTATATTACTTTAATCTTGCATATGATGGGTATAGGGTTTTTGTCCTGGTGAGTTGTTGTCTGCACAAACACATTTAGAACAAACAGGCAGACAACTAGCAATCCACATCCATGAACACCAATTAGCCACTAAAAGCCACAACCAGCTGTCCCTAGTAGCCATACACAGATTTCAAGGATCATAGATTCGACTGGGACAACACAATCATCATAGCACAAGCTAAACATAGGGCAGCCAGAGATAGCCTGGCACTCAGCCATCAACTCCATCAACAAGACCCAATATACCGGCCACTACAACAAACATCTGGAACTGGGAACTGGAAGCAGCAGGAACAGAACCAAATAAATTCCAGAAGAGACAGTACAGCAGCGCTTCACAGGAGGTTCCAATGCACTGAAGATATCACCTAGACAGGGGTCGAAACATTTGCAAATCAACTTCCCAGCTCAGCGAACATACCCACAACCACAACAAACGGCACCCAAGATACAAATCTTTACACAAACCTTGAACTTAGATTGCTCTCCTGCTGACTTATCACAACTTTTAATGTTCTTTCTTTTTAAGCAATTATTTTTAAAAGCATTCATAAACAGTCTTACATCAAAGTTTGTGGCATAGAATACCACATCAAAACTGTCTTCTGTGTGGGAGAAAAAAAGAATTTTCTAAACGCCCCTTTGAATTCCCTAATTATCTGACCTTGAATCTACTCCACTAACTCCTGGAAATTAACAATCAGTAGTTGCTTCATCACAATCCTATATGTCCTTGAAGATTTCATTTAAGTCATCCATTCCATTAGCTGCAGACGTACCTGCCAAGCTTCTAATTCCTGTGACAGACCCACTTTCTGTTGAATGGTCTCCAGAAGCTGGGAGTTCAATGATTTCATATCCAGTTGACAGTTGAGGAGCTCTGCTTCCACTGCATTTTTTCTGTAAAAACATCAACTATTATTTACCACTTTTTCCAGATTAACTGTTACACGTGCATTCATTTGGTGTTCAATTAAACAGGCTTTTCCGTCTTTTCCCTTCCTATGTCAGGTGTGGTCAAAAATCACACAACACCAGGTTATAGTGCAACAGGTTGCACTCCAACCTGGTGTCGTGAGATTTTTTTTAATCTTGCCCAACCCAGTCCAACACTGACAACTCCACGTTATGTCAGATGTGGCTCAGTTGGTAACAGTCTTAACTGACAGCAATAAGGTTTACATATTCAAGTCCCATTGGACTTGAGCACTTAGAACAAGGTTGACATTTGAATGCATTACTGGATCAGTGCTCCTCTTTTTTTTGAAGCGAAAGATGTTAAACCAAGATTTCAAACACATAGTACTATTCCAGACAGGCGCAGGTGAGTTAGTCCTGATTTCATTGGCTGATATTTATCACTCCATCAAAATGACTAGAACAGATTGAACCATTATCATGGTACTGTTTCTCATTGCTTGCTGTGTGTAAATTATCTGTTGTGTTTCCTCTGATGTAACAATGAATACACTTCACATTTAGGTAATTAGTGTCACGTGATCGTGAGAAGGGATATATAGATACAGTAAAAGCCTTTCTTTTCATGTAGGACTTGGTGCCACACCCAAACTCATTGGGTCAATATCAGCACAATGACTTAAAAATAGCACTAACAGACAAGGAAAACCAAATAAATGTTAGTGCCAGAGCAGGGAAGGGCAAAGGCTGAATTAATCTCAGTTAACAACAGTAACATTTTAGGTTTATATAGTGCTGGCTGAGCTCACTGAGCTGGAAGATTCAAGCAAATCTACATCCAGAACCTCAACCTGAGCTATATATCTTCTCAAAACTCACTGATTTATATAGTCCCTTTCAAATAGTAAAATATTCAGAGTTATTTTACTTGAGCATTACTAAATACAATTTGACACCAAGCCATATGATGTCAGGTCTCCAAAAGCTTAACTGAAGAAGTTGTAAGTAGTATCCTAGAGGAAGAAAGAGGGGAAGCAAAGTGGAGAGATTTAGGGAGGGGTTGCCAGACCTTGGCCTCTTGGTAACTAAAGACATGGGGATAAACAGTAAAGTGACCAAATCAGGATTTCGCAGCAGGCACAGATAATTCGGGCAGTGCTGGACTGGAGAATTTTACAGAGACATGGAAGTATTTTTTAAAAAAAACAAGAATTTTAAAATTGAGGCATTGCTTGAATATCAGCCAGTAAGTATAGAAGTGATAAGTGAATGGGAGTTGATGCACTTTAGGACACAAGCAGTCAAGATTTCAATGATCTCAAGTTCACAGAGGGTGGAAGGCCAGCCAGGAGTGTTTGGAATAGTCAAGTCCAGAGGTTAAAAAAAAAGCATGAAAGAAGCTTTCAGCAACTAATGAGTTGAGATGAGAAGTGTTGTGCATTGGGAAGTAAGCAGTGTTAGTGGTGACACAGGTGTGGTCAAAAGCACATCTGTGTCAAATGCAACATATGTTTAAGAACCATTCCCACTAATACCAAAGGTCATATAACAGCTAGAGACTAAACTAGTGGGGATAAGCAAATCAAAACAGGCCAATCACTTACTTCGTTATCGCAATGTCTCTCTCATGGATTGCTTGCAGAAAATGCCGATGACCAGAGTCATTCTCCAGGCTGCACCGCATACTATCATTTTCCTTCTGGAGATTCACCAGATCTGTGTTTAGCACCTCCAGCTAGAGGATTCAATCATACACACTGAGTGAATGCACAACCTGTAGTCTATCTGCATCAAGTCTCACCACATCCACCCCAAACCAAATCAAATAAGCTATGACCTGAAGTGTACACTGTGCCATCGATTAATGCAATGTCAATGCCACTCAGCTCAGCAGAAATGGAGATTGCTATTGAATACCAAAAAGGAACAAGCAGTTAGCTGGATGGATACGTTAAATGGCTTTGTGGATAGGTAGTTCGCCTATTACATGTTCTAATGAAATCTTGCTTAATAGAACAGCACTTAATAGAAGTAATGGGGCCTATGGGAAAAGTGAGGTTGGGGCAGACTAGCAAAAAAAAAAAAAAAATCACTCATGGTCACTCAAAAATCACCCAAGAGTCTAACACAAAGTATAACACTTGCCTGAATGAAGATTGAAATCATATTTATTCGTGAAACAAAAGTAAAAATAGAAGGATGTTAGGAGATTACAGGGTGACCTGCACAGGCAATGTGAATGGACAGATGTATGGCAGATAAATGTGTGGTTATCCACATTGGTGGCAAGAACAGGAAGGCAGATTACTATCTAAATGGAGTCAAGTTAGGTAAAGGGACAGTACAACGAAATCTAGGTGTCCTTGTACACCAGTCAATGAAAGCAAGCATGCAGGTACAGCAGGCAGTGAAAAAAGCTAATAGCATGCTGGCCTTCATAACAAGAGGAATTGAGTATAGAAACAAAGAGGTTCTTCTGCAGCTGTACAGGGCCCTGGTGAGACCGCACCTGGAATATTGTGTGCAGTTTTTGTCTCCAAATTTGAGGAAAGACATTCTGGCTATTGAGGGAGTGCAGCGTAGGTTCACGAGGTCAATTCCTGGAATGGCGGGACTATCTTATGTTGAAAGATTGGAACGACTGGGCTTGTATACCCTTGAGTTTAGAAGGCTGAGAGGGGATCTGATTGAGATGTATAAGATTATTAAAGGATTGGTCCCTCTGGAGGTAGGAAGCATGTTTCCGTTGATGGGTGAGTCCCGAACCAGAGGGCCCAGTTTAAAACTAAGGGGTAGGCCATTTAGAACGGAGTTGAGGAGAAACTTCTTCACCCAGAGAATGGTAGGTATGTGGAATGCTCTGCCCCAGAAGGCTGTGGAGGCCAGGTCTCTGGATACTTTCAAGAAAGAGTTGGATAGAGCTCTTAAGGATAGTGGAATCAAGGGTTATGGTGATAAGGCAGGAACAGGATACTGATTGAGGATGATCAGCCATGATCATAATGAATGGTGATGCTGGGTCGAAAGGCAGAATGGCCTACTCCTGCACCTATTGCCTATAAATTTAACTCAGTGCGCTTAACAATGTAAGAAAGCTGCTGTCAGTACAGCACCACTCACTGAAAGCTGCTGTGTTGGCAGCTGACATCGCACATGCGCAGAACGGCACAAAGTCCACTGCGGGCACCATGCATGCGCAGGACAGGGTAGAGATTTCCGTGCAGATATTGGCACATGTGCAGAATGAAGTGTGCGAACCGATCCCAACTGGAATCAGGCTATTGTGAACAGAGGTAAGCGTTCTCAAAAATACCCTTCCCGAATGCTTCAGCGAAGTTATAGCCAAACCATACTACCAAAACATGGGTTATCCCAAAACTCCCCTGTACTCTCAATCCAGTCCATGTCCAAGGCACAAAACTAACACAATGACAAAATTAGCAATCGAATGTGGATAGATTGGTGTGGATGATGATAACTAGTGACAACAATACAAAAGTCCTTTTGTTTACCCACACTCTGGATGTGGGCCTCTGGCTGGGCCAGCATTTATTGCCCATCCCAAATTGCTCAGAGGGTAATTAACAATCAATCACATTGCTGTGGATCTGATCACATGTAGGCCAAACCAGTTAAACTGACAGATTCCCTTCCCTAAAAGACATTAGTGAAGTTTTCCCAACAATCGACAATGGTTTTATGGTCAGCATTAGACACCTAATTCCAGATTCTTTATTGGAATTCAAATTCCACCATCTACCATGGCGGGATTTGAACCCAGGTCCCCAGAACATTATTGGGGTTACTGGATTAATAGTCCAGCGATAATAGTCTTCTGATGTTAAACCATACTAATGAGCAATGTAATTGGAGGATGCATCTTTGTGCAATTTAGTGAAAAATTTGGGGTTTCAGGTAAAAAAAAATCAATTCTTTTACTGCAGAGTTCCAATTTCTTCAGAAGCAACCAGAGATATCCCAAGCAGTATCATTGGAGTTCAGATTTTCAACAGAGTAGTGAAATGAGATCAGAAAGCCTGGATGAGTTTCCCTTTCCCATCTATAAGTAGCTATAAATTCTGTGAGCATGATCCTAACCCCCACAATCACCTGATGAAGAAGTGGTGCTCTGAAAGCTAGTCCTTCCAAATAAACCTGTCGGACTATAACATGGTGTTGTGTGATTTTCAACTTCATTCACCCCAGTCCAACACCAGCTCCTCCAAGTCATGGCTTTCCCTTCTAAACTGTCCAGGCATTGACCCTTGGACTTTGCCAATTTTCGAACTACGTGAGCTGGTTCAGTTACACATTGAACAAGCAGCGAGCGTGTCTGTGATGCATGATGACCTCATGAAGCATTACCTGTCTCTGAAGGTCCTCAATCATCTGCTGCTTCTCTTCATTCATTGCCTGTTCCTGCCGGTTTAGCTGCCGTTCCCTCCTTAGCTCCTCCTCCAATTCTTTCTGATTGCTTTCTGTGAGAACCTTATGCAAAAGATTGAAAATGGTGAAAGATGCATCTATCAGAAATAGCCCAAGGGTATCTGAGAATATTAGCCAACATGTACCCTGACATTAATTTCATATTTGCTACATTTATGCAAGCATTAGGTTTATAATCTCTGATATGAAAACTGTTGGATTGTCAACTACAATGGAGGCTGGTAAGCAAATCATCTGTACACTGACCAATCCTATTAGATTCATTTCAGCTACTCAACTGAATGACCAGCATTTTGTTTTCTGACTCGCTGTTCTCCACACACTTAATCTTGACCTCAAGGATGCTGCTGGATGTGTGTAATTTTTAATGGTTATTTGACCTCCTTTAGCAAGTTTAGCTGTTGTTGGTTGAGCATATTCTCTGCTATTTTTGTTGCCCACGTGTCCCTAAAAAGGAAGCATGCATGGTCCACCAACATCCTTCAGGCAGAGAGAGAGAGTTGGGCACCAAAGGCCTGCAGGGTGTTATTATCCCCTCCAACTCCAGTTCAATTTAGTCTCCTCCCTCTTTCCCTAACTTGTTTTATTTTTAAAAACAAAGGTAAGAATTGCTGAACTTGTCAAACGGGTGATTTGGTGATGGATGTCAATAAAAAGAAGCTTTTCCTGGATAGTGGGGGTGGAACTAGGAATAATTCTGTCTTGAAGAAAGCATAATGTGAGAGAAAGGGGGCAGAGGGCACTTATATGACAATGAAGAGAACTCTAAATCTAAATGCATCACATGTTCCCTTTCTTTCTACTAGGGCATCACTGAAACCAGTATTTAGCTCTTTCACTGATACAGGCCAGTTATCATTTCACTCCCCTTTCTGAAACATCAGGGTAAAGGGTGAGCAACTTACAAATCTATCTGGTAGAGCTGTGGCTGAGACAATAGGACTTGCCATTTTTAAATGTAAATACCTCCCTCACAGGCACAACTGTAGGAGAGGAGGAGGACTGGGAGGTTTTTAATGAAATAGTTTCCATTGCAGGCATCTAGTGTCATCATGAAATCCTAAATCCTATTTGGAACAATAAGGTCTGGATGTAAAGCTCCTTTTCCAATTCTCAACATTACGCCTCAAGTCTTCAGAAGAGTGACTGTGGTGTCAGCTGTGACTCAGCTGGTACGGAGGCAGAATGTTGCTGTTTCAAACCCCAGGCAGCACTGACTGAGTAGCTTCGGGTTGAAGGAACTATCATTTTGAATATAATGCTTAGCTGGAAGCTTGCAGTGCACAGATTGGCTGCTGTATTTCATACATTACAATAGTGACTACATTTCAAAATTACTTAATTAGCTGTAAAGTACTTTGGGACATTGAGGTTTTAAAAGATGCTCTATCAAAGAACAAAGAATGATGCAGCACAGGAACAGACTCTTCAGCCTTCCAAGCCTTTGCCAACACATTTTGCCCTTCATACTAAAACTATCTTCACTTACAGGATCGTATCCCTCTATTCTCTTCTTATTCATGCATTTGTCTAGGTGCTTCTTGAATGCGGCTATTGTGTCTGCTTCCGTCCCCTCCTCTGGCAGCACGTTCCAGGCACTCACCACCCTGTGTGAAAAACTTGCCTCGCACATCTCTTAAACTTCCACCCGCCCCGCATCTTGAACCTTTGTTCCCTAATAATTGACCCTTCCACCATGGGAAAAAACTTCAAACTTTCCACTCCATCCATGCCGTTCACAATATTATAAACTTCTATTAGGTTCTAGTGAAAACAAACCCATCTATCCAACCTTTCTTCATAGCTAAAGTCCCTCATACCAGGCAACATCCTGGTAAACCTTTTCTGTACCCTTTACAAAGCAGCCACGTCCTTCTAGTAGTGTGGTGACCAGAACTGTATGCAATATTCCAAGTGTGGCCTAACTAAAGCTCTATAAAGCTGCAGCATAATTTGTCTATTGTTATACTCAATGCCCCTTCCAAATTAGGCAAGGTAGTTAAAAAGGCCTATGACATGCTTATCTACCTGCACTGCCACCTTTCGTGATCTATGCACCTCCACACCCAGATTCCTCTGCATAGCAATACTCCTAAGGGTTCTATCAAAAATGTTTTTGCTGTAGAGAGACTGTTAATAGTTTCCTCTTCAAAAATCAAGATTTCTAAAAATTCTCTTCCATTCAGGAAACAAAGAAATCCTTCATTCCCTCAGTAGCGCTTCAATTTAAAGTCCCATCCCAAAGGAAATATCAGTGTTCCACTTAGTTTGAAGCCTGCCCAACTTTTCCATTGTTCCATTCAGCTCTCCAGTGAAACTGATGGCTGTATGAGTGTAAGAGTCTCCTTACCTGTGGAGCTGGGCCATGTGTTAGGCTGTGGACCTGCTCCTTGAGATGCGAAAGGGCTGCCTGCAGACTATGAAACTGACATCCAGTCAAACTGTCAGAGCACTTCACACCACTCAAGCTGAGTAATTGCTGATGGATTTTCACAATATCATTCTTTACCTAGAGTAAGTCACAGAAAAATACACCAGACAATCATTTAGAAACAGCAAGTTCAGCCAATCCCCTCCTGAGAGAAAGGGTCCTGTAAACTACAAAATTTAAAATACTACAATCTGTGACTGCAAATAGCCAATGTAGTAGTTCCCTATACCTGATCTTTCTCAGCCTCCCAAGCCTGAGCCTCAGTCTCCAGATTGTGCTCAATTTCAGAGAGAAGAGAATCGTTGTGATTGGTGGATTCCTGCATTGTCAGCTGCTCATGCAGCTCCTGCACTTGGTTCTGTAGTTGGTGATTCAGGCCTTGGACTTGTCTGACATTCTCCTGTGCCAGGGTTAACTATTGGATGAAGAGAACAGCTACAATTAGAGAAAAATCACACTCTCAATAATATCTTACTGTTGTGAATGTATCCACATAACCCATAGGATTAAAGAGAAGAGATTGGAACAAGAGGTGGTTATCTGGTTAGTTAAGATAACTCTTCAGCAAAGCAACCAAAATATTCTTCTCTTCCCCATCGTCTTCCAAACGAACCACCTTCCTCCCGAAGTTACTGACTCTCTCTGGCAAACATTGTATGGATGACATCTTGGCCAAATGGCCATTCCTGATATTCAAGGCTAATAAGTATCACCATCCATTGCACAACGAAATAGAATATAGGAACACAATTAGGCATTTGGCCCTTTGAGCATGTTCTGACATTCACTATGGTAATGGCTGATCATCCAACATTGTGGCCCCGCTTTCCCCCATTCTCCTTTGATCTCTTTAGTCCTAAAATCTTTATCTGCATCTTTTTTGAAAGCCTTATGTTTTCACTCAACAGTCTCCTGTGGCTGTTAATTCCAGAGTCTCCAGGCCCTGAATAAATTCCTCATCATCTCTGTCCTAAAAGGCCTACTCATTATCCTTAGACTATGACCCCTTGTTCTGGACTCCTGGGTCATCGAGATCATCTTTCTGCATTTGCCCTGTTTAATCCTGTTAGAATTTTATAGATTTCTATGAGATCCTCACACCTCCACATTCTTTTAAACTCGAGTGAATACAGTCCTAACTGACTCAGTATCTCCGTACATGTCAGTCCTTCCATCTCAGGACTCAGTCTGGCAAACCTTTGTGGCACTCCCTCAATATCCAGACCACCCTCCCTCAGACAGGGAGACCAAATGTGTACACAATATTCTAGACGTGGTCTTACCAATGCCCTGTAGAGATGCGGTAAGCCATCCTTTCTCCTGTACTCAAATCCTCTCAGTACAAAGACCAACATTTGTGTTTTCCAATGTCTGCTGCACCTTCCAGCCACTGGTGTATAAGGACACCCAGGTCTCATAGCACCTCCCATGCTCTTAACCTCTCTATTCAGATTTAAACATGTGCCTTGCTACCAAAATGGATGGCCCCATATTATAGTCTATCAGCCATGAATTTCCCCATTTACATAAGAATTAGGAGCAGGAGTAAGGCCATCTGGTGCTTCGAGCCTGCTCCACCATTCAATGGGATCATGGCTGATCTCTGTGGCCTCAGCTCCACTTACCCGCCCTCTCACCATAACCCTTAATTCCTTCATTGTTCAAAAAAAAAAAGAAAATCTATCATAGCTTTAAAAACATTGACTGAACTAGTGTCAACCACTTCACGGGCAGGGAATTCCACAGATTTCCAACCCTTTAGGCGAAGAAGTTCCTTCTCAACTCAGTCCTAAACCTGCTCCCCCTAATTCTGAGGCTATGCCCTCTTGTCCTAGTTTCACCTGCCAGTGGAAATATCCTCTCTATGCCTATCTTACCTATTCCCTTCATAATGTTACGTGTTTCTATAAGATCTCCCCTCATTCTTCCAAATCCCAACGAATATAATCCCAGGCTACTCAGTGTCAGCTCATAAAGCCAACCCCCTCAATTCTGGAACCAACTGAGTGAACCTCCTCTGCACCCCCTCCAGTGCCAGTACATCCTTCCTCAAGTAAGGAGACCAAAACTGCACACAGTACTCCAGGTGAAACACCCTCTGTTTTTAAACTCAATCCCTTTAGCAATAAAGGACAAAATTCCATTTGACTTCCTAATTATCTGTTGGGAGAATGTGAGGACTGCAGATGCTGGAGATCAGAGTTGAAAAATATGGCGCTGGAAAAGCACAGCTGGTCAGGTAGCATCCGAGGAGCAGGAGAGTTGTTTATGCTCAAACGTCCATTCATCAGGAATGAGGAGGGATTACCCATTGTACCTGCAGACCAACCTTCTGTGATTCATGCACAAGGACACCCAGGTCCCTCTGCATAGCAGCATACTTCAACTTTTTAACCATTCAAGTAATAGCCCTTTTTACTGTTATTCCTACCAAAATGGATGACTCTACATTTATTAACATTGTATTCCACTTGCCAGACCTTTGCCCACTCACTTAAATTATCTCCATTCCTCTGCAAAGTTTCACAGTCCTCTGTACACTTTGCTCCGCCACTCATCTTAGTCTCATTTGCAAACTTTGACACACTACACGTGGCCCCCAACTCCAAATCATCTCTGTAAATTGTGAATAATTGCCGTCCCAACACTGCTCACTGAGGCACACCACTAGTTACTGTTTGCCAATCACAATAGCACTCATTTATCCCCACTCTTTGCTTCCTGTTAGTCAATAATCCTTGATCCATGTTAATACTTTACCCGTAACGCCATGCATCTTTATCTTATGCAGCAGCCTCTTGTGCAGCACCTTGTCGAAGAAAATCTTTTGGAAATCTAGGTACACCACATCTTCTTGGTCCCTATTGTCCACCATGTTCATAATGTCTTCAAAGCATTCCAAAAGATTAATTAAGCATGGCCTATCCTCATGAACTCATGCTGCATCTGTCCAATGGGACAATTTCTATTTAGATATTTTGCTATTTCTTCCTTGATAATAGACTTGAGCATCTTCCCCGCTACAGAAATTAAGCTAACTGGTCTGTAATTCCCCGTCTTTTGTGTACCACCCTTTTTAAGCAGAGCCATCACATTTGCTGTTTTCTAATCTGGCAGGAGACATAAGTCTAAGGGTAGAAAAGTCTCCCACTATTTCTGTTACTACCCTGGGATGCATTCCATCAGGGCCAGGAGACTTTTCTAACCTTAGTTCCATTATCTTGCCCAACACTATCTCTTCCATGATAATGATTGTTTTCAGGTCCTTGCCTATGTTTGTCTCTTTGTCAATTACTGGCATGTTATTCCTGTCCTCCACTGTGAAGACCCACACAAAATTCCTATTCAATGCCTCGGCCACTTCATCATATCCTATGACTAGATGCACATTCTCATCCTCTAAATGACTTTACTTTAGCCACTTTTGTTTAAACTCAACATGTCCAAATCACACTTAACTATAGATGAGATCATGCAAAGCCCAAACATTTATTCAACATCACATTTCAGTCGGCTGAATCCTCTTGCAAGGATGCCTGCCTTGAAGAAGTTTTCCTCCTCTCTCTACAAGAATCTCAAGGAGTCCCTCTCCCACTGCAACTCCCAGGTCATTTCCTCTGCCCTGCTACTCTCTCCCCACCCCCACCCTCCCCTAGCTTATCTCTCCACGCTTCAGGCTAGCTGCCTTTATTCCTGATGAAGGGCTTTTGCCCGAAACGTCGATTTCGCTGCTCGTTGGATGCTGCCTGAATTGCTGTGCTCTTCCAGCACTACTGATCCAGAATCTGGTTTCCAGCATCTGCAGTTATTGTTTTTACCACCTAGATAATTACTAAGATCAGTCCAAATTAATTGTCTCTTCCTCAAGCCCAGGGGAACAAAAGTAAAGTATGGAGTTCAGTTGTCAGTACAAAGTGACACCAAACTTGGGGTTTTAGTATTACATTAGAATCTTTGCTCACAAACGAGCAAAGGTGAAGTTTATGATAAGTAACCTTATTGATCATGGACTCTACCCCCTACTTAGTCTCTCCCTGATACCTAAGTGACTAAGCATTTTCCAGGACAAGAACTGTTGGGCCTGTGGAGCTTTTTAATATGTCATTTTAGCCCAATAATTTCCAGTCTAGTACTTCACTAGGAATTTACCCAGCTTTTATTTTGATTGCATTTATCGGCAGAGACAAAAACACACATATACACAGACAGACACACACACACAGGCAGACTGACGTGCACGCACACACAGACACACACAGAGGCAGACTGACGTGCGCGCACACACACACAGACACACACACACACACAGATACACACACACAGATACACACACACAGATACACACACACAGATACACACACACACAGAGGCTGACACAGTATTGTTGGCTACTATTAAATGAAAGAGAAAACCATGAGAGCTGGAAATTTGACATAAACAACAGAAAATAACCATTCACCTGTCAATTAAGTAGCAGCTTCATATCGTCACAAATAGCTGAACTGTTTCCTCACTTTTGAGTTCTACGTGGCTGACTATTCCTGCTCACAGAAGCACTATGAAAAGCTGCCTAGAATGTGAATGAAAGCACTCAATACAACAAAACCATCCCAAGAGCGGAAACTCTTGAAAAGTGCTATTTCCTCTCTTGAGAATAAGCTGGATCTTACTGACTTTCAGCACCAGTGGAAAGCTGCCTGTGTTTGTTTGTAAAGTTCTATATCTCTACGTGTGTGTGCGTACATGTGTGAGTGTGTGAGTGTGTGAGTGTACATGTATGTTTGAGAGAGAGAAATTTGAGGTTTAGCTGTCTCCATGTGGCAGGCTTGCACTTGCTTTTGTAAACTTGGCTATGATTGTATGTAAATTGTAAAACAAGCACAGTTGATCTTAATTCATTCATTCTGAAAACTGTCTCCCAGAACATGTCTCTCATCACTACATACAATTATTTCTTCATTTTTCATCTTTTTGCATTGTAAGACAAATCCTCAGCACAGTTTATCATGGTGTAAGATCCATCTGGGAGATTTCCTGCCACCACCCTCTTCCCCATAAGGCCTGCTTCCTCTAGTAAGTAAAACATCTTGTGAAACGATGAGAGGAGGCTCTTGTCTTAAACAAAATGTAATTTAGACTCAAGGTCATAGTGTTGTACAACATGGAAATAATCCCTTCTGTCCAACTTGTCAAAGAACAATAAATCTGCACCCCAAGGTCTCTTTGTCCAGCAACACTCCCCAGGACCTTACCATTTAGTCCTACCCTGATTTGCCTTCCCAAAATTCATCACCTTACATTTATCTAGATTAAACTCCATCTGCCACTACTCAGCCTATTGAGGCATCTGATCAAGGTTCCATTGTACTCGGAGATAACCTTCATTGTCCACTACGCCACCAATTTTGGTGTCATCTGCAAACTTAATAGCCAACCTTCTGTCTTCTGACACCTCACCTGTGGCTACTGATGACACATATCTCAGTAATGGGCACTACAATCACTTCCTTAGCTACCCACAAAGTTCTGGGATACACATGATCAGGTCCTGAGGATTTATCCACCTATACGCTTTATCATCCAACTGTACAATTATGGACACTTTTCAAGATATCACTATCTATTTCTCCAAGCTCTCTAGCTTTCATATCCTTCTCCACAGTAAATACTGACATGAAATACTCATTTGGTATCTCAGCCACGTCCTGCAGTTCCACACAGACAGTCTTGTCGATCTTTCCCTGGTTAATCTTTTACATTTAATATATTTGTAGAATCTCTTTGCCAAAGCTATCTCATGTGCCCTTTTTGCCCTCCTGATTTCCCTCTTGATATGCTCCTACTGCTCTTAAACTCCTCTATGGATTCACTTGATCCCAGCTGTTCATACCTGCCATATGCTTTCTTCTTTTCTTTTTGACCAGAGTTTCAATTTCTCTAATTATCCAGCATTCCTTACACCTACCAGCCTTGCCCTTTACACTAACAGGAACATACTGCCTCTGGACTCTCCTAATCACATTCCTTTAATCTCATTTTATTACATGATAGCAAATAGGTACAAGTTCCATTGGTGTAATAAGTATTGAGGCACACCTCAGTGTGTGATCTTACTCCTTTGTGATTCAAAGCTGTCCCTCTGCCTGTGTCTGTGTGACATCATCATACTGTGCAATGCTTAGCTTACTCCTCAGGATTAACTCTGGCAGACTCTTACACCTTTATACAATCTTGATCATCCACACTCCAAGTGTGAAGAATTTCCTGCTATCAGAATCAAATGGTAAAGATAGAACAAGGAACCTTTATCTTAAAGTAACATTTAATTTGAAGAAAGAAACAGAAATTGCTGGTAAAATTCAGTAGGTCTGGCAGCATCTGTGGAAAGAAAGCGGAATTAATGTTTCGAGTCCAGTAACTCTTCATCAGGCCAGTTCAAATGAAGTCTAACATTAGATCTAACCTGCAGGAGCTGTTCAGTGTTCTTCTGTTGTAACTGTGAGAATTCTTCCTGCATGGAGTCAATGATGTTCTTTAGTGCCAAGTTCTCCTTCTGCACTGTGACTATCTGCTGCTCCAAGTTATATTTCTGCTCAGCCAACAGCTCTAGCTATTAAAAGACGAGAAATTCGTTAACACTCCAATGTGTCCATCTTAAAAACATCTCCTTAAGGAGATAAATCCTGGCCAGTATGTGTGGCAAGATCATAAAAATGTTTATGGAAATTTCCTCTGGTCTGCATCTCCAAAGTCAGAAACATCTCTAAAAATGAAAATCAGTAAAAAAGTGACCAAGGAATTGACTGCAGCTGGATTTTTGTTATCACCCCAAGTAGCCAATATTTGGAACTAGAGTTGACAGTCAGGCAAACACCAAATACTTGCAAAATCTGTACCTGTTGTTAAAAAAAATGCTTTCAGCACTGTATGCAAGTACAGTTTCTCAGGCAGCACTCTTCTCAGTCCCCATATTTTAGGCAATAACCGTACCCAATTCCCAGGTCCCAAAAAAAAATATCTTAATGTGAAGGGACCCAGTCAATATTACAGTAGAAGACAGTCCAGGCCCCAGACCTCTATCTGTTGTATAAGACAGTTAGTACATGAAAGGGTTAACTAACCTCAAAACAAAACCACCCATCAGGATATAAAGGACTGTTTCTAGAAGGTGATAACTGGTTGTTCAGTTATCTTGAAATTGTACCAGAAAATTTCAGTGGCAGCAATGTGTGCTTACTCTGAAGTATTGCAAAGATCACATCTTTTTATTTTTTGTAGTTTTGTCTGTGGTCCAAAATGGAAAAGACTACATAGCTATCTCAGGCCTTAACTTCTCATCCATCTGGACTACAGGCCCAGCATTAATCTTTGGCGCAGATTCAAATTCAAGTATCTTACCCACCTCAACATGAAGGCTCTGTGTCCTTGTTGCATTCTCATTCGCCAGAAAATCTTTGCCCATAAACCTCTCCCTTAGTGTTTTGATCTCATGGGCGAGGGCCTGCTCCACCTTTGCTGCCTGGAAGAAAGAAGACAGGTAAATCAAATACTTCAGTTTGTACATTTATCACATCCATTCCTCCCTGACTAATTTTCCAAAAACAACAAAATTTAATTTGCACACACAATTTTTTGAAAAGAGACGGAAATATATGATGAATGATATTCATTGCAGGTTTAGCCTTGGGTAGATGCTCCCGGCTCACATGTTCCACAATATACTCTTTGCTGTCTGTATTTATCAATAAATACTATTAAAAGATAAAGGAATAGTGGCAAGGTTGAAGACTGAGAATTGCATAAAGCTGGGCAATTGGCTTTTTATGAAGCAGTTAACAAATGTAGTTTCACAGCTGTCAGATTGAGAAATTGCTCAGGGGCTCTGAAATTGGGGTTTCACTGAAATAACAAACAAACAGTTTCATAGCTGACTTGGGAGGTCTAATATCAGGTTTCAGTGTAGCTGCAGAGGTATCCAGAGGTAGCAGTGATTGAAAAAAAAAATCACCTGCCTGAAACTCCAGCAGAAGAGGACAACCTTTGGTTTTACAGCCTGATCAGTTAAATGTTTGATTTTAAGACTTTTATAAATCTTTTAAATCTTAATCTGGTAACTTTTTTCTGTAAATCTATAACAGTGAATAAGGTGAGGACTTTTTAACATTCTGTTTATGCTGAGATCTAACTCTTGGTTGACATTTAAGATTAAGGATTGGTATTAAGTTATCCCAGAGCAGTGTTTTTGAGCTGTAAGACTGCTAACACTGCGTTGTTGAGAAAAGTAATTTCTGGATCTGCAGATTCTTAAAGGGGCAGAAATGGCTTTTAGTAGGGTAATGGGCTCTTCCTGTCAGATGTGGAGATCAGGGAGAATTTGAATGTTCCTGGACACTATGTTTGATTGAGAATCCTATTGTATTGCATGAATTGGTTGGAGTGGCAGTTGGAGGAGTTTACAAAAGCAAGGAGGTGTGATGAATGGCAGTTTCAGGAAGGTGTAGAAACTGCATATACAGTTAGGTAAATGGTTGACCAATAGGAATTGTAGGCAAGTTAACCAGGTAGTGCAGGACTCTCCTATATGCAGTTTTGGATACTATGGAAGTGGGGGTTGGGGAAGGGGGGGGGGGGGGGGAAATCAGCCTCTCAGAGGTATGTAGCACTGAGAGCCAGGTTTCTGGTACTGAGACTGGCTCTAATTTAATGAGGGATATGTCAGACTCCAAGCCATCAACTGTGATAGAGGACTCTCTAATCTGGGGTACAGGCAGATGTTTCTGAGGCCATCAGCGAGGCATCAGGATGGTGTTTTGTCTCCCTGGTACCAGGGTTAAGGAAATCTCGGAGAGGGCAGAGAATATTCTGAAAGAGGAGAGTGACCACCAAGAGATCCTTGTGCATGTTGGTATCAATGACATAAGAGAAAGGGATGAGGTCCTGAAAAGAAATTATAGAAAATTAGGCAGGAGGTTAAAAAGCAAATCCTCGAGGATTGTAATATCTGGATTACTCCCAGTGCCTAGTGTTAGTGAGAGTAGGTATAGGAGGATACAGGAGATGAATGTGTGGCTAAGGGACTAGTGCAAGGGGTTTGGATTCACATTTTTAGACCGTTGGGATTTCTTCAGAGATACAAATGACATGTACACGAAGGACATCTTCCACTTGAATTGGAAGGGGACATTATCCTTACAGGGAAATTTGCTCGTGCTACTTGGGAGCCTTTAAACTAGTTGGAGGGTGGAGGGGAACCAAAGTGATAGTGAGAAAAGGCCAGGCTGGTACTATAAATAAGGGGAGCAAGTCAAATAGTCAAGGCAGGCAAGAGCTTGGTAACAAGGTAAGACTGATAAATTAAACTGCATTTACTTCAATGCAAGTGGTCTGACAGGTAAGGCAATTGAAAACATGGGACTGGGATATCATAGCTATGACAGAAATGTCACTCAGGGATAGACAGGACTGGTCGCTTAATGTTCCGGGGTATACATGTCATTGGAAGGATAAAAGGGGAGGCAGGAGCGGAGGGGGAATAGCAGTTTTGGTTAGGGATTACAGTAGGGTTGTACTTAGGGAGGATATTCCTAGGAGATTGTCCAGTGAAATTATACGGGTGGAATTGAGAAGTACGAAAGGGATGGTCACATTGTCGGGATTGAAATATAGGCCTTCCAATAGTCAGTGGGAAATTGAGAAGCAAATATAAAAGAAAATCTCAGATATCTTTAAGAATAATAGGGTTGTAATGATAGGGAATTTTAACTTTCAAAACATAGACTGGGTCTGCCATGGTGTTAAGGGCTTGGATGGGGTGGAATTTGTTAAGTGTGAACAAGAAAACTTTCCTCATTCAACATGCAGAGATACCTGCTAGAGAAGAAGCAAAACTTGACCTTCTGTTGGGAAATAAGGCATGACAAGTGTCAGTGAGGGAGCACTATGGGGCAATTGATGATAATGCTATTAGTTTTAAAATAGTTATGGAAACATTTAGAAATGATCACAAAGTTAAAAAGTTCTAAATTGGAGTAAGGCAAGTTTTGATCGCATAAGACAGGAACATTCAACAGTTAATTAGGGGAGGCTATATGCAGGTAAAGGGACGATTGGGTAGTGGGAGGCTTTTAAAGGTAAAATAACGAGAGTTCAGAGACAATAGGTTCCTGTTAAAGTGCAAGGCTGATAGGTGTAGGGAATGCTGAATGACTGGAAAACTTGAGCTTCTGGTCAAGAAAAGGAAGGAAGCATATGTCAGGTACAGACAGCTGGGAACGAATGAATCCCAAGGAGTATAAAGGCAGGTGGAGCATACTTAAGACGGAAATCAGGAGGGCAAAAAGGAGACATGAGATAGCTTTGACAAATAGAGTTAAGGATAATCCAAAGTCATTCCAGAAGTACATTAAGGGCAAAAGAGTAACTTGGGAGAGCATAGGGCCCCTTAAAAATCAACATGGCTGTTGATGTGTGGAATGACAAAAGATGGGAAAGATATTAAATAATATTTCACGTTAGTATTTACTGTGGAGAAGGACTTGGAAGCTAGAGGACTTGGGAAAATAAATAATGATGTTTTGAAAAAGAGTTTAGATTACAGGAGAGGAGTTGCTGGAAGCCTGAAAATGCATAAGGGTAGATAAATCTCCAGGACCTGATCAGGTATTTCCCAGAATTTTGTGGGTGGCTAGAAATGTGATTACTCAGTCCCTCGCTGAGATATTTATATTATTGACAGTCATGTTTGAGGGGTTGGAAGACGAGAGGTTGGCCAATGTGATGCCATTATTTAAAAAAACGGCTGTAAGGAAAAGACAGGGAAATATAGTTCACCTGACATCAGTGGTAGGTAAGTTGTTGGAGGGAATCTTGACGGACAGGATTTCCACACATTTGGAAAGGGAAGGACTGATTATGGATGAGCAACATTAAATTTGTGTGTGGGAAATCATGTCTCACTCACTTAGAGTCATAGAGATGTACAGCATGGAAACAGACCTCTCAGTCCAACTCATCCTTATCGACCAGATATCCTAAATTAATCTAGTCCCATTTGCCAGCATTTGGCCCATATCCCTCTAAACCTTCCTATTCATATACCCATCCAGGTGCCTTTTAAATGTTGTAATTGTACTAGCCTCCACCACTTCCTCTGGCAGCTCATTCCATACACGCACCACCATTTGTGTGATAAAAGTTGCCCCTTAGGTCTCTTTGAAATCTTTACCTTTTCACCCTAAATTTATACTCTCTAGTTCTGGACTCCCCACCCCAGGGAAATTGACTGAACTTTTTGAACAGGGACAAAGAAAACCGATGAAAGGCAGAATGGTAGATGTTTTCTATATGGACTTCGGCAAGGCACTCGACATGGATCAGCATGGTAGAGTGGTTAGTAAAGTTAGAGCATGGGATCTAGGGGGAGCCAGCCAATTGGATACAAAATTGGCTCAAAAGTTGGAGACAGAGTGGTGGTAGAGGGTCGCTTTTCAGACTGGAGGCCTGTGACCAGCGGTGTGCCACAAGGATCAGTGCTGGGTCCACTGTTTTTTGTCATTTGTATAAATGATTTGGATGTGAATATAGGAGGCATGGTTAGTAAGTTTGCAGATGACACCAAGGTAGTTAGTGTTGTGGACAGTGAAAAAGATTATCTCAGAGTACAATGGGACCTTGATCAGATGAGCCAATGGGCCAAGGAGTGGCAGATGTTGTTTAATTTAAATTTTAAAAAATTCATTGGTAGGATGAAGTCGTTGCTGGCTAAGCCAACATTTATTGGTCATCCCTAATTGGCCAAAGGGCAGTTAAGAGACAATCACATTGCTGTGCGTCTGGAGTCTCATGTAGGCCAGACAACCTAAGGATGGCAGTTTCCTTCCCGAAAGGACATTAGTGAACCAGATGGGCTTTTCTGGCAATTAACAATGGTTTCATGGTCATCATTGGATTAGACTCAATTGCAGATTTGTTTTAAAATTGAATTCAAATTCCACAAATTGCTGTAGTGGGATTTGAACTCAGGTCCCCAGAACATTACCTGGGTCTCTGAATTAATAATTCAGCAATAATACCACTAAGTGATTGCCTCTATTTAAATGTGATAAATGTGAGGTGTTGCATTTTGGTAAGGCAAACAAGGGCAGGACTAACATAGTTAATTTTAGGATTCTGGGGAGTGCTGCCAAACAAAGAGACCTCGGGTTGAAAGTGGAGTCACAGGTAGATAGGGCAGTGAAGGTGGCATTTGGCACACTTGGCTCCATTGGTCAGAAATTGAGTATAGGAGATGGGAGGTCATGTTGAGGTTGTACCATTTTTGGAATACTGCATTCAATTCTGGTCACCCTGCCACAGGAAAAGTGTTGTTTAAACTTGAGAGGCTGCAGAAAAGATTTACAAGGATATTGCTGGGACTGGAGGATTTGAGCTACAGGGAGAGGCTGAATAGGCTGGGGCTGTTTTCCCTGAAGCGTCAGAGGCTGAGGGATGACCTTATAGAGGTTTATAAAATCATGGGGGCATGGATAGGGTAAATAAACAAAATATTTTCCCTGGGGTGGGGGAGTCCAAAAGTAGAGGGC
The DNA here is from genome assembly GCF_037043375.1 of Chiloscyllium plagiosum. NCBI lineage: Eukaryota > Metazoa > Chordata > Chondrichthyes > Orectolobiformes > Hemiscylliidae > Chiloscyllium > Chiloscyllium plagiosum. The sequence continues at coordinate 40,288,799 of NW_028270169.1, forward strand.
ATAGGTTTAGAGTGAGGGGAGAAAGATTTGAAGAGGACCTGAAGGGCAACTTCTTTGTCCAGAGTGTCGTGCGTGTATGGAATGAACTGCCACAAGTAGTGGAGGAGCTTGGCACAATTACATATTTAAAAGGCATCTGGATGGGTATATGAACAGGAAGGGTTTAAGAGGGATTTGGACCAAATGCTGCAAATGGGACTAGGTCAGATCGGGATGCCTGATTGACAAGGATGAGTTGGACTGAAGGATCTGTTTCCATGCTGTATGACTCTAATAGAGTTGCTTGCTGACTGGGTATGTAACAGCATTGCCTTGTGTAACATTAGGACATGAAGATTGTTGATGCCATGGCCAACTTCTAACCTGCACTGAGTTAAATGATTTCAGTTGGAGCAGTAAATGAAGTACCTCAGCTAAGCTCAGTATTCCTGGGGTAGGAAATATTAAAACTCAACCAGCATGTTTGCACTGCAATACCAAGTCAATTTTTTTTTTTACTGGGAATAGGGCCTTTGGTTCAGTCAGATATGGACTAGAATTGAGTGTGGTGCTGGAAAAACACAGCGGGTCATGCAGCATCCAAGAAGCAGGAGAATCAACATTTCGGGCAAAAGCCCTTCATCAGGAAGCCCTTCTTGATGAAGGGCTTTTGCCCAAAACATTGATTCCTCTGCTCCTCGGATGCTGTCTGACCTGCTGTGCTTTTCCAGCATCAGACTCTCGACTCTGATCTCCAGCATCTCCAGTGCTCACTTGGTTTCAGATATGGACTCAGTATATTTCAGCTGTGCATTCTGGCCTGTTGACTCTTGCGATGAAGAAACTCAAATGGATAAGGCCCTGGGGATGCACCAGCAGAACCAAATCTCAGCATGAATCAGCACATTCTAGAAGATTAAAAAGACAATTGGAATAAAAAGAAGCAACCAAACAGACATCATGTACAGTGACCAAACAGGTTATGAATGCAATTACAAAACAAAACACAATATAGTGGCTGAACAGAGAACAACACTCTTCCTATGCTGCTGGATAATATTCTCACAATATCTCAAGTACCCCACATTATTTATCACCCCAGGGAGTATCCCCATTTCATGACCTGCCACAAACGTTTCTGCTGTTCTTACATTCTTTTTTAATTCTGTGTATATCCCAGTACAGAAACAAAACACCCAACATCACCAATTTTATCTTGGTATAAGAACATTGATGTTATCTCAGTCATTCTGTCCGGTACTGAGCAGATGCAAAAATGACGTGGTTTTGTGTAAACAGGACAGAAAAACCTTATGATTTGTGTGAATGGACAGCCACAGTGTCTGCTTAAAACTGGCTGAGCCAGTGTCAATGAAAACACACCCAACAAGATCAGCACCAAGAAAATAAGTAAACTCCAAAATTTTTCATTATAATCCAGTCTATCCTGATTAGCAATTTTCCTTCAACATATGACATTATTGTCATTCAGCCCATCTTCTGTATCTGCAGCAAGGATCATCAGCTGTGTCTATATTGATATGATAAGCACATACAAAGCAATGCCCATATCACTCTCTACCAGTACCTGACCTAACCCCACAACCCTAAACATATCTACCCCTACATCACACTTCTACAGGTATCTGTCCTTAAACTACACCTCTACAGCTATCTGTCCCCAAAACCTCATCTTGACATGAAACTGTTCCTACATTATATCTCCACAGATACCTGCCCCCATGCCATATCTCCAGATGTACCTTTGACTGGTACATGCTGTTTAATACGATCTACTAGTCATAGGAATGTCTAACCCACACACTCAACATCACATCAGCAATGAAATTCATAAACTACATTACTCATGTGTGGTAGACAGAACATCTTTCTGAATTGGCGGCAACATTCTGTTTGTGAAGATAACATTCACGTAGTTATTGAACTCTAATAATGTGACCTGTCCAGTTTCACCTGTTGCTCAAAATTTCAAGATGCCTTATTCTGGGGTAAACAAAAGTAAACTAGGCACTTTTCAAAACTGAAAGTGGTGGGCATGGAGCCATTCATGAGCATACATGATACACAGTAAGCAATGGCCTGGTCACAGTAACCATTATCCCACAGGACATGATCACATCAAACAGGATGTCCCTTTGATTGTTCACACTCGGCAGATTGCTGCTAATACTCAATGGCTGGTGTTTGTAAAGCTTAGAACCTAACATCTAACATCAGATGAGATTCTGCAACCTGGAGTTGTCAAGAATTACACTAACAAAGAATAAGATCATTAGTTGGCCTTGTAATGTGGCTCACACATACTTGCTCAAAACTACATACAAAGGCACCTATCTCTGCACATTGAAAGAACATGTTCATGTTTGCACCTTTTTTGAATTATACAACAATAATTGTTCCCTGGTTCACTCCTATGGCAATAACTTGACCAATCGAAGCCAACATGCCAACCAGTCATCACCATTTTTTCATGTGGTATAAATTGTTGCTCCCATAGAACCATGGCATTCTTGTGGCTGCCCTGATGAGACCAAGATGAATAGCTTTGACCCCATGTCACTTTTTTGCCAGTAGTAAAGGAATTAGACATTGTGCAAGGTGAGCACCTTTGTTTTGCATTAAAAAGTCCTATACAATATTTAAAGAGTAGCAAACTCTCTTACAATCCTCAACCATAACTACAATAACAAATTAACTGGAATTAATCTCATTTTCTAGTTGGAAGGTTGGCGTTGGTGAGGATGCTCACAATTCATTGTTATGCTTGGATAAGTATTTGCATTAATTTTATGTATTAAAACACCTTTAACCATTTCACTGCAAGAAGATTCAAATTCCTTAAAATAAAATCCCCAGGAAGGCACTGATCAGAAAGACTGACCTCACATTTCGAGGCATCCGCCACTCTAACTGTTGAATTTGATTCAACTATTCAGGCCAGAAGTATTCAACCATGAAAGCTTTGAAAACGGAGAATCAATTCTCAGGAACAGCATTGGGAACAGCCTGATGAAGTAACAATTAGCTGGTGCTCCTTTACCATCACTATCACGCTCTCGTGTCATTCAAGGGTGTGCAGCTCAGGAAATGTCAGTGACTCCATTAAATGTGAGGCCAGGGGTTAGCAAAAACAGAGGCATTCAAAGGTGTGCCAACATGACTAGTGAAAAAAAACACTGATTAGCTACGTATAGTAGATGTAACACACTCATTAAATAGTGTACAGCAAATATGGTACACACAGCATTGAGTACAGCAAACACAAGATGTACTGAGTACAGCAGATACGACACACACTGGAGAGACAGCCCACACTGGGAGCAGCAGGCAAAGCATACACTAGGTATAGTATACCATGGATACAACAGGATCAGCACACAAGTTGTGTATGGTGGGCATTGAGTATAATACACACTAGATACAGCCTTCATGAGTACAGCAGGAACAGTCCATACTGGGTACAAGGTATGCAGCACAACAGATGTAGTTTCATCTGTTGCTTTGAATTCAATGTCTGAATGTCTGTGTTATGTACAAGATGTATACTTGAAATCATCACACACACACACACGGTTTTGCTGAGGTTTAATTTCAGGCATAAATGAAAAAGCAATTGATGAGATTATAAGGGGAAAAGTGTACGTCCCTCATATTGCAAATCAGATTAAATTAATGGCTCATGATTAAACAGCAGTTGTGATAATTGGGTAATCTTTTGCAAACATTAATTATCTATCCTTTAATATACTAATAGAAGACTTCTTGGAACATGCAAAACTCCCCCAGGAACCACACCTACACTATTTTAAACTTACCATATAAAAAAGGTCAGAAAATTGCCTGAGGAAAGTTTACATTACACCATTGGGTGGGGGAATGTAGTGCTAGCAGCTTTGTGAGATGACGCTCACAGAATTAATCAAGGCCAAAACGCATTCAACACGATGACGGTACTGAAGGTTTTTCCAGTACAATAACATATTGTGCAACCCACGCACAGTGGACTTGACATAATAAAAACTCATGATTAAAGCCAACATAGAAACTTGTGGGAGACTGGTTAGTCAGACAGGGCTGCCAGGAAGATGCCAGCATGAGAGCAAAATTACTCTCTTCAAAGTGTCCATTCCCTAATGGGAGTTAATGATGGAATCTCTACTGGAATGCACTTAATTAAAACTCATTTCCTTATGTTCCTGTTACTCCGCATGCACGATTGCACCCATTCAGACTGTTTAGGATCAAACTGTACTTTAAAGCAGGAGGAACTGTTACCCTTTTCTGCATGTGTAACCTACATTTCTCCTTTAGCTTACTAGATAAACCCGTTTGTCCTTTTACAGGTGAATGAGAATTTCTGGAGCCAGCACTGAGCAACAAATTACACTCTATCATCAGAACAAGTACACCTCTTCTTTCTGTGAGCAATAACAACACAATTAAAAATCAAACATATCGATTAAGACTACTTTTCCAAACCTGTATACATTTAATGATATGTGGAACTGGCTGAACTGAGGAGTGAAGGGTTATTTTTACTTGCACCAAAGAAAATGGAGATTGTGCAGATATAGAAGGATTATGCCATGAAGGAGAGTTAAACACAAAGATGAGAATTTTAAATTTAAATATTTAGGAACCAGGAAATGTAGGCTAAGGTGAATAGCTTGTGTAAGGTAGTGGATAGTCAGCACAGTTTTAAGATAGCTGAAGTTTACAGAAGATGAAGATGGGAAGTCAAGCAGAAAACTTTGGGATAGTGAGTCCATAGGTTACAAAGACCTGAGTAACATTTGATTATTTCAGTTAGGTGATACAACTGAGAGAAACCAGGAAATAATATTTTAAAACGTCAACTTAAAGAAGCTGCATTGTTGTTTTTTGAGCTATTTCAAGTACTTGAAAATCTAAATAATAAATTCAAAAAAAGTGATTGGCAACTTTATTAAATGAAAGGTAATAGAAATCTCCAACAAAATGGGGTGAGCATTGGGTCAATTAAAATTTTCAGTGATGAAATGGGTACATGTTTGTTCAATAAGAATATTAGGGGTTATATTTTAAGAGGAGCTAAAGTGCTTTAAAAGGTACAGATCAGACTTAAACAGCAGAATATCATTAACAGGCTGAATGCCCAAGCTATACCTGTTCATATACTTTAATTACTCTTTGAACTGTTCTTTAAAATAATAGTTCTTGAAAACCTATTTAACCCTGAATATCTGTATGCAGGTTGACTTACAACTAGCTCCTCTGCTTTGGCCTCAGATACAATGAGATTACCTACTGGGTTTCACTCAGATCTTGGACATAAACATTTAATGAAAATGCAGTTCACAGAAGAATGACTAAAATTTAACTATTTTGTGCATGCCTTGAAACAAAACTAACAGTCTTTTGCTCAGAGGCAAATGGATCTCATTATTTAAAGATTAGCTCTGTATTCAGTATCCTCTGTTGTGTATTCTCTGTTTAGCCCAGAGGCTTATTCCTCGGAATTTGACCATAGATTGCAGTGTTGATACTGCCCTGTAGCTATTTGCTACTCGCTAACATTATAACAGATGCCCTCCATTTGTGATGAACTTTCCAGTCCTTCCTGATTTGTGCCCAGCAACTATGCATGGTTTGACACAGTCATAGACACACAGTAAGTTTATTAGTAAATTACTCCATGCTCAGGGATTGAGCAGAAAGCATGGGGTCTTCCCAAGTCTGCCTTAGTACTACAGAGCATCCACAGTAGTGGAACCAAGTTATTTTAGGAGGAATTGAAAAAGATAAAGAGTAACAAAGATCCCTCCTCAAGAGATACATATAGCGCAACCAAGCAATTGATGTAATTTACTGGAAGATTGTTTGGTCAAAATTACAATAGTTAACTAGGCTCCTGTTTAATATATCCAAGTCTTACTTTGTTCAGTTGCTCCACCAGCCTCTGGTTTTGTTCACTTAGATCACATTCCATGTCTATTTTAGCTTTCTCAACCTCTTGTAGATATTGCTGCTGTTTCTGCAGCTCTAGCTGTAACTGTTGTAGATCACTTTCTAGGTCTGCTACTTGAGCCTCCCATTCACTCCTCCTCCCCTCATGTTTCAGATGTGATGAATATTTCTCCTGTTCCAGTTCCTGAAGGAAAAAAAATTGAAAATGTAGAGGTTCAAGCAAATGGCAATGTTAAACTATTATTATCATCATCATGCATATGATGCAAGAATTGATATGCAGAAGAATGGATCGTATCCATATGTGTTACTGGGAACTACTTTCACCAGAACAACTTGTGATCATGCAGCAAACTGTGAACATGAACTTACTGATAATTAATAATTATGAGATAATTAAGGACAAGAGAAGTAACTTGACCTATCATAACCCATCATCCAGAAAACCTTTTGCTCTCCTATTTCAGCATTTAGTTATTGCAGTGGGGAGGCTGCAGAAGGATCTAGACAGTTTGGAAGAGTGGTCCAGGAAATGGCTGATGGAATTCAATGTGAGCAAATGCGAGGTCTTGCACTTTGGAAAAAAGAATACAAGCATGGACTACTTTCTAAACGGTGAGAAAATTTGTAAAGCCAAAGTACAGAGGGATCTGGGAGTGCTAGTTGAGGATTCTCTAAAGGTAAACATGCAGGTTGAGTCTGTGATTAAGAAAGCAAATGCAATGTTGTCAATTATCTCAAGAGGGTTGGAATATAAAAGCACCGTTGTGCTACTGAGACTTTATAAAGCTCTGGTTAGGCCCCATTTGGAGTACTGTGTCCAGTTTTGGTCCCCACACCTCAGGAAGGACATACTGGCACTGGAGCGTGTCCAGCGGAGATTCACAAGGATGATCCCTGGAATGGTAGGTCTAACATATGAGGAACGGCTGAGGATCCTGGGATTGTATTCATTGGATTTTAGAAGATTAAGGGGAGATCTAATAGGAACTTACAAAATAATACATGGCTTGGAGAGGGTGGATGCTAGGAAATTGTTTCCGTTAGGCGAGGAGACTAGGACCAGTGGGCACAGCCTTAGAATTACAGGGAGTAAATTCAGAACAGAAATGTGGAGACATTTCTTCAGCCAGAGAGTGGTGGGCCTGTGGAATTCATTGCCGCAGAGTGCAGTGGAGGCTGGGATGCTAAATATCTTCAAGGCAGAAATTGATAAATTCTTGATGTCACAAGGAATTAAGGGCTACGGGGAGAATGCGAGTAAGTGGAGTTGAAATGCCCATCAGCCATGATTGAATGGTGGAGTGGACTCGATGGGCCGAATGGCCTTACTTCCACTCCTATGTCTTATGGTCTTATTTAAGAATGAACACCTTCATATTGTACCTGGGGGTCTATTCTGGACGGTAATTGTTCTCTGTGTGAAGAAATTCCTTCTATTTGTCTTTAAAATTCCTTCTTGTCGATATGAACCTTGTCCTACTCTTTAATTCTGGATTTACCTTTTCCATTCCTTTAGTGATGTCATATTCCAGTAAGATTATCTATCAGGTGCCTCATATCCAAACTCAATTAAACAAATTGGACCACTCTGTCATTATCATACAAACATTTGACATTCCTTGAGCACTACACACACAACTCCAGTTGGTAAGTAATCGATATTTTTAAAACTCTTTGGTTTTTTTGCTCTATTCATTTGTGCATTTTAAATTGTAAATTAATTCAGCCATTTATTGATTAAAACATCAAACATCCAATCCAAACAATATGGCACGTGTTAATAATGTAACAATAATTACTAGCTTAGTATGATTGGACTTATTCAATTCTTGATAAATTGATGGATTAGTCGTGAGGATCAAATTTGAAGATTATTTGTAAAATAATAAATCAGTGGCTTTGGAGTGGCAAGATTACAAATGACAAACCTCAAATATTTTGATGAAGCTGCAACTCGACTGAACGAAGGGCAACTTATGATATGGCTCAGGGACAAGAATAAACCAAAGCACCTTCAAGTCTTTTCCACCATTCAGTGAAGTCAGGGCAATTTGTATCTTAACTTGTTCCATTACCTTAGCTCCATAACCTTCAATTCTCTTGGCCAGCCAAAATGTATCATCAGAGAGTTTAAACCACTATTGAGTTAGGATCTATTGCTTTTGGTGAGAGCAAATTTGATACTTTCCATAATTTATGGCAAAGCTTATTTTCTGAATGGTCTGACTCAGTGTTTGAAGCTATTATTTTGTACTAGACTACCCCACCAGCAGAAAGATTTCCTGCTGTCTACCCTAAACAAATCATCCCAAAATCCAGTCAATACAATCCTCTCTTATGTATGTGCCTCACATGATCTGAATTTTGGAACTCAGGTAATACTCTGGCCTTTTTACGCTTCCAAATCAACTTTTATAAAAACACGATTTAAAGGAATTCCAGGAAAAGATGAAGAAAATTAGCATTTTTTTTGGTAAACTAATTTACATTTGCCAGATTATGAAGGGGGCCAATGAATTTAATCTAGAGAAATGAGAAATTGTTCCTATCTCAGCAGAATAGAACAAGTTAGGAATAAGAAGTTGGAATAAATTGAGGGTAAGATTTATATAAGACATTAGAAGGGGAGTATTACAAAGTTTTTGTCTGAGATGTTCTCTTGGGTGCAGTATGTGTTGTGGTCTGAGCATCAACAGTGTACTCAAACTCCCCAATATCTGACTACAAAAGGATGTATTCATAGTATCACTTCCTTCTATATTTATGTCTTTTGATATAACTTTTTGGAGGTGTGCCAAAGAACTATTTGATAGAAAGACGTCACATACAAAAGGCTAAAGGTATATTTGTTTCAGAACCATAGTAATGATCAGATTCATTTGGCTCATACAGAGCAATTCATCATTGCATAATAATACTAAAAGAATATATGCTGCCCTTCCTGTACCAGTACGTCATCTAACCTCTCTGAACAAAAACAATTTTAAACTGAATTCTCCACTTTCCTTCTCAGCTTGGTCAAAATTTGTCCGTAGTTTTCTGTTTAAAACCTGACTGACATTACCTCATTTACATCTGCGTTCTTTTCCTCTCTTTTCACTATTGGAAAGTACCAAATGAATCTGGGTGATATGCTTATCATTCGTTACTATATTTTCCCAAGAGGGAAACATCAAAGGCTAGCTCATTAGTTACATCGCTGTCACATTTTATAAAACTTATCTGAACAATTTTACTTTAAAATAAAGTTTCAAAGTAACTGGCTTTCTCCAAATGCTTTATGAAATAGATGTTAAAACAAAGAGAGCCAAATCGATGTAAAACTGATTGTTGCCTTTAAAAGAGATGAATGGGGTGATAGGATTGATGGAAATGTTGGTTAAAAAAAATGGGCGGCTTTTTGGTCTTAATGCCCTTCAGACTCCAAAACATTTGTATGTTTCAATATCTGCGAATTAGGCAACTAAAGTGTTATTTTCTCTGTTCTGAAGAAGGGTTTCTGGATCTGTAACGTTAATCATTTTCTCTCCACAGATGCTGCCAGACCTGCTGAGCTTTTCCAGCAATTTCTGTTTTTGTTTCAGATTTCCAGCAGTTCTTTCCAGTTTTCTCTTTTTATTTCGTGTTATTTTCTTCGATTCTTCTCGTCTGCATTGAGGCTGCTCGCAGACGCCAGTGAATTGGATCGGATTTCACTATGACTCGACATGCCAACCAGCAATAAAAAAAAATTGTGTTTGGGGGGCTGAAGGAGGAGAATGACACCTAGTCATGATGCTCATTTGAAGAGCCTGGGCAGGCATGATGAGCCGATGGCCGCTTTCTGCGCTGTAAGATGTCTGTGATCCTTGGGAATGGTGGCATAGTCTGAACATGTCCATCCCGGACTATTCCCCATCCCAGGAAGAGAAGCACAGTCCAACCTCATCGTACCAGTGAGGAACTTGAAACCAGAACTATCGCATCCGTCAACCTCCTGGCTCTGGTACAGAGGTGGATAAAGTTAACTGAGCCACATCAGTACCAAAGCTGTTCCATAAGAAAAAAGTTCACTCTAGTAGCGATATGGACACGGGCTTATCACTTATTTACTACCACTGAACACCACTCGCCCTGGTTGAAATATCGTTGGTGAAGCTGCCAAAGTTTGGAAAGTCGATTGTGGATTTGCAGTATACGCTAGGGGAGAATACTCTCTCTCAGTAGAATCACTCTCCCATATTTCCTGCTTCCAAGAACTGAGCAGCTTTACTAGTTACACCGAGGCTCGCGTTTGCTATGTCTCTTTTCATGGTTGAAACATTTTGTTTTAAAAACTACAAACATTTGTTGCAAGAGCCCGCAGAAACTAGCCGCGAAGAGACCGACAGCGACTGGAATATTGCCTGGAATTTATTCACAGCTGCTCGTTTGTCTCCACAGATCAATACAACGAATATTACAATCTGCACCCCCAAGTTGTGTTGATAAATTACTTGCGGTATTTTTGTTGATAGCTGTGGGACATCTGGCCATTAATATAACGCAACAGAAAATCTCAAGTAGGGCTAGATCTGACAGGGCTAACCAAGACAAATAAGGGACAAACGGCAGTTCTGAACCACCCGCACGGCGGCACAGTCTCACACAATGTCAACTTTAAGTGTTTGAACCTGCACTTTTTAAAAAAGCGAAAGTTTAGAACTGCCTAAAGAAATTGGATTTTAGAATTGCCAACTATTCCGAACTCATCTAATTTTTTTTAAAATGCAGATAACTTGCTAATGCCTTTCGTCAAATCAAACCACAGTGCCCAGAGCTCCCAGTTCCCGTTAGAAATCTGGAACCCTCCATGTAGGATAGGAAAAAAAACGTTCTTTTTTCCCCTCTATTTTCTAACCAATTTAAGTCTCAGAGATGGTTAAAAAAAACACTGAAGATTTGAAATTAAAATGGCAAATATGGGGCAGGCTGGTCAACCTCTGGAGTTAATTCTTGCTCGGATGAATGGGAGATACCTGGAGCGGTGGGATGGTTAAGTGCAGACCCAGGAGTCAGGCGAGTGACGGGATGCACTCAGACAAATCCGTACACTCCAAGCAAGATCCCAACCACGCTAACATGCCCCCTATAGCAGCTGCCCCCCGTTTTCTCTGGGAGATTCTCTGTGGGTTTTCTGCAGCCCATTCGCTAGCCCCAGGCCTCTGTCACCGTCCCATTAGCCAGACATTGGAATGTTCACTCGCTTCAACCCTTGGTGTTCAAACGGATCAACAGAGCAGATGTTAATTTGGTTAATGAAAAGTTCCCAAAAAAAAACTTCAAGTCAGTAGCAGGACGTTTATCTAATACTGTACAATCATTCCAAAATAACCTGAAACAGCCATTGCTGGAAACAGAGGGCGGCTGGTGTAGCTCAATTCGAACATAGTTAAAAAAAATCACACAACACCAGGTTATAATCCATCTGATGAAGAAACAGCGCTCCAAAAGCTAGTGTTTCCAAATAAACCTATTGCACTATAACCTGGTGTTGTGTGATTTTTAACTCTGTCCAAATCAATTCGAACATCTCCTTCGATTTACTTTCGCCTGCCCCAAGACGCGGTGGGCAAACTGGCCCGAGGATTTGCAGGGACTGTGGGATAGTGAGGATGGGTGGAGTGGGTTTCCCTTGTCCCCTTCCCCCTCTGGGGATGGGGGTAACACTCACCTCTAGCTTCTGGCTGAAGTGCTGGTGGATTTGCTCGTTCGTCCTCCTCAGCTCCTGGTTCTCCGAGAGCAGAGCCTTGCCCAACTCGGCCGCCAGCTGCACTTCCTTTTCCCTCTGCCTGATCAAGGACAGCAGCTCGGCCGGGACATCTCCCAGCCGCTCCCGAGCGAACGGAAACAAATCCTCCTCCCGCGGGCTTTTCATCTCCAGGAGTCCTCCGTCAGACATACAGGAAAAAGGAGGCGGATGGAGGGGGCGAGGGTCCTGAGGCCAGAAACAGCTCCTGCCTGCCCGACCTCCCTCAGCAAACACACTCCGAGGTACTAGGGAAAAAAAAAGCCTGTGCCCACCAGGATCCAATAGTGACTGTTCCCCCGATAAGTTGGTAGGAGAGTGTGGGCTGTTGGTACAGACTGTTCCCCTCAGCTTCTGTGCTGTTTGGGTTTATATAGAGGGGAGCCCGGTGGAAATGAGCGTCTTCCCCTGAGGAGCCAGATGGTGAAATGAGAGATAAGAGAGAATGAGAGGGGACCAGATCAATTCAGGAGCTGCACCCAATCCCCGCGCCTTTCAATGGGAGGGCCGCGTTAGGAGACAGTGACTGAAAGATCCAATGAGGCACTCGGCGTCCCAGGCAAGCCGCCAGTCAGTCACCTGCACTGACACCAACACATACAACCTTTGAAAGGAACCGAGTGCACAGGGCACGCCCTGATAGCGTCTCAAATCAAATAACCGAGTCCCACAGCGGAGAGGCATTCATGTCCCAGCTCAAACCAGGCGTCAAAAAGAAAAACTCATTATCAACTCCACGAGACAGCATCGACATCTCGAACAAAGGAATTTGATTATTTGTCCCCTCCAGACCAACTCACAGCTCGTCAACATTTCCAGCCTCCGCGCTATCTGCTGCTGGAACGCGCAGCTCTCTGTCCATTTGACACCGAAAGGTGTTGAAGGAGATGCAGAGATTGGTCAGAGTGGTCCCGGGGTTGAGGGACCCCGCTACGAGGTTAAATTGGACAAGGGCTTGTTTTCCTTGGAATAAAGTGGAGACCTGTTCCAAGTGCACAAGAATATGATAAGATTTAGATGAAATTGACAAAGACAATACCTCCCCTCCACTTTCATCCGTTAAAACCACTTTTAACGCAATCTTATTGGGTTTATCTCATCCTTGGTTCTGCATCACTGCAGCAATGGCTGGGACTTTCTTTAGGCTTAAAGGTCTTGGGCTGAATTTTATTATCATTAGTGAAGCAACAGCACTGTCTGGTCGCTTCAAAGAAAGCTGCTCACAAAGATCTTATGATATTTGTAGAATGAACTTTCCTTTACTAATGTCAGTTGGCGCCATGTCGAGTGGATCTCCATGTAGAAGCAGCAATATCATCAAACAAGGACAGTAAAAGAAAAAGCTGGGAAAATTCATTAAGCAGAATCACTGGAACTGGAGAAGCTCCAGTTCTGAAGGGTAACTGGTCCCTCAACTTAAACTCTGTTTTCTCTCCACAGAAGCTGCCAGACTTGCCGAGTTTCTCCAACCATTTCTGTCTGTATTACAGATTTCCAGCATTTGCAGATCTTCATTTATTTGGTTAGTATGTCATCAAGCAGCCAATCAAATTGAAGTATTCTCATAATTAGCAATCCTGTAAGTAAAAACACATTGTCCTTCACTATTAATTTAATTTTTCAGATGACAAAATAAATGACTTCACTTTGTTCGCTGTCTTTACCTCAATGTAACTGACAGCAATTTTGGGGATTTGGACATGAATTGAACAATTTGTTTGATTTTATGGTTGCAAATTGGGCAGGCCACCTTCTGATGCTTTATTTAAGATATAGCTTATAATTTATGTAAGATATAGCTCAATGATGTCTTGTTGACAATTCAATGTCAACTCACAAGACTCTAATAATACAGTACTGTAAGCAGGTAATATCAGGAGCCTGCTGCCAATTTGAAATAAAACAATTAACAGGCAGAATTTGTTAAAGAGGCATTGATTGCAAAACCCAATTCATCTTTTGGTAGTCTCACAGCATAAACATTGGGACTGACTGACATCTGGTGGAAAAGGGTGGATTAAAATGGTCTCTCAGTCGGAAATAGCTGCATGTAGCAGCTGAAGCTGCTGTTGATAGTTGCAGCGTGAGGCTGATGTGAACTTTAGTCCTTTGCTATTGTTACATCACATTCCAATTAAGGGGAGATTGAGAAAGGAGGGGGCACCAAGACAGGGCTTTTTTGGAGAGTCAGGATTCTGACAGACACCAGAGATTGCTGTTTCCATGGAGATTGTGCACTCTGGAGGAGGCTTCCACATTGAGGAGGAAATGAAGAAGAAGAGATAGAGGAAGCCAACTGTCCAGGTACAGGGACACCATCTGATTCAGGCAGGTGAAAGACCTCTTTCAGTATCTGCTATGCAGTCTGCTTTTTTACAGGAGTCTGTCACCAAGCATGGATTCTCCTAATGTTGCCACTAACCTGAAGATAGCATGCCCTTAAATGGGTGTCCATGACTGAAGGAGAAAGTGAGGACTGTAGATGCTGGAAAAGCATAGCAGGTCAGGCAGCATCCGAGGAGGAGAATTGACGTTTCAGGCATAAACCCTTCAGCAGGAATTCCTGAAAATTCAATTCTCCTGCTCCTCTGATGCTGCTTGACCTGCTGTCCATGACTGAATCCCAGTTTATGACCTCAGCCGTCTCCCAACCAGACATCCCATTCCACTTGTCTGATTGGGTGTCAAGCTCTCCTTCAGCCTGCAATGCGAATTCACTGGCTTCCTGCCAGGCCAGCTGACACTTGCTTTGCAGTGGTGCAACAAAGGGGAGATCCTGGCTTCTTGTTTAGTCTCTCACCCCACCGGGAAACAAAACAATCCAACTCATGGCATCTGTCTTTTTTCAAATACTACCTTCATTGTAGAGCTTGCCACAAATGGCTAGGTCCATTGCGATAGTGAAGCGATGAGCACTTCCACTCCAATATAATAGTCTCACTATCAGTGAATCAAGGGCCAGAAGGGCTAGCTGGGAAAGTAGAGTTGCAGCAGAAAATCAGCCATAAATATACTGAATGGCAGAAAAGACTCAATAGGCCTCACTGAAACAAGAATAGACTATTTTTAATCCTCTTAAAAACCTTGGGGAAAGTTACATGTTATTGAAGAAGGCTAGATTTTTCCACAGTATGTTAATACTATAGTTCACACTTAACAATTTGTTGTCCTTGAAACAAGTTTATATTTGTGAATTGTTTTGTAGTGTTTTTTCTTTCTTTTTAAAGTCTATTTAATTTTGCTTCTATATTTACTTTTCTATCTGAAAAGTTAAATTAGAAATGAAGGACGTTTTGTGCTTTAACTTGCTGATTTGTTGTGACTATTTCGTTTTGATTGGTTACTTTGTTGAAATCACTGCTGCTGTATTGCAAGGCTCTTTGCAGCAGATTGAAACTGCCATGGAGAAAGGAGAAATTCCCATCCCAGAGACTGCTCATTCTTTGTGAGCAGTTTTCTTCCAAGGTCACTACTGAGTGCCCTTTGTACCCTTGCTGGCCATTCAATCCTGACCAATGATTGTTACCAAAGTGAGAGATACGTATGGATGGTTTCCCCCTTTTTTCCCCTCATCTTTTAAATAATGACAGTAGTTTGAGAAAATGAATGCTTTAACCATTTGAGTGCTACCACTCTCAAGAGCAGACACAGGATTGATCTTCCTCTAAGTTTCAAAAACAAAGAATAAAGGTTTCTTTCTCAACAGTTGGATGTAATCAAGACAACATCTCACACACACACACAAGAAAAGGTGATGACAAAGAAAGATCGCATGAACTTTGGTCTTTAAGAATCTAACAAGTCACAATACAACTGATATTTAAAAAGGAAATTGGTAGAGATAGGGAGGGTATTGAGGACTGAAGTCAAAGTAGACCTGATATCTCTCCTTTTAGGTCTACCGAACTTACCATCTTTAGATGGGCATGGGAAGAAACTATTTAATATTCTTGCATACTGTGCACGGAAGAATATTCTGATGAACTGGGCATCTGAGAACCCGCCGGGCTTACTGGGATGGCAGATATTAATTATGGAGCACATTCCCTTGGACCTTTTTACAAACAACAGACCATTTTTTTAAGACATGGCAGCCCTATTTGAGTTATTTGGATATAGTTATCTTAAGGAGAAAGTGAGGTCTGCAGATGCTGGCGATCAGAGCTGAAAATGTGTTGCTGGAAAAGCACAGCGGGTCAGGCAGCATCCAGGGAACAGGAGAATCGACGTTTCGGGCATAAGCCTGAAGAAGGGCTTATGCCCGAAACGTCGATTCTCCTGTTCCCTGGATGCTGCCTGACCTGCTGCGCTTTTCCAGCAACACATTTTCAGCTATAGTAATCTTAACTAGGGCATTTGTGTAACCAGGTTGGTTAGATTTGTCAAGCCATGGGCCCTGGAGGGGGTCTCCTGAGTTAATACGGGGTATATATACAATGCTCCCGTTCCTTTGTTTGGGAGCTTTGCAGCGAACATAGCTGTTCAGTATTTTGTGGGGTTTTTTTATTTGTTTTTTTTTGCTTTTTTTTGGTATTGCTTTGCACAGTGTTAGGGTTTGTTTTGTATATAGGGTAGGTTAGTAGTTGGTAGACAGTGGTTGTATGATAATTTGTTTTTTTTTGTTTTTATTATACTGATATTTGTTATTGATTGTATTTTTCAAAAGTTCTATATGTTTGTAAAGTTAAGAAAAATGCAAATAAATATATTTACATAAAAAAACGGAAATTGGAAACATTAAAGGCCTAATAGTTTATTTTTTGATGTAGAGGAGCCAGTGTTTAGACTGGGGGGGACAAAGTTAAAAACCACACAACACCAGGTTATAGTCCAACAGGTTCATTTGGAAGCACTAGCTTTCGGAGCACTGCTCTTTCAGCACGTGGTTGTGGAGCATCAGGAGCAGCACTCCGAAAGCTAGTGCTTCCAAATAAACCTGTTGGACTATAACCTGGTGTTGTGCAGTTTTTAACTAGGTTTGTTTTTTGTTCACTAAAGAAAATGGATGGTGGAAGTTTCAACCAATGAACTCATCAAAGCTTGCTCCTTGAAACAGTAAGTTTCTGGCCAGCTGGAGTTGTTGAACTATACAGATAGTTGTGTAAATCTGGGTTAGCTCCACTTCTCTGTCCATTATTGCATTTCTATGCAGAATTCTCCCTTTGCTGGGAAATCTCTTTCTTTTGAGTCTTTTTGTCTCCCGGACTGGCAACAGGGAGGCAACATACCCATTCTGATTTCTGACTGTCAGCCACAGAAATGTCTGTCTGTGCCTCTGACTATAGAATCCCCTATTGCATTCAATCACTTGGAACCTGATGTACCCCTCAGTGCCAGAAACATGACTGTTTGTGCTACCTTCCCCTGAGAATTCATCATCTCCTACGTTATACAAAAAAGCATACTTGTTTGAGACGGAGATGGTCACAGGAGACTCCTGCACTACCTGCCCCTCTCTCCTACCTTTCCTGGAGGTAACCTGACTGTATTTGTAGTTTTTTCCTGTTCTGAGAACTGTTATCCATCACACCCCCTAACTCCTGTAAATTTCTCATTGCCTCTAACTGCCACTCCAACCAATCTACATGATCTGATAGGATTCACAACCAAACACACATACTGCAGACATAATCATCAGTCCATGGAAACTCTCACTAATCCCCCACATCTGACAGGAAGAGCACATCACTCTAATAAAGGCCATCTTTGTACCTTAACAATCTACAGACCCAGAAAATAGCACCGCCTTACTGCTCTAAGAAAACACTTCTCCATACTAATTTAGTACCTAAGTTTTATATTTTTAAAATTTAACTCAAGAAACAGATCTCAATAAAACATATAATCAAAAAAGAACCCACTCTACTCACTATTGTAGATTTTCAAGGAAAACGAACAATTACACTTAAAAACTATGTACTAGCTTCTCCTGTGCTGTGAGCTCTCCCACACAGGTTCCTCCAAGATCAGCTGTGAATTTCACTGTTTGTTCATTTTTCTTAGATGCACTCCAATGTCCAGAGATACTTGAACTCAAACAGCAAAGGCAGCAGCTGTGCAGATTCACTGCTGTGTCAGACAGCAGCGTAGGTATCTTTCTTGTTTGATTCACTGACGATGCAGTCTCTACCTTTGTTATTCTTCCTCATTTGTTAAAAATAAGTGCGGTTGTTTTGATCCTTTTCTCCAAAGTTCAAAAACAATGCAACAGCTTATAAAGCAGTAAGTTTGCTCCTGGAATTCAAGGAAATCAGCTCCAACACCTAAAATATCTCAAAAAAGGAGGAGGTCTTACAGCCACAATTTTTTCCCAACCTCTAGAGATGGAAAAGATACTAAATGAATATTTTGCATCAGTGTTTACTGTGGAGAGGGACATGGAAAATCTCTACTGTGGGGAAATAGATGGTGACATCTTGAAAAATGTGCATTTATGGAGGAAGTGGTGCTGGATGTCTAAAAACACATTAAGGTGGATAAATCCCCAGGACAAGGTCAGGTGTACCCTAGAATTCTATAGGAAGCTAGGGAAGTGATTGTTGGACCCCTTGTTGAGATATTTGTATCATCAATAGTTACAGGTGAGGTGCAGGAAGACCGGAGATTGGTTAACGTGGTGCCACTATTTAAGAAAGGTAGCAAGGAAAAGCCAGGGAACTACAGACTAGCGTGCCTGACATCAGTCATGGGCAAGTTGTTGGAGGGGATCCTGAGGGACAGGATTTACATATATTTGGAAAGACAAGGACTGATTAGAGATGGTCAACATGGCTTTGTGCATGGGAAATCACATCTCACTAACTTGATTGAGTTTTTTGAAGAAGTAATGAAGAGGATTGATGAGGGCAGAGCAGTGGATGTGACCTATAAGAACTTCAATAAAGCATTTGACAAGGTTTGTCATGGTAGACTGGTCAGCAAGGTTAGATCACATGGAATACAGGGAGAACTAGCCACCTGGATACAGAACTGGCTTGAATGTAGAGGGTGGTGGAGGTTGCTTTTCAGACTGGAGGCCTGTGACCAGAGGTGTGCCTCAAGAATCGGTGCTGGGTCTACTACTTTTCGTCATTTATATAAATGATTTGGATGTGAACATAGGAGGTATACTTAGTAAGTTTGCAGATGACACCAAATTGGAGGTGTCGTGGACAGTAAAAGTTACCTCAAAGTACAATGGGATCTTGATCAGATGGGCCAATGGACTGAGGAGTGGCAGATGGAGTTTAATTTAGAGAAATGTGAGATGCTGCATTTTGGAAAGGTACATCAGGGCAGGACATATAATTAATGGTAAAGTCCTGGGGTGTGCTGCTGACTAGAGACCTTGGAGTGCAGATTCATAGTTCCTTAAAAGTGGAGTCACAGGTACATAGGATAGTGAAGGTGGCATTTATTATGCTTTCTTCCATTGACTAAAGGAGTTAGGAGGTCATGTTGCAGCTGTACAGGACATTGTTTAGGTCATTTTTGGAATATTATGTGCAATTCTGGTCTCCCTCCTATTGGAAGGATGTTGTGAAACTTGAAAGGATTCAGAAAACATTTACAAGGATGCTGGTGGGGTGTAGGGTTTGAGCTACAGGGAGAGGCTGAATAGGCTGGGGCTGTTTTCACTGGAGGCTAAGGGGTGACCTTGTAGAGGTATATAAAATCATGAGGGGCATGGATAGGATAAATAGGCAAAATAATTTTCCCCTGGGGTGTGGGAACTAGAGGACATAGGTTTAAGGTGAGAGGGGAAAGATTTAAAAGGACCTAAGGGACAATGTTTTCACATAGAGGGTGGTGCATTTATGGAATGAACAGCCAGAGGAAGTAGTGGCAGCTAGTACATTACAATATTTAAAAGGCATCTGGCTGGGTATATGAATAGGAAAGGTTTTCGTGCTGGCAAATGGGACTAGACTCATTTTGGATATCTGGTCAGTATGGATGAGTTGGACTGAAGGGTCTGTTTTCATGCTGTACATCTCTATGACTGACTGACTGTCTGTGTACTATATGTTACACGTTGGGTATTGTATGTCAAGCTGGTTTCCATAAGGTGACCATGTTCCCATTGTTCACACAGATGTACCCAGAGAATGATAGCACTGACACACATGAGATTTGAACCTCAGCCATTTGCACTTTCTTGTGATACAGCAATTTTTCTTCACTTTTTCTGTAGAATTTAATTCTATGAACATACAAACAAATGAACTAGGAGCAGGAGAAAATCATTTTATTCATCATTCAATAAAATCACGACTAATCAGATTGTGGCTTCAAGTCACTCATTTCCCACAGTCACTAGGTCTTTGTGACTGTTGTACCTCAGTTTCTGTAGACACTGTAGTAGCTGTGAACGCTACAGTAGAAATCTATTGCATTCTTAGGAGTATTCAAAAATGTAATTTATACTTAACTGTTTTGTCAAGACAAGCAGGCTTCTTCCAGTTTTAAGCAGTTCCATGTATATTTGTAGACAAGTAGGAAAGTCAACTATTTCTCTTCCATTCCATCATGTTTCAAGATAAATTGTCTACTTTCCATTCCATTTTTAAAAGTTGTGTCCATTTTTTATATAAATTCATGGGGATAATTATGTGGGTGTAACATTGTTATGATCAGATTTGAATAGAAGCTAAAATATCAATCTGAATAAACTTTAAAACCATTTAAAACATCTGTGAACATCTATTATAATAATATTAAGCTTGCATTCCACAAATGCAAGTTCCAGCACTAGTGAGATATTTCACAGTAATTATGACATTTGTACTACATTACAAACCAAATTACACCTCATAAACTGTAACCTTTTCATGGATTTTACTAAATAAAAATGGAAGTTTATGTTGATTCATTGATTGCTTACACCAGTGGTGCAGAAGGGGTTTGTTCCTCACTAGTGCAAGAGGAATAGGGAATCACTGGCTGTAACTTCTGTGGTTTTCGTTCTGTATTCTGTATCTCCTTGGATTTTTACTCATGGTGTACTTATAAAGGGATACACTTTTCCAATCCCAATGGACTCTAAAAGCTTTTGAAGTTGAATTTCTTCATGTAATACATTGTTTACCCCTTGCTAATTTTGAACTATCAACATTTGATCTCTATTGCGTAAATGGGTGACTGCTTTGCAAGGTGTGGTCTGGTTGTTGTGACTGCCTGATATTATCCTAAACATGTATGGAGGCTGGGAGGGAACAAGCATAGTTTCAACTTGTTACTATCGTCTCATGGCTATTGAACGGTTGCGTATGTAGCTTTTAAGAATCTAGGAATCGTGACTGGCTTTTTTTTTTAAACAATCTAAACTCACTGCCCATAGAAATATATCCCAGTGAGGAAAGAAGGGGAGCAGAACTAGAAGAAAAACATCTGCAGAGCATATCTGAAACTATATACTGACAATATTAGGTTTCTGCTTCGCTTTGTCCATAGTAAATAATACTTATTTCCTGAGTTGGTTAGTCCTGAAAGCTTTGTCATAGAGTCAAAGAGATGTACAGCATGGAAACAGACCCTTCGGTCCAACCCGTCCATGCCGACCAGTTATCCTAATCCAATCTAATCCCTCCTGCCAGCACCCGGCCCATATCCCTCCAAACCCTTCCTACTCATATACCCATCCAAATGCCTCTTAAATGTTGCAATTGTACCAGCCTCTACCACATCCTCTGGCAGCTCATTCAATACACGTACCACCCTCTGCGTGAAAAAGTTGCCCCTTAGGTCTCTTTTATATCTTTCCCCTCTCACACTAAACCTATGCCCTCTAGTTCTGGACTTTGCTGTTGATGTTTCTTTATTCTTACTGCTGTCACCAAAATATACCTATACAAATGTTAAAGTTAATGCAGAAATCTCACCATTTCTGGCCATTGCCAATCTCCCGGTTCAACAGAAGTTGTTGGAAAATCTCAGTAGGCTTGGCTGCATCTGTGAAGAGAAATCAGAGTTAACGTTTCAGGTCCAGTGACCCTTCCTCAGGAGGGACGTAGCTAAGAAATGTTGGTTAATATGCAGAAGATAGGGTGATGGGACGGGGGGGAGAGACGAGGAGTAAATCTTAGCTGGGGATGGAGCCCAAAGAGAGAGAAGAACAGTTGGACAGACAAAGAAGTGGATAATAACCTGGCTAGGAGGGAGAATAGCTATTAATGGAGATTGTTAGTGGCTAATAATGGATAGTGTGTAATGCAGAGTATATAATAATAAGGCCTGTGTGTGGAGTAGGAGACTAGGACATGGGACAGTTCAGGCCCTGAAATTATTGAAGTCGATATTGAGACCAGAAGGCTGCAGGATTCCCAAGTGGAAAAGGAGGTGCAGTTCTTCCAGCTTGCGCTGAGCTGCGCTGGAACACTACAGCAAACCGGAGAGAGATGTTGGCCAGGGAACAGGGTAGTGTACTAAAGTGGTAGGCACCTGATGAAGGAGCAGCGCTCTGAAAGCTAGTGTGCTTCCAAGTAAACCTGGTGGACTATAACCTGGTGTTGTGTGATTTTTAACTCTGCTGTTACAGCTCTGCTAGGATGCAATATTAAACCATCCATTACAAAGAGGCGACACCATCACTGTTGCACTTCCTTTGAATCTGGCTCAATATAATATAGATGGCCAGTCAAAATAAATCATTTACATTTATTAGTGATTTGCTTTGTACTGAGTAGATTAAACAATATGCTGTGGTGCAGAAAGATTCAAGTGAATTGATAATACAATGCATGACCAACCTGATGCAGCCAGGTATGTACTGCATCTTGAAAATGCTGCAGCAGTCCCTGGAAAGATTCACATGATGCAAAACTTTTGTCCCTAACCTTTGGGCACAAATTAGGTCTCCAAAACTTCAATAACCTTGAAATATCACCAAGAGAATCTGAGAACAGTTAAAAGAAGAATTAAAGAATAAATCATATATTGGAAAGCGATCATAGTGGACGTATTCTGTTACCAATGTAATAAAAGCTGCATGCAATATGTCCATTAAAGTAACGTGCAAATGTTGCACTGTGCTCTACTTATCAGTCGTGTCACCCAATGTGTTTATGAAGAAACCATGCACTAACTCAAAGGTCATTCTGAGAAACTGCTTTATATCAGGGTGTTGCATGTGTGTCTACTGCCATTCACATTCTATGTTTGAATGACTGGGTATGTATGACTATGCACAGGCAGGCACAATGGCACATGCTGTCCTCTAAATCTGAAGTGTTACCCCTGACTCATCAGCACATATAAAGCAGCTCCATCTGTTTACTGTTCCTCATCATCAACATTTTACTTCTCGGCCAATTTATCATGCATCAAGGGAAATGAGAATTGTACAATGATATTCTCCATTCTTTGAAATTTAGGAAAGGTAGGGAATGGGAAACGGATGACAGTATTAATCATAAGACTAAAGAACACTCAAAAGAGATGATGGGAATTAAAAAGTCAGACACAGAATCGATTTAGTTAGGACTAAGAAGTAGTTACACTACTGAGTGTATATTGCAGCCCGCCAAATTAAGTGAAGAGTAAGAAACAAATACACTATGAAATTACAGAAAGATACAAGAGCTCTATAGCGGTGACAATGGAAGACTGCAATTACCTTAATAAAAACAAAATACAGCAGATGCTGGAAATCTGAAATGAGAAAAAAACTCCTGGAGAAATTCAGCAGGTTTGAAGCATCTGTGGAGAGAGAAATAGAGTTAATGTTTCAAGTCCAGTACAACACTTATTTTATTTAGATTTCCAGAAGGTAGTCCATAAGGTGCAACTTCTGCTCAGCTTCTGTTTCTCTCTCCATAGATGCTGCCAAACCTGCTAAAGTTTGATTACTCTAAGTTGAACTGGGATAGTAACAACGTTGAGGGCAGGCTATTTGGGAGAATTGCTGAAATGTATACGAATGCTTCTTTGATCAAGTGTAGATCCAGCCCAGTGAAAATGGTGTAGGATCTAACTCTGGGAAATGAAATGGGGCAAGTGGGAAACATAAATTTTGAGGAGGTGCGAATAGGCTACAAGGTGGACTTGGTTAAGCCAGTAGATATAATATGACAGATGGAATATAATGTGAATAAGTGTGAGGTAGAAATTATGGAAACACGGGATATTTCTTAAATGGTGAGAGATTGTGAAGTATAGGTATCTAAAGTCTCCTTGTTGATGAGTAACTATAAATTCAGGATTATATTTATGTCAATCAAGTTACCTCTTAATCTTCTGAACTCCAGCAGATACAAGATTAACCTGTCCAACGTTTCCTCTGGAGAAAAATGGCTCATTCCAATTATTTCACCAAATTTCCGATTATTTGACAATTGAGCAACACAACCACTCTTGACATGATCAGTGCAATTTTAATTTTATTTAGTATTTCTCAAGGGTAGTGTCTGAGAATTCACTGGCAAACTATTTCAAGATATGTACTTAATGGGCAATGACCTATTTCACATCGCCATCTGACTATCCATGTTCAGACTGTCCAGCAGAAAATGTGAAATACACTATCCAATTGCTGCACTTTGTACAATAGCAATGGAGAAAGGATTCCCATCTCCACCACAACTTATGTTTGGAAGCAAGTATTAAAGATCTTGCCCAGCAACCAATTGCTTACTCATTGTTGAGACACATGACATTCACCCTCAAAGGCAGAGAATGAAAGATGCTGAATGATGACTGAGCAGGGAAAGAACTATCAAAACTGTACTGGGTGGACTATAAATGGAAATACAAATTCAAATACTTGGACACCAGCAAAGGTTTCCAGAGTATGCAACCAGCCCTGACTATATGGAACCAACACTGATTATGGTTCTACATTGCAAAAGAATAGAAACCAGTTCAGACCAAAGAACAACATACCAATCATGCATTGAGACAGTGACGAAGAACACCCTGATAATGAATCTGTTGTAATATTCAGTGTGAACAACCAAAAGGAAGACAACTAAGTTTTCAAACAAGTGCAGCAGTAAACAAAGTATACCTGTCCATGTGAGTACACAATCACCAGATCAGGACTGGTTATCAAACTTTGAAAGTGTTACATTGGAATTTGAAATGCTAGTCTTGCAAATTCTGCTTTAACTGTGCAAGTTTAGAAATGTGTTATTTGAAATATAAACTAGAAAATGAAAATTTGGATGCCATTTTGCAGAGAATAAACAAGATGGGAATGTGTAATTCAAAACACAAACAAATCAGTTGTGATTTGACTAAATGATGGAGCAGGCTTAAGAGTCTGAATGGTCTACTTCTGCTCCTATTTTATATAGGATTCCCTCAATGCCACACTGTTCAGCTTGGAAATAAAAAGCTGTTCACTCGTTGACACTGGTCAAAATCTTGGAACTCTATCTAAAAGTACCACCATCTTATGAACTCTAACAGCTCTTCAGTATCTTTCTAAGAGACACACATAACCCATGAATGAGTAAAGGAAAATTAGAGGAAAAAAACAAGTGGTGAGGACATTTTTGGAAACAATGATCAAGAACAAATTGGGACTTCAAAACCTCCTAGTGGTTGACTCAAATGTGGCATTATGACTTGGGCCAGGCAGACTTGAATAGAGGAGAAAATCTGCAGAGGTAAAGAAGTTAGAAAAAGATAGCCGAGAAAAGAATGAATTTTTTTCATTAAAGGGTGGCTTAGGGGAAAAAGATACAAAAATGCTTGCAATTGACGTTTGGATCCTGTAAATAATTTAAGAATAATAGGGTGGTTTTGGTAGGGGATTTTAACTTTCCAAACATAGACTGGAACTGCCATAGTGTTAAGGGTTTAGATGGAGAGGAATGTGTTAAGCATGTACAAGAAAATTTTCTGTTTCAGTATGTGGATGTACCTACTGGAGAAGGTGCAGAATTTGACCTACTCTTGGGAAATAAGACAGGGAAGGTGATTGGGGTGTCAGTGGGGGAGCACTTTGGGGCCAACGACCATAATTCGATTAGTTTTAAAATAGTGATGGAAAAGGATAGACCAGATCTAAAAGTTGGAGTTCTAAATTTGAGAAGGGCAGGTTTTGCTGGTATTAGGCAAGAATTTTCAAAAGCCGACTGAGGGCAGATGTTCGCAGGTAAAGGGACAGTTGGAAAATGGGAAACCTTCAGAAATGAGATAACGAGAGTCCAGAGACAATATATTCTTGTTAGGGTGAAAGGAAAGGCTGGTCGGTATCGGAAATGCTGGATGACTAAAGAAATTGAGGGTTTGGTTAAGAAAAAGGAAGCATATGTCAGGTACAGACAGGATAGATCGAGTGACTCCTTAGAAGAGTATAAAGGCAGTAGGGGTTTCCTCAAGAGAGAAATTGGGAGGGCAAAAAGGGTATATGAGATAGTTTTGGCAAATAGAGTTAAGGAGAAAGGTGGTAAGGACAAGCCAGCAAACTATAGACCGGTGAGCCTGAGTGGTGGGCAAATTGTTGGAGGGAATCCTGAGGGACAGGATGTACATGTATTTGGAAAGGCAAGGACTGATTAGGGATAGTCAACATAGCTTTGGGCATGGGAAATCACATCTCACTAACTTGATTGAGTTTTTTAAGTAGTAACAAAGAGGATTGAGGAGGGCAAAGCAGTGGATGTGATCTATATGGACTTCAGTAAGACATTCAACAAGGTTCCCCATGTGAGACTGGTGAGCAAGGTTAGATCTAATGGAATACATAGAGAACTAGCCATTTGGATACAGAACTGGCTCAAAGGTAGAAGACAGAGACTGGAGGTGGAGCATTGTTTTTCAGACTGGAGGTCTGTAACTAGTGGAGTGCCACTAAGATCTGTGCTGGGTCCACTACTTATCATCATTTATATAAATGATTTGGATGTGAGCATAAGAGGTATAGTTAGTAAGTTTGCAGATGACACCAAAATTGGAGGTGTAGTTGTCAGCGAAGAAGTTTACCTCTGATTACAATGGGATCTTGATCAGATGGGCCAATGGGTTGAGGATGTCAGGTGGAGTTTATTTTAAATAAATGCGAGGTGCTGCATTTTGGAAAGGCAAATCAGAGCAGGACTTATACGCTTAATGGTCAGGTCCTGGGGAGTGTTGCTGAACAAAGAGACCTTAGAGTGCAAGTTCATAGCTCCTTGAAAATAGAGTAGCAGGTAAATAGGGTAGTGAAGAAGGCATTTGGTATGCTTTCCTTTATTGGTCAGAGTATTGAGTACAGCAGTTGGGAGGTCATGTTGTGGCTATACAGGACATTGGTTAAGCCACTTTTGGAATATTGTGTGCAATTCTGGTGACTTTCCTATCGGAAGGATGTTGTGAATCTTGAAAGGATTCAGAAAAGACTTACAAGGATGTTGCCAGGGTTGGAGGATTTGAGTTGTAGGGAGAGGGTGAATAGGCAAGGGCTGTTTTCCCTGGAGCATCGGAGATTATTAGATTAGATTACTTACAGTGTGGAAACAGGCCTTTCGGCCCAACAAGTCCACACCGCCCCGCCGAAGCGCAACCCACCCATACCCCTACATCTACCCCTTAACTAACACTACGGGAAATTTAGCATGGCCAATTCACCTGACCTGCACATCTTTAGGACTGTGGGAGGAAACCGGAGCACCCGGAGGAAACCCACGCAGACACGGGGAGAACGTGCAAACTCCACACAGTCAGTCGCCTGAGGCGGGAATTGAACCCGGGTCTCTGGCGCTGTGAGGCAGCAGTGCTAACCACTGTGCCACCCCCTAATGGGGTGAACTTATAAAGGATTATAAAATCATAAGGGGCATGGATAGGATAAATAGACAAAGTCTCTTCCCTGGGGTTAGGGAGTCCAAAACTAGAGGGCATAGGTTTAGGGTGAGAGTGGAAAGATATAAAAGGGACCTCAGGGGCAACCTTTTCACGCATAGAGTGGTGCATGTGTGTAATGGGATGCCAGAGATAGTGGATAAAGCTAGTACAACTGCAACATTTAAAAGGCATCTGGTTGGATATATGAATAGGAAGGGTTTGGAGGGACATGGGCTGGGTGCTGGCAGGTGGGACTAGATTAGGTTGAGATATCTGGTCGGCATATATGAGTTCCTTGCTGTACATCTCTATGACTGTAAGTATTAGATAGGAAATGAAGGTCAAAACAGATCTGTTAAACACATGGTGTCTTTGAGCATTTAGATGGTGCATTGGAGAGGAATAATAACAATAGTACAGTTGAGGTTTACATTGACGAATTTGCCAAAAGCTGTTTGACAAGTGGCCCAGAAGCAAATGCAAGGCTCATGGGAAAAAAAGGTCAGTAGCAGTCTGGATGTAAAGTTGACTACTAAGGAATAGAGAGGAAGAAAACAGATCAGAGATGATGAAATTTTCTTCAGACTGGGTAGTGGTTTTCTCACAATATTAAGGCCACTGCTGTTTTTAATATACTTTAATATCTGACTTTGACACATGCAGCATCATTTCAAAGTTTGAAGATGATACAAAATGCAGCAAACGGTGAAAAGGATAGTAGCAGATGTCAGAGGGGTATAAACAAACTAGTGAAATGGGTAGACATATGGCAGATGCAATTTAATGCAGAGAGGGTGAAGTGATATATTTTGGTAGGACAAGTGAAGAGAGGCAATATAAATGGACTTGTACAATCTTAAGAGGGAAACTAGAGAGGTGGGAAGGTCAAATCGGGGGTAGGCACACTTAGTTATCCTAATAGGCTAAGGGGGTTCATGTCCACAAATCTTTGGTAGGATAAATTGAGAAGGCTGTTGAGAAAGCATCTGGGAATCCGTGGCTTTAATAATAGGTGAATCACATTCAAAAGTTAGTTAGTTATATTCAAACTTCACATAATATTGCAGTATTGTGTTCAATATCCTGGGGGTTACCATTGACCAGAAATTCAACTGGACTCGCTTTTCAATACATTGGTTAGAAGAGCAGGTCAGAGGCTAGGAATCCTGTAGTGAGCAAATAACCTCCTGACTGACCAACAGCAGTCTACCATCTACAAGGCACAAGTCAGGAGTATTATGGAATACTGCTCACTTGCTTGGATGAGTGCAACACCAACAAAACTCAAAACATCTTGATGCGATCCAGGACAAAGCAGCCTGCTTAACTGTTACCACATCTACAAACATTCAGTTACCCAACCACCAAAGCTGCGTAGCAGCATACTATCTGCAAGAACTTCTCCAGAGCACTTAAAAACAGCACTTTTCAAACCAAAAATTACAATTATCTGGAAGGACAGCAGATGCATGGGAACACCACTACCTGCAGGTTCCCCTCCAAGCTACTCGCCATCCTGTCATGGAAAAATGTCGCCGGGTCAAATTCCTGAAACTTTTTCCCGAATAGTATTGTGGATCCATATACACCAAATGCACTGCAGCCATTCAAGACGACCGCTCACGGCCTTCTCAAGGACATCTAGGCTTAGCAGTAAGTTCTGGCCCAGCCAACAGCAACCACATCCCACAAATTAAAAAAAAATTCTAGCCACCAAACTTTAGAAAAGATGTCAAATCTTAGATAGAGTCCAAACAATTTTATAAAGTATAGTAAAAAGAATAAAAGCTTTAACGTACATGGAAAGATAACAGAAGTTCTTTTTCTTAAAGTTCAGAAAGTTATGAGAAGATTCATGAGATTCCAAATCATGAATAGTTTTGTAGAGTAAATAAGGAGAAATTGTTTCCATTGACAGAGGGCTTGGTAACCAGAGAACACAAGTTTAAATTGATTAAAAAAAAACAATCAGAGACAATATGAGGATTGTTTTCTTTAACTGGAGCAAGTTGTGATCTGAAACGCACTGACCAAAAGAATGTTGGAAGCAGAATCACTTTCCAAAAGGAATTGGACAAATATTTGAAATGAAAGAAATTATAAATCTATATGAATTGGAATTTATGGATTATTTTCAAATAACCTGGACAGGCTTGATAGGACAAATAGCCTCACCCTGTTCCATATCATTCTGTGGTTCTCGAAGTGGACACAGTGTGAGAGACAGTAATTTAAAATATTGCTCAAGCAATCCACCTAAATGAGCTATTTCACCTCATTTGCATTTCATGTGATATTACGGTGTATAAAATGACTGGCATTTACTTACACAACAGGCAATTGCACGTCACAAATAATCCATTTGCTGTAAGAACTTCAAGAGATTATAAACATTGCAAAGAATGTCAGTTCTTTAAGCACATTGTTAGAGATTGTGGTGCAATTATATAATCTCTCATGAAATTGAATATTTTCACTCATATTAATCTCTTGTTGGGTATAGTTTCGTAATTGTGGAAAAGCTGTCAGTTTGATTTATTTAAACCTTCCACGATGTTGTAATACTGTGAATTCCTTGTGTGATTAAATAACACTGTGAAATTAGGCTGAGATTAAGAGAACTGTAAAACATTAGAGAATATCATATACAGGTGAGCACTCAAATAGAATTGGAGAGCTGGAGATGTGTGTTTATTAATTATTCTTAAAAAATACAAAATTGTAAGCTGCTTTGAGCCTGTAAACATCTAAGTGACAACTTTGTTAAACTGATTTGGCCAATCATTGTTTACTGATGTCTTAATCAATCTGTTCAGCTGTGAAAGAAACATAGAACAGAAAATATGTGCAGGAGTAGACCATTCGGCCCTTTAAGCCTGGACCACCATTTAATATGATCATGGCTGATCACATAATTTCAGTATCCCATTGCCGCTTTCTCTCCATACCCCTTGATCCGTTTCGCCACAAGGGCCACATCCAGCTCCCTTGTGGCTATATCTAATAAACTGGCCCCTACAGCTTCCTGTGGGAGAAAGAAATTTTTCCTCATCTCAGAACTAAATGGGTTACCCCACTATAGTGAAGCCTAGTTCTAGATTTCCCCAACATCAGGAACATTCTTCCCGCATCAAGCCTGTCTAGTCCCATCAGGATTTTATACGTTTCTACGAGATCCTCCTCTCATTCTTCCGAATTCCAGCAAGTACAAGCCCAGCTGATCCAGTCTTTCCCCCATATGTCAGTCCTGTCATCCCGGGAATCAGTCTGGTGAACCTTCACTGGAATCTCTCAATGCAAGAATGTCCTTCCTCAGACGAGAGACCAAAACTGCACACAATAGTCAAGGTATACCCTCACCAAGGCCCTGTGCAACTGCAGCAAGCCATCCTTTCTCTGAAACTCCAATCCTCTCGCTATGAAGAACAGCATGCCATTAGCTTTCCTCTGCACCTGCATGCCAACCTTCAGCAACTGGTCAACAATGACACTCAGGTCTCTTTGCACCTCACCTTTTCCTAAACGGTCATCATTCAGATAATAATCTGCCATCCTGTTTTTCCAACCTCACATTTATCCATATTATATTGTGTTTGCCAAGTATTTGCCCACTCAGCCAGTCTGTCCAGGTCACCCTGCTGTGATCTGTGCCCTCTTGTGGTGCAGAGGCTGTGTCCTCACTGCTTGACAAGGAGATCTGAGTTCAAGTCCTACCTGCCTCAAAAGTGTAATCACATTTCTGAACAGGTTAAATAGAAAACTAGGTTCACAAAATAAAGGGATACGATCTGTGAACTGATTGCCTCTGCCCAGTGGTTAACAACATTACAAACATTCAGCTAGAATGCACTGAAACATTCTTGGAGTTACAGTTACTCTTTATCCTGGTTTGGCTGCTCAGTTTCTGATAGCTATAAAATTGAAACAGTTTTGAAATTGCTACTCTAAGCAACTATTTGTTTTCTTAAATTGTGATTTAAAATTCTATTCATGCATTATGTAATACAATATTAAACCCGAACTCAAGAGATGAGGTGAAAATAAATCAAGTCTGCATTTGACCAAATGTGACATAAATGAGACCAGGGCAAAAGCTCTCACTGGTTGGAGTCATACCTAGCACAAAGGAAGATGGTAGTGATTGTTGGTGGTCAGGACATCTCTGCAGAGATTCCTCAGGTTCGATATTTTCTAATCAACCAGTTCAAATATGTCATTACACCTTCTGGAACAGGTAAGATATAGTACTTGTAATTAACCTGTTCAGACATGTTATGAGACATCTCTGAAGCGGGTAGAATGTAAATGCAAGCTTAGGGATAGTAACAACTGCACCATAACAGCCCCTAGTTCCTCAGTGTATTTTGTTTTAAATCAAATCTGTTCAGATATAATATGACACCTCCAGAACAGGTAGGACTTGAGCCCGGTGGCCCAGGTTCTGAGCTAGGGACACTACCACTGTGCCTCAAGAGCCCCTACAGGTATTTGGGATAGAGTCTTGGGTTTAACCATCTTCAGCTGCTTCAATGATCTTCTCTCCATCATAAGGTCAGAATGGGGATGTTTGCTGATGACTGCACAACTTCTCATCTACTGAAGTAGTCCATGTCTAAATGAAGGAGGACCTGGACAATATCCAGGCTTGATCTGACAATTGGGAAGTTACATTTGTGCCACACAAGTGCTAGACAAAGAAGAAAAGTCCAGTTCTGAAGACATATCAGACTCAAAACATTAACTCTGTCTTTCTCTCCACAGATGCTGCTAGACCTGCTGAGTTTCTCTGATACTTTGTTTTTCTGTCATCTCCAATGACAGTGTGAGAGAGAGTGAGAGAGAGTTTAACCATCATTGCTTGATTTTAAATGGCATTGACATTGCTGAGTCCCAACTACCAACATTACGTGTGCAATCATTAACTAGAAACTGAACTGGTCTCACAATATAAATACTGTCATTATAATAGCAGATCAGAGGCTAGGGATCCTGCAATGAGTAATTCAGCTGCTGACTCCCCAAAGCCTGCCCACCTGTACAAGCCACAAATCAGGACTGTGATGGAATACTCTACACTGGCCTGGGTGATTGCAGCTCCAACTACACACAATAGGTTTGACATCATCCAGGATAAATCGTTGGCTTGATTAGCACCACATCCAGAAACATTCACTTCCTTTGTCGCTAATGCAATGTAGCAGAGCTGTGTACCATTTCTAATCAGGTTGATTAAAAATTATCTTTAGCCACCTTTGTTATTCACTTATTGGTACTTGTTTCCGTGGTCTAGCACAGTATTGACACATTCATGATGTCATGATGATGTAAAATCCAGATTTTTAATATTTAAATCTCATCAACTAATCTAAAAGCTTTGGACTTTTGTTTGAGAGGAAACAGTTTAAAATGAACTTGGACATTTTACAATGCTCGCCAATCACCTGACCCGAAAACAGTCAAGCTCCATAAAAATTGTTAAGAATGTCTAAGTAACAAGGGATCTAATGTTGCATGTAGATTAACATTGCCTAATATACTCTGAAAAGACTATCTCAAAGGTTTTTAGCGGGACTTTAAAATCCATCATTTGGAATGTATGCCTCACAATGAGACCTTCAAATGTCTCTGTGGAGGCGATCCTCCCCAAAGACCACTTCAAAAGCCCATCATGCAAATAGAAGGATTGAAACCATCTATTCATATCAAAGAATAACTGGCAAATTCTGACAACGGATCATCAAAATTCATTGTTAGATATGGATTGTCCCCATTGTGGGCTAACAATCTGTATTCATACATCAAAATCCTCTTCCTGTGAGACGCTGTGATGATAGGGTTGTGGTTTTGCTTCAGAAAACAGTAACATGAGCCCTGAGATGTCCTTAACTCTGACACCAGGCAGATGACACAGCCTTGCAAACTCACGCTCACAGCTGCAGAGAGCAGTATCTGTCCCCCAATTATATTGGCCCTTCCAATGACCAGAGTCCTAGTTCCTCATCCCCAACTGAGTGGTTCCCTGTATTGCAGTGCCATGGTCAGTTTGTCATCCTTCCTGCAGTCACCACGCTTATCCATACAACTTGCTTAAATGTTGTAATTGCTGGATAATGAAGGCTAATGTGTATTGAGGATTATCCCCCAGGTCCACATTCCTGCCTGAAATGCAATTATACCCTCCTGTTCCTGTTCACAGACAAATTTGAATGACTTAGTCTGAGGTGTTTGATGCCTCCGAAAACAAAGTATCCAGGTAACATTGCCCTTCCCTGATGTTATGCAATGTCTGTAACTTGGACTCCAGCTCCTCAAGTCAGATCCAAAGTTCCTTGATCTACAAACAGTTATTACAGAGATGCTCAATCTGGACTGTCTTGATATCCAGCAGCTGCCACATACTGCAGAAACAATGTATCACCTGTCACCAAATCAAAGAATCCCTAACATGTGGTAAGAGACCATTCAGCCCACCAAGCATGCATCGTCCCTCCAAAGAGCATCCCATCCAGACCCGTAACCCCAATCTACCTAACCTGCGCATCTATCAACAGTGGGAGGAAAGTGGAGCACCTGGCAGAAACCCTCACAGTCCCAGGTGTGCAAGCTCCACACAGACAGTCACTCAAGGCTGGAATCAAACCTGGGTCCCTGGCGCTATGAGGCAACAGTGTTAACCACCGAGCCACTGTTGTATCTTTATTTGATTAATCAATTAATTAATTACTCTAGAATCTCTGCTCTTTATACTATCGCGATTACTTTTTCTTTCTGTAAAACAAAGCACCAGTATTAATCTTAAGCGTGACAAACTATTTTCAAGGAAAGGCTCGTTCCTGCTGAAGGGCTTATGCTGGCAACGTTGACTCTCCTGCACCTAGGATGCTGCCTGACCTGCTGTGCTTTTCCACCACCACACTCTCAATTCTGATCTCCAGCATCTCCAATCCTCACTTTCTCCTATTTTCAAGGAAAGCAAACACTAGACACCGAAACACAAATCGAAGACCATACTATTACTTTAAAGCTTATAAATATTTGCCAATTCCAGTTATTAAAAGCAAATCAGAGCAACACTTATACACTTAATGGTAAGATCCTGGGGCATATTGCTGAACAAAGAGACCTGCTGGAGTGCAGGTTCATAGTTCCTTGAAAGTGGAGTCTCAGATAGATAGAACGGTGAAGGCGGCTTTTGCTTTGCTTTCCTTTATTGGTGAGAGCACTGAGTATAGGAGTTGGGAGGTCACATTGTGGCTGGACAGGGCATTGATTAGACCACTTTTGGAATGTTACATGCAATTCTGGTCTCCTTCCTATCAAAAGGATTCAAAAGGATGTTGTGAAACTTGAAAGGGTTCAGAAAAGATTTACAAGAATGTTGCCAGGTTTGGAGAATTTGAGCTCCAGGGAGAGGTTGAATAGGCTGGGGCTGTTTTCCCTGGAGCGTCAGAGGCTGAGGGGTGACCTTATAGAAGTTTATAAAATCATGAGGGCATGGATAGGATAAATAGACAAAGTCTGGGTGGGGGAGTCCAGAACGAGAGGGCATAAGTTAGAGTGAGAGGGGCAAGATTTAAAAGGGACCCGAGGGGCAACTTTTTTTTTCACACAGAGGTGGTGCGTGTATGCAATGAGCTGCCAGAGGAAGTGGTGGAGGCTCGTAGAATTGCAACATTTAAAAGTCATCTGGATGAGTATATGAATAGGAAGGGTTTGGAGGGATATGAGCCAAGTGCTGACAAACGGAACTAGGTTAGATTGGGATATCTGGTCACTATGGATGAGTTTAACCGAAGGGTCTGTTTCCGTGCTGTACATCTCTATGACTCAATGATTGTGTGACAGGTGATACGTTGTTTCTGCAGTATGTGGCAGCTGCTGGACATCGAGGTAATCCATAATGAACATCGCTGTAGTAAATGTTTGCAGATCAAAGAATTTTTGATCTAACCGGAGGAGCTGCTGTCCAAGTTGCAGATATCAGGGAAGGGGAAAGCGACCCAGACACTTTGTTCTAGGAGGCATCAGACACCTCAGACTAAGTAATTCAAATTTGTCTATGAACAGGAGGGTTTAATTGCATTTCAGCCAGGAATTGAGGACAGTGCTGGGGGGAGGGAGAGGGAGAGAGGGAGAGAGAGAGAGAGAGAACCTGCACAGTTACTGCCTTTGCTGTTTGAATTCGTGTATCGCTGGACATCAGGGTGCATCTGGGAAAATTAACAAACGGTGAAATTCACAACTAATCTTGGAGGAACTGTTGGGTGAAGTTCACAGCACAGAATCAGATAAGTTAATTGTTGTTTTAAGTCTGTCCAAGAGAAAGGCTGCAGTAGTGAGTACAGTGGATTCTTTCTTGATTATATATTTTTGGAGATTAAACTTAAAATATAAGCCATAGCTATTAATTTAACCTGGGGCAGTGTTTGTACAGGAATAAGTCAGTGTTATTTTCTGGGTCTGTAGATTGTGAAGGAGCAAAAATGGCCTTTGTAGTGATATGTACTTCTTGTCAGATGTGGGAGTTTAAGGGCTACTGCGGATTATATCTGCCATAAATGCTGTTGGACGAGAATCTTATCAGATCGAGTGGATCGGTTGGAGAGACAGATAGAAGCGATGAGGAATTTGCAACAGCAACAGTATGTGATGGATGGCAGTTATAGGAAGGGGGGGGAAGTCTCAGATACAGTCACATAGATGGGTTAACTCCAGGAAGGGTAAGAGAGGTAGGCAGCTAGTGCTGGAGTCTTTTGTGGATATACCCATTTCAAACAGGTATGCTGTTTTGGAAAATGTAGGGGGTGATGGATTCTCAGGGGAAAGTAGCATGAACAGCCAAGTTTCTGGTATTGAGACTGGCTCTAATGCAACGAGGGGTATGTCGGCTTCCAAGAGATCAATTGTGTTTGGGGATTCTGTAGTGGCCAGCAGAGAAAAAGCAGAATGGTGTGTTCTTTCCCTGGCGCCAGAATCAAGGATGTCTCAGAGAGGTTGCAGAATGTTCTCACGGGGGAGAGGGGCCAGGAAGAGGTCATTGTCCACATTAGAACCAACGACATTGGAAGGGAAAAGGTTGAGATTCTGAAGGGAGATTACAGAGAGTTAGGCAGAAATTTAAAAAGGAGGTCCTCAAGCGTAGTAATATCTGGATTACTCCCAGTGCTACGAGCTAGTGAGGGCAGGAATCGGAGGATAGAGCAGATGAATGCATGGCTGAGGAGCTGGTGTATGGGAGAAGGATGCACATTTTTGGATCATTGGAATCTCTTTTGGGGTAGAAGTGACCTATACAAGAAAGACGTTATTGCACCTAAATTGGAAGGGGACTAATATACTTGCAGGGAAATTTGCTAGATCTGCTTGGGAGGATTTAAACTAGTAAGGTGGGGGTGGTGGGACCCAGGGAGGTAGTGAGGAAAGAGATCGATCTGAGACGGGTACAGCTGAGAACAGAAGCGAGTCAAACAGTCAGGGCAGGCACGGACAAGGTAGGACTAATAAATTAAACTGCATTTATTTCAATGCAAGGGGCCTAACAGGGAAGGCAGATGAACTCAGGGCATGGTTATGAACATGGGACTGGGATATCATAGCAATTACGGAAACATGGGCTGAGGGATGGGCAGGACTGGCAGCTTAATGTTCCAGGATACAAATGCTACAGGAAGGATAGAAAGGGAGGCAAGAGAGGAGGGGAGTGGCATTTTTGATAAGGGATAGCATTACAGCTGTGCTGAGGGAGGATATTCCCGGAAATACATCCAGGGAAGTTATTTGGGTGGAACTGAGAAATAAGAAAGGGATGATCACCTTATTGGGATTGTATTATAGACTCCCCCCAATAGTCAGACGGAAATTGAGAAACAAATTTGTAAGGAGATCTCAGCTATCTGTAAGAATAATAGGGTGGTTATGATAGGGGATTTTAACTTTCCAACCATCGACTGGGACTGCCATAGTGTTAAAGGTTTAGATGGAGAGGAATTTCTTAAAGGTGTACAAGACAATTTTCTGATTTAGTATGTGGGTGTACCTACTAGAGAAAGTGCAAAACTTTACCTACTCTTGGGAAAATAGGCAGGGCAAGTGACTGAGGTGTCAGTGGGGGAGCACTTTGGGGCCAGCGACCATAATTCTATGTATTTTAAAATCGTGATGGAAAAGGATAGACCAGATCTAAAAGGTGAAGTTCTAAATTGGAGAAAGGCCAATTTTGACGGTATTAGGCAAGAACTTTCGAAAGCTGATTGGAGGCAGATGTTCGCAGGTAAAGGGACGGCTGGAAAATGGGAAGCCTTCAGAAATGAGATAACAAGAAAGTATATTCCTGTCAGGGTAAAAGGGAAGGCTGGTAGGTATAGGGAATGCTGGATGACTAAAGAAATTGAGGGTTTGGTTAAGAAAAAGAAGGAAGCATAAGTCAGGTATAGGCAGGATAGATCGAGTGAATCCTTAGAAGAGTATAAAGAAAGTAGGAGTATACTTAAGAGGGAAATCAGGAGGGCAAAACGGGGACATGAGATCGCTTTGACAAATAGAATTAAGGAGAATCCAAAGGGTTTTTACAAATATATTAAGGACAAAAGGATAACTGGGTAGAGAATAGGGCCCCTCAAAGATCAGCAAGGCAGCCTTTGCGTGGAGCCACAGAAAATGGGGGAGATACTAAATGAATATTTTGCATCAGTATTTATTGTGGAAAAGAATATGGAAGATATAGACTGTAGGGAAATAGATGGTGACATCTTGCAAAATGTCCAGATTACAGAGGAAGTGCTGGATGTCTTGTAATGGTTAAAGGTGGATAAATCCCCAGGACCTGATCAGGTGTACCCGAGAACTCTGTGGGAAGCTAGAGAAGTGATTGCTGGGCCTCTTGCTGAGATATTTGTATCATCAACAGTCACAGGTGAGGTGCCGGAAGACTGGAGGTTGGCAAACGTGGTGCCACTGTTTAAGAAGGGCAGTAAAGACAAGCCAGGGAACTATAGACCGGTGAGCCTGACCTCGGTGGTGGGCAAGTTGTTGGAGGGAATCCTGAGGGACAGGATGTACATGTATTTGGAAAGGCAAGGACTGATACAGGATAGTCAACATGGCTTTGTGCATGGGAAATCGTGTCTCACAAACTTGATTGAGTTTTTTGAGGAAGTAACAAAGAAGATTGATGAGGGCAGAGCAGTAGATGTGATCTATATGGACTTCAGTAAGATGTTCGACAAGGTTCCCCATGGGAGACTGATTAGCAAGGTTAGATCTCATGGAATACAGGGAGAACTAGCCATTTGGATACAGAACTGGCTCAAAGGTAGAAGACAGAGGCTAGTGGTGGAAGGTTGTTTTTCAGACTGGAGGCCTGTGACCAGTGGAGTGCCAAAAGGATCGGTGCTGTGCCCTCTACTTTTTTGTCATTTACATAAATGATTTGGATGCAAGCATAAGAGGTACAGTTAGTAAGTTTGCAGATGACACCAAAATTGAAGGTGTAGTGGACAGCAAAGAGGGTTACCTCAGATTACAACAGGTTCTGGACTAGATGGACCAATGGGCTGAGAAGTGGCAGATGGAGTTTAATTCAGATAAATGCGAGGTGCCGCATTTTGGGAAAGCAAATCTTAGCAGGACTTATACACTTAATGGTAAGGTCCTAGGGAGTGTTGCTGAACAAAGAGACCTTGGAGTGCAGGTTCATAGCTCATTGAAAGTGGAGTCACAGGTAGATAGGATAGTGAAGAAGGCGTTTGGTATGCTTTCCTTTATTGGTCAGAGTATTGAGTACAGGAGTTGGCGGTCATGTTGCGGCTGTACAGGACATTGGTTAGGCCACTGTTGGAACATTGCGTGCAATTCTGGTCTCCTTCCTATCGGAAAGATGTTGTGAAACTTGAAAGGGTTCAGATAAGATTTACAAGGATGTTACCAGGGTTGGAGGATCTGAGCTACAGGGAGAGGCTGAACAGGCTAGGGCTGTTTTCCCTGGAGCGTCGGAGGCTGAGGGGTGACCTTATAGAGGTTTACAAAATTATGAGGGGCATGGAAAGGATAAATAGACAAAGTCTTTTCCCTGGGGTCGGGGAGTCCAGAACTGGAGGGCATAGGTTTAGGGTGAGAGGGGAAAGATATAAAAGAGACCTAAGGGGCAACTTTTTCACACAGAGGGTGGTACGTGTATGGAATGAGCTGCCAGAAGAAGTGGTGGAGGCTGGTACAATTGCAACATTTAAGAGGCATTTGGATGGGTATATGAATAGGAAGGGTTTGGAGGGATATGGGCCAGGTGCTGGCAGGTGGGACTAGATTGGGTTGGGATATCTGGTCGGCATGGACAGGTTGGACTGAAGGGTCTGTTTCCATGCTGTACATCTCTATGACTCTATAACTCTAAGCATTAGCCGTTATAATGCAGCAATTACAAGATTTTAGCAAGATGTAAGGATGAGTGGTGACTTCAGGTAGGATGAGCAAACTGACCATGGCACTGCAATACAGGGAGCCACTCAGATGGGGATGAGAAACTAAGACTGTGGTAGTGGGAAGGGCCAATATAATTAGGGGGGATTGATATTGTTCTCTGCAGCTGTGAGCATGAGTTCGCAAGGACGTGTTGACTGCCTGGTATCAGAGTTAAGGACATCTCCTCAGTCCTGGAGAGGAACTTGGAGGGGGAAGGCAGGATCTCAGTTGCCATTCATATTTGCTCCAACATTGGTAGCACTAGGAAAGAGGTAGTGCTGAAAGAATCTGAATTATTAGGGAATCATCTCGAAATCAAACTCCAAGGCAATAATTTTGGGATTGTCATTTGAGCGAAGGGCAAATAGGTATCGGGTAAACAAAGTGAAAGAGTTAACTGTGTGGTTCAAACATTGGTGCGGTGAAATGAGTTTCAGTTCATGTGGCACTGGCGCCAATACTAAGGCAAAAAGGAGCTGCTCTGGTGGATCAGGCTTCACTTAAACTGTGCAAGGGTCAGTATCTTAGTGAATCAAATAACTAGGGCTATACAGAATGATTTAAACTAATTTGATGCGGGGCAAGTTTTGAATAGGGGAAACATAGCTTTATAAAGCAAAATGACAGGGCAGCAACTTTGACAACAATACCCAGAGTCGATCAGGAAGCAGAATGTACAGCAGTAGAAAAAGGGCAATAAATAAGATCAAACAGGATAAAAGGGCAAAATTAATCGTTCTTTACTGAAATGCACATAGTATTCAGGAGAAAATAAATAAATTAATGACACAAATTGAAGTCACTAGGTCTAAGCTTATAGCTGTAACAGAGATACAAGAAAGTCAAATCTGGGAACTAAGTACTCAAAAGCACAGACAGAAAGCAAAAGGTGATGGGGTAGCTTTGTTAGTAAGAGATGGAATAAGTACGACAGCAAGAAATCATCTTTACTTGGAAAATGCTGAATCCATACAGGCGGAGGGAAAACAAACAAAGGAAGACGACATTGGGAGTAGTGGTTCATGTGCTTACTAGCACCAGCTATACTATAAGATAGAGAACAAATCAGGAAACAATGACGTGAAAAAGGAAGTACGTTAATCATGGGTGACTTAAATATTCTGGTAGATCAGGAAAATCAAATCAGCAGAGGATACCGCGAGCAAAAGACAAAAATTTTCCTAGAACAGTATGTTGTGGATTCAACCAGGGACCAGGCTATTTTGTATCTGGTTACATGCAATGAGGCAGATTTACTAAGTGATCTTTGAGTAGAAAATCCCCTAGGAAATAGTGACCGTAACATGTCAGAATTTAGTATTCCATTTATGAGTGAGGAACATGAGTCAGAAACAACTGTGCTAAATGTAAATAAAAGAAATTACAAAGGAAAAAAATCAGAATACTGGGCAGAGTTTAGCCAAAAAGTTTATTGAGAAACAATGGCAGCCACTTCAGAAAATAATTAATGGCTCACAAGAAAGATCGCTCCTTCACTATAAGAGGTGAGGAAGAAAAAGAATTAACACAGGACATGAAGGATGGAATGGAATTGAAAGAAAAGCTAGAGGATTAGGAGAGTTTCAAAAACCAACAAGAGATAACCAAAGAAGGGGAAATAATTTTTGAGGGTAAACTGGCAAGTAAAATAGACAGTAAAGTATATACGTTCAACTCCTCTGCCACTTACAGTTTGTATATATACAAAGAAAGAGGACACCGTGTACATTAGCCCCTTAGAAAATAAGGCTTGGGAAAAAAAATGGGAAACTCGAAATGGTAGAGAAGTTGAATAGATACTTTGCCTCAGTTTTCACAGTAAAATCATTAATAATATACCAACAATATTTAATAAGGGCCAAAAGAGAGAGAAGAAATAAATATAATTACCACTAGAGAAAAATACTCGGGAAACTAATGGCATTAAAGGCCAAGGGAACAATAAGTCCTCTGGATTTAGAGTCATACAGCATGGAAACAGACCCTTCGGTCTAACCAGTCCATACCAACCATAGTCCCAAAATAAATTAATCCCATCTTATAACTCAAACCCTCCATTTCTGGCAACATCTTCTGAATCCCCTCCAGCCTAATAATATCCTTCTGAAAAAAAGGAGACCAGAACTGGACACAGTTCTCCAGAAGAGAAATGTTTACTGTGGAGTAAGACATAAAGACTTGGGAACTTGTGGAAGTTGGTGATCATATCTTGGGGACAGTCCATATTACAGTTGAGGAGATGTTAGATGTATTAGAATGTATGAAGGTGGAAAATCTCCTGATCCTGACCAGATAAATCCAAGAACACCGCAAGAGGCCAGACAAGAAATTGTGGGAACCATGGCTGATACTTTTACATCATCATTAGGCACAGGTGAGGTCTCAGAAGACTGGAGGGTAGCGAATGGTGTGGCCTTATTCAAGAAGGGCTGCAAAGAAAAACCTAGGAACGAGAGATGAGAAAGCATAACATATGTGGTAGATAACACCCCCCCCCCCCCCCCCCCCGCAAGATCAGTATTAGGGCTACAATAATGCACAATATATATTAATAGCTTGAATGAGGGAACTAAATGGACTATAGCCAAGTCTGCAAATGACTAACAAATATATGGGGAGGCAAGTGATGAGGATGATACAATGGTCTGCAAAAGGCTTTAGACCGGTGAAGCAAGTGGACAAAAATTTAGCAGTTAGAAAATAACTTGAGAACATGTGAGGTTGTGCACATGGCAAGATTGTTTTGGAGAGTTTGCAGAAAGCCAGCCTGAAGGTTTTAGGTTTCCATGTACATAAATCACAAAAATCTAGCATCCAAATTCAGCAGCTAATAAGGAAGGTAAATGGAAATTTTGGTCTATATTTTCAAACAGAATGCAGTATAAAAATATGGGTTTTGCTAAAAGAATATAAGGCACTATTTAGACCACAACTTGAATACTTTGAACAA
Organism: Chiloscyllium plagiosum; assembly: GCF_037043375.1. NCBI lineage: Eukaryota > Metazoa > Chordata > Chondrichthyes > Orectolobiformes > Hemiscylliidae > Chiloscyllium > Chiloscyllium plagiosum. The sequence continues at coordinate 40,331,668 of NW_028270169.1, forward strand.
TTTTGGTCTTGTTATATAAGGAAAGATATACTTACATTAGATGCAGTCCATAGAAGTTTCATTAGATTGATGTTGTGTATTAGGGGATTTTCACATGTTGAGTAGACTGGGCCTGAACTCATTAGAATTTATAAGAATGAGAGAAGACGTTATTCAAACTGATAAGATTCTTAGGAAGCTTGACATGGGTAGATGCTGATGTTGTTTCCTCTTGTGGGAGACTATAGGACAAGAGGGCATAAATTAGGAGCTGCCCATTACAACAGAGAGATAGAGGAATTTCTCTGAGTGTAGTGAATTTGTGGAATCCACAGCCAGATTAGCCACAATCTCATTGAATGCAGAGCTGATTTGATGGACTAAATCACCGACTTTTGCTCCTACATCTTACGGTCTTAGGAATGGACAGCAGGGCAGCTCAGTGGTTAGCACTGCTACCTCAGTGCCAGGGACCTCAATTTGATTACAGCCTTGGATGAGTGTGTGGAGTTTGCATGTTCCCTCTGTGTCTGTCTGGGTTTCAACTGGATGCTTCGGTTTCTTCCCATAGTCCCAAGATATACAAGTTAGATGGGTATAGCATGCTATGGTGCAGACTCGATGGGGCAAATGGCTTCTTTCCACACCATAAGGAGTCTTTTCTTGTATAAGGAACCTTTTTTTAAAAGGTTATGAGTGGTAATGATCAGGAACCTGGTCCCATGAGGGTGATGGATGTGCAAGCAATCAATTATTTCATACAGAAATGAGATGCGATTTGAAGGCAAATAATCAGCAAAGGCACACAGATCGATTGGGGGGAGTGGGACTGCATTGCAGAGAGCAAACATGGATGCCCTGTGTCAATGGCTTCCTTCTGGCTGTAAATGACTCTGATCTTTTCCAAGTAGCAAGTGCAGGGGAACAGCAGACAAATAGAGTTTCAGAGCTGAAGATATTTAAACCCCCTCCGATCTCAATTTGTGTAGAGAATTGGACCAAATCTGCCACTCACTGGCCATGAATTCAAGTTGGTACACAAGTCAAAACAAACTTACTCCAACAATGTGCTGATGTCAAGGTTGCTCCCCTGTGGTTTGAAATGAAAATGTGTCTCTGACACAATACTAACACACAAATTAGAAGCAAAAGTAGCCAGTTGATCCTTGAGCCTACTCCATCATTCAATAAGACCATGTTGATGTTTTGAATTCCACTTTCCCATCCATCACAATAACCTTTGATTCCCTTGCCAAATAATTACTCAGATCCAAGGAGTATTTTTCAAATCTATTCTTGCAGGGGTTGTAAAGGTTACCAGCAAGAACAACACCTATTGCCCATCCTTAACCACCTTTTATCTGACCAGTTTGCAGTGCTAGTTCAAAAGGCAGTTAAGAATCAAACATTTTTCTATAGAGTTAATCACAAATAGGCCATTCCATGTAAAGTGACAGATTTCCCTGCCGAACAGACATTAGTGAGTCAGACTGGTTTTCACAATTAAAATTCACAATTTAAATTCAGTCAGCTGCTGGGGACACACATCCCTTAGAGTTTCTGGATTTAAAATCCAGTGACATTACCATTCCACCATCATTTTCACACAAATGTTATCATTTTGACACCCTATTCTAAGTTAGTACACCCAACAACAAGACTGCTTGAGTGGCAAGAAAACAGCCATGAGCACAGGGAGCCAATATGTGGAGAATAATTTTTGTTGGAAGGGCTTACTCTTTTTGCTTATATTTGTGTACATTTGTGTAAACAACAGGCAAAGATTGGGGCAGACTTTATGATAATCGTGGGTTAAATCTCAGCAAAGAAAGTACAATCACAAGAGGAGAGGTGGGAGAAAACCTATTTTTATATTTCATAGACACCTCCTCCATGCCCCACTAGGCGACAAAGTTGTTACAGAATTGATTTATGTTAGCTTCACAGTCAGGTCAGCTGTCCAATGACTTAATTAGGGTCTCAGTGTAGGAAATAAATTACCCAGTATCCTGCTCTTGAACCAGTAATTTCAGATGGGAAACTATACTTACAATCAAGGATCATCGATAGTCACAGGTGAGGTGCCAGAAAACTGGAGATTGGCAAACATGGTGCCACTATTTTAAAAAGCTAGTAAGCAAAAGCCAGGGAACTATGGACTGGTGAGCCTGACATCGGTACTGGGCAAGTTGTTAGACAAGTTGAGGGGCAGGATTTACATGTATTTGACTGATTAAGGATAGTCAACATGGTTTTGTGCATGGGAAATCACATCTCACTAACTTGACTGTGCTTTTTGAAGAAGCAACAATGAGGATTGATGAGGGTAGAGTGGTGGACATAATCTATATAAACGTTTGTATGGTGTTTGACAAGGTTTCTCATGATAGACTGGTTAGCAAGGTTGGGTCACATGGAATACAGGGAGAATTGGCCATTTGGATACAGAATTGGCTTGAAGATAGAGAGTGATGTTGGGGAAGGGGGTTACTTTTTAGACTGGAGACCTGTGACCAGTGGAGTGCCACTAGGATCAGTGCTGCTTTTTGTCATTTATATAAATGATTTGGATTTTAAACATAGGAGGTATAGTTAGTAAGTTTGTAGATAACACCAAAATTGGAGGTGTCATGGTTACCTCAGAGTACAGCGGGATCTTGATCTGATGGGCTGAGGAGTGGCAGATGGAGTTCAATTTAGATAAATGTGAGGTGCTGCGTTTTGGAAAGGCAAATCAGGGCAGGACTTGTAAACCTAATGCAATGTCCTGGGGAGTGTTGCTGACCAAAGAGACCTTGGAGTGCAGGTTCATAGCTCCATGAAAGTGGAGTTGCAGGTAGATAGAATAGTGAAGGTGTTTGGTATGCTTTCCTTTATTAGTCAGAGCACTGAGTATAGGAGTTAGGAGATCATGTTGTGGCTGTACAGGACATTGGTTAGGCCACTTTTGGAATATTGTGTGAAATTCTGGTCTCCCTCCTATTGGAAAGATGTTGTGAAACTTGAAAGGGTTCAGAAAATATTTACAAGGATATTGGAGGGTTTGAAACACAGGGAGAGGCGACCTTATAGATTTATAAAATCATAACGGGTAAATAGACAAGGTCTTTTCCCAGGGATGGAGGACATAGGTTTATGGTGAGAGGGGAAAGATTTAAAAGGGACCTAAAGGGTAACCTTTTCACACAAAGACTGGTGCATGTTTGGAATGAGCTGCTAGAAGACGTGGTGGAGGTTTGTACGATTACAACATTTAAAAGGCATCTGGATGAGTATATGAATAAGAAGGGTTTAGAAGGATATGGGCCAAATTGCTGGCAAATGGGAATGTATTAATTTGGGATATTTGATTGGCATGGATAAGTTGTTTCTGTGCTGTACATCTCTATAACTCTATGGTTGACAGCTTCAGGTTTTGCTGTGATGTCTAATAGCAAAGTTACCTGTTAAATCTGTCCACACATAAAATGATTGTTGTCTTTGGGTTTAGTATCAAAAGTTGTCTTCTACTTCAAGAGGAACCAGTTCCTTCAGAAGAGCAGAGAAAATTGGGAGGAATAGATTGGATTTGAATTCAGAAAGTCCGGTAATGTCTTTATATGATTCTGGTGGATATAAACTTCCCATTAAAAGTATCAGAGTACATGGACTGGTTAAGTTGGTATTTCTTTGCTCCATCATTGGAGTTCTGTGCACTGGTTGACTTTTCTAAATCCAAATATTTATTTCAGTTCCATGAGCGCTGATTTACAGTCTGCTTCATTCTGATAGACAAGGACAATTAAACATCTGAAGCTTTTGAATGAATAGCCTGCTGACAGCAGCAGTCAGCACTCAATGTGGGGGAAGGGGAGTGCTAATGTTACATTTCTTTTTGCATCAGGGATCAAAAGGACAGATGCTCTGTTGTTATTACTCAGGTTGCCTCACGTAGTCATTGCGATCTTGGTTTCCTTCAGACCATCTGCTCTGCGCGCACACATTTCAGTATAAGATCCTCAGCCTTGGCTCAAAGAGCTGACTTCTCAAATATTACTCCCAATACTTGTACTCACAGTCATGATTGTACTAAGAGCTTGGAATAAGCAACATATGAATGAATGAAGTCAGATCAGTGAAAATAAAGCTTGCAATCCAATAAGCTAACTTATTTCCATTCTACATGCAGATGCACCTCTCCCTTTCAACCTTTTTAAACCTAGTCTTTTTATTCTAACAGTAAAGTAATTTTCATCATAGTGCTTTCCTCCTAAGTTGCAAGTGATCTTTTTAATGTGTCAGGTTTGGATGGAGGTATTTCTGGAATGTGATTATTCTAACTGTCAAACTAATTAATTTTATAAATGTTGGGTCTCTCAGAGTTTGATTTATATCAGTAGCTACTGAAAGAAGTGCAACAGACACCCAATCAATGCATCCAGCTTGTCTCTCTTACCTGGCGACTTCACCTGACAAAGGAGCAGTGCTCTGAAAGCTTGTGATTTTAAATATACCTGTTGGACTGTAATTTGGTGTCATGTGACTTCTGACCTTTTACCTGATGAAGGAAAGATGTACTTACCTTAGTGCATGTTTTAAGGTTCAGGAATTTGACTAATAGGTTGAGGGGGTTTAGGTGTACATGATATACACTAACCTATATACTTAAATGTATAAGTGTTACTAATTGCATTAATGCAATAACTCAGGAATCCTGACTGGAAAGGAACATGTTTATTACTGAACACTAAAACAGAGCTGATACTCATGGCATACATAGGCTCTGTCCCAACCCGGACAATCAGTTCTTCAAACCTATCCCTGAAATTAAAGTTCTAGGGAATTTTATAGTTAGTACATTAGTTGCAGAGCTTATACAAATTCGGGTCCATGGTCTTTAATACAATCTATGATTGGATTTTCCAATTTCATTTAGAAGCAGGATAATCGAAACATCAGATGACAGACAATAAACTGCAGCAGGCAAGGCTCAACTCTGTCCTCACAATACTTGTCCAGTACATTCCAGATTCAAACTGAATGGGGAATAAATATGCTACACACTTACTCCAATTCTCTGGCATCAGGACAATGGCTTGCATCTCACAGCACTCTTCAGTATTTGATTAGAATGAATGAATTTCTCCAATTCTAGCCCAGTTTGTTTATTATATTAACATAAATTTTTTTATATGCCAAATCTCAGCACTTACCTGCTTCTAGCTTTCAGAAATTTGCTAAAACATACTCACTAAGTTCCAATATGTTTTTATTATTGTATATTTAAAATATAGTGTGGCATTGAATCATCAATTTGTGCTCAGTTGATTGACCTCAAATGTACATCTCACGAAATGAACTGCAGAACTTAATGAACACCACAGAAGCAATTAGCAGAGTCTGACTAGTGAACCTCTCTGCAGGGTGCTCCTATTTAGTCCATCATCCATTTCTAACTGGTTCCCAGGAATGCACAGATGGCATTTATAAAGTCATGTGGTTTCTCAGCATGGATCCAATGGCCAGCTCCAGGAACATGTTCAATGACAGAATTGGGAAATAACCGCTTAATCTCGGGATAGTCCTTGTCACTTTAAAAAGAATTAAAAAATTAATTAACACAGCAGCAAATGTTAACAGTGACAACATATGCACTCATGTATGCTTAAGTACACCACAATTTGATTGCCTAACACAGAGAAATAAAGGTTAGAAGGTAATTGGTTCAATTCCTGCTTTATGATGACTTAGCACCCCATCTGTTAGCCCACATGAAATCAACTAAGACTTGATTCAGATCCTGTGACCTAGGGAAGGTAAATTAAGCTTCCCAAAATTGTTGCAGTGTATGATTTTGACTTGAATCACAGGCCAATGTTAAGGAAAAACTTTGCATCAGTTGTTATTTTTAATATTATGAAATACAGGAAATAATTGAGCTCACTATTCTCTTATAAGAATTTGTCTGTTGGTTTACAATTGCTTTATAGTCTAGCTTCCAAAAAGCTAAAACTCACAACACCAGGTTATAGTCCAACAGGTTTATTTGGAAGCTGTGGAAAACCACCTGAGGAAGAAGCAGCGCTCCGAAAGTTAGTGCTCCCAAACAAACCTGCTGGACTATAACCTGGTATTGTGAGATTTTTAACTTTGACCATTCCAGTCCTTGGCACCTTCAAGTCATAGCTTCCAAAAAGCCAGTAGAGTTATACCTGTGATTCAAACCAAAAATGTGTGGCATTGTCCAAGGTGACACATGAGAAATGAAAACTGTGGTAAGTGAGCCCTCAGAAGTTGCACTGGAAAATACAGCTAAACAAAAAAGGGCACCAGTGCATACTCCTCGAATATCCAACTGGTGAATTTAAAGAAACGCAAAACATGAAATATTTTATGCTTCATTTCCCAATTGTGAAGTCTATTGAGTGCTGTTCCATATCAATGGAACAAATTGTTTCATTTGGACTAATAATCCTGAATTCAAGCATGACTTTCCAATACATCGAAGTTAGCATCAGTGAGTAAACAGTGTGTGTAATGTGCTGAGTACATTCAAAATGAGATTGAAATTTCTAAACAGCGGGGTCATGAGCAAATGAGGTTATGAAAATCTTTACCTGATATAAGGAGAATTGCCCCCACCCAGAAAAAGTGTCGGGGCAGTGTAAGGACTATTGAACTTGGGGAAGTTCAGAAGACAATCCATTTGGTTTGCAACAGCCTCCAGATTAACCCTCCAAATATACAGACCATCATGTTTCACCAGATTAGTCAAGAGAAACTGTCTGATGTTGCCCTCCTAGAAACAAGAGGAATGGTGTTAACAGAGAGCATCATACCCATAACATACCACACCACAGATATGAACATATAAATTCTGAACAGGACCCCTCGACCCTTTAAGCCTGTTCCTGATTAAGGACACGGTTTAGTTCATTTTAACATCACTTCCTCCATATCCTCGTACCTTTCATAACTTTGCTTTTCAAGAATCTATCACTAATACCATAAAAATAATCAAAGACTCAAACCACCACCTTTAAGTTCTTTTATAAAGCAAGACAGAATAACCACCACCAAAAACTCCATCTACAGCAGAGCTCAGAGTCACCCTGGTTTAAGCCATTGAACATCAGTCACATATGCAGAGGATTTCCTTTCTTCTCTGCTCTCCCAAAAACCAGACTTTCATTGAGGAATGATTCATTAGGTGGAATGGTGTACGCTACATACCTTATTCACTGTTATTCATCCATCTATGTAAGACATTCACAACAAGATCTCATCCAAAACTGATTGAATAACCTTTTAGCAGCCCAAGGCTTACACAGTCATTCATGGTAGTTCCCAATAATTGCTGTGAAATCTTATAAACAGAAACTGCTGGAGAAACTCAGCAGCATCTGCAGAGGGAAAGCAGAATCAACGTTTCAGGTCCAGTGACCCTTCATCAAAACTAGTAGGAGCTAGGAAAAGGTGGTACAAACTCTTGGAGACAGAAGCTGAGGGAGTAAAAGAACAAGGGAATAATTGGAGATGATGCCCAAAAGGAGAGAAAGATATGCATACGTACATGAAGATAGTTTGGCTGTGCTGAAAGCAGCCCATGTGATGACAAAATCTACAGTGTAGAAGAGGTAGGACTGGGAGTGGGGATAGAGTCTGTTCATTAAGATGATGGAGTGTGGTCTGGATGTAAGTTTGCTTGGAGAGTGGTGTTCAGGCCCTCAAATTACTAAACTCTGAAAATGTTAGTCTTGCATTCATTGAACAGCAAGAAAGAGACAATTGAAGAAAAGAGCAGTAATATTCCAGTATTGAAAATAAAAGTGGAAGAATAATGTAGCACATAACTTATTTTTGAGGAAAGGGGGAACAAATTCACCAAGTACTCTAAAGAGGAGGGATACAACAGGGAAAGAGAATAACTCAGACGAAGAAATTATTAAAGAATACTTTGGGCAATTTAGCACAGCCAATTCAGCTGACATGCACATCTTTGGATTGTAGGAGGAAACCGGAGAACCCGGAGGAAACCCATCCAGAAATTGCTGGGGAGAACGTGCAACCTCCACTCGCAGTTGCGCGAAGCTGGAATCGAACCCGGGTCGTTGGCACTATGAGGCGGCAGTGCTAACCACTGAGCCACCGTGCCGCCCCTACACATGAAATGGAGAAACTTAAAGTTAGTGTCTATGTTGAAGAGGTTAAACAAAACCTGAATCCTTCAGATGGCAAGTTCTGCAAGTGGCCCCTTTAAATGTTTTCAGCTAGTGCTGCTCTGCACACTCAAATATTACTTGTATAAACTACCACAAAAGTGACTGTGAGCTTTACCTTGATGTATGGTTGGAGCTGTTGCTCAGCTTGTTTTCGTGCAGTAGACCTTGGCAAGTCACCATCCACAGTTATTTTCCTCATGCCAGCAATGTATTTTGGGAAAGGTGTACGCGAGGTGGTCTGACTGGGAGTGACATCCACTACAACAAGCTTTTCGATCAGTTCTGGCTGAGCAGAGACAACAGAACATTATCACCGCTCGATGTCATAAGGCAAGTTTAAAATGCTCAACTTTAATGTTTCAGTGAGTTAAATGTACTGCCTAATATGGTACTGAGCTGGATAGACCAAATGGTTCTGGGTAGAATGTTTACTTTGTGCTGAGTTCACTGATGCCAGTCCGAGCAACAAAAGAGCTGATGAAACTGGCATCAATGTACATGGGTTAGGAATAAAAAAAGATCAGTTTGCTTGTTGAATGTTCATCAGTAATCTCTGCAATAAATGTGCATGTCTGAATATCAGATGCAGATAAGATGGAGGGCCTGTTTCCACACTGTAATGTAATCTAATCTAAACATGTCACCTTCCACCTAGGTACTTTACAGCCTTTAATACTGAACATTGAGTTTAACAATTTCAGAATGTAAACACCTTCTTCCATGTCTATTGCCTATCCCCACAACCCTGGGTCTTGTACTGAAATCAGTACAGGTATCCAATAAAGGTAACCCATTTTCAACTACTCTCCAGCTTCTCTCATTCCCAGGCTCGTGGTCAACAATTGATTGTCTGCCTGCCCATTTCTTTTCAGGTCACTGGAGTTGCAAAGCTAATTCTATTTCCTCTCCACAGATCATAGAATAGAATCCCTACAGTGCAGAACCAGGACATTTGGCTCAACAAGTACGCACTGATGCTCCAAACACCATCCCAAAAGGACCCACCCACATACTCTGCATTTTCCATGGCTAAGCCGTCTAGACTACACATTCCTGAACACTAAGGGCAACTTAGCATGGCCAATCAGCAAATTGCACATTTTTGGACTACAAGAGGAAACCTGAGCACCCAGAGGGAACCCAGATACTGGGAGAATGTGCAAACTCCACACAATCACCCAAGGCTGGAATTGAACCTGGGTTCCTGGCTGAGAGGCAGCAGTGCTAACCACTGAGCCACCATACCACCCCAGATGTTGCCAGGCCTGTTGCATTTCTCCAGCAATTTCTCTTTGTTAGTCAAGAACAGGCTTAGCAAGAATGTCCCAAAGACAAACAACCTGCTACACTGCCCTATCTTCACCTGACATCCACACTTTTGCTTATTAGAAACCTTAGCTGATCCTCCCAAGAAGCCACACTCCCAATTGGGCACTCAAGTGCTGAACCAGCTCAGCTAAACAAACTCCACACACAGAGAGCACAATCTGGGAACTTTTGTATGGTTTAGTGTTACACAAGGTGCAATTTACCAAAGCAAATAATAACCACTTCAATTGATATATTCATTGCCGTCATTCAAACATACCTTTTGCAGCGCTATTGTCATTGCAATTTTGCCACCCATGCTGTGGCCAATCATAATACACTTTGGAAGCTGTAAACTGTTGAGCAAATTCTGACAATCAATACTCATTGCCTCATAAGTCATCACTGGATTGTGTCCACTATCACCATGGTTACGGTTATCCACTGTCACCACCTCATTAGAAGAGAAATAGAATGATCATAAATACATTGAAAATCTGGCTTTACGCCTGTCATAAAGCACACTGAATGGCTGAACAGAGATATGGTCAGACAATCACATTCTCTGCATTATTCAGACTGTCACTACATAACAGATTGTAAAAGCAGTGGGAAGTTTGCATCACATTCAAATATAGCGTTGAATCTGCGCACATTCTCCATTAACTCACCATTCTGCCTGTCCGCTGAGACAATGCCTTGGCTATTGAATTAAAGTTTGATTTACTGCCAAAGAGTCCATGGAGGAAGACCAACGGAGTTTCTGTATTTCTGCCATCCAATACATCATAGGCAAGGTCCACTGGTCTAAAGAAAGCAAGTCAATAACTAACCAATTAACTCAAAATCTGTAACAAATTTCACCTTGTCATAAAGACTACAGAATTAAACCATAATGACGGGAACTTCAAAAGGCTAATGATAAAAGGTTAAGGAAAATACACTAGCTCTCAATGCAGTCATCACTGGCCAACAGTGCTACCATGTGGGGAAAAATCTACTGTCAATATCACGCTGCACAGAGATAATGCAATCACAAGCCTCCCATTACAAGCCTGCGAGGAGACCAAAACGAAAAAGGTACAGTGCACACAAAAGAAACAGAAATACACTCTGTGGGCAGTTCAATGTTGCAGTAGAGTGGCCAGCTCAAGAATAATTTGTTGTTCCCCTAAAATTGCCAGCACCACCAAAATAAGATAATGAAGCATAAAGCAGTCAGGTATGAGACTAAGTTAACAAGTCAACCACTAGAAACTGGACAAATGGCCACGAGATCTCAGATCGTCCACATATTGTGCACTGTATACATACAAACTAGCCATTACAAACTTAGAAACACATTCCATTGACCAACTCCCAAAACCTGACCCTCCAACTCCATCCCACTGACAATTCCACAAAACCCATCCTCCAACTCCATCCCACTGGCCAATTCCCTAAAACCGGACATTCCAACTCCACCCCACTGACCAATTCCCTAAAACCTGACCCTCCAATTCCATCCCACTTACCAATTCCCTAAAACCTGACCCTCCAACTCCATCCCACTGACCAATTCCTTAAAAACTGACCCTCCAATTAGATCCCACTGACCAATTCGCTAAAATCTGACCATCCAACACCATCCCACTGACCAATTCCCTAAAAATCTATTCTCCAACTCCATCCCACTGACCAATTCCCTACAACCTGACCATCCAACTCCATCCCACTGACCAATTCCCTAAAAACCTACCCTCCAAACTCCATCCCACTGACCAATTCTCTAAAAATCTATTCTCCAACTCCATCCCACTGACCAATTCCCTAAAAACCAACGGTCCAACTCCTTCCCACTGACCAATTCCCTAAAACCCTGACCCTCCAACTCCATCCCACTGACCAATTCCCTAAAATATGACCCGCCAACCTCATCCCACTAACCATTTCCCTAAAACATGAGCCGCCAACTCCATCCCACTGACCAATTCCCTACATCCTGATCCTCCAATTCCATCCCACTGACCAATTCCCTAAAGACCGACCCTCCAAACTCCATCCCACTGACCAATTCCCTAAAAACCTGACCCTCCAAACTCCATCCCACTGACCAATTCCCTAAAAATCTAACCCTCCAACTCCATCCCACTGACCAATTCCCTAAATACCAACCCTCCAACTCCATCCCACTGACCAATTCCCTAAAACCTGACCCTCCAATTCCATCCCACTGACCAATTCCCAAAAAACCGACCCTCCAAACTCCATCCCACTGACCAATTCCCTAAAACCCTGACCCTCCAAACTCCATCCCACTGACCAATTCCCTAAAAACCTGACCCTCCAACTCCATCCCACTGACCAAATCCCTAAAAACCAACCATCCAACTCCTTCCCACTGACCAATTCCCTAAAACATGACCCTCCAAACCCATCCCACTAACCAATTCCCTAAAACCTGACCCTCCAACTCCATCCCACTGACCAATTCCCTAAAAACCTGACCCTCCAACTCCATCCCACTGACCAATTGCCTAAAAACCTGATCCCACCGACCTCGCAGCCTCTGCGATCGCCGCCCAGACAACCGCCTCCACAATTGCCAGGAAGACCATCGCTGACAGATTCGCGGCCTCTGCAGGGTCCACGGCTATTGGGAATAACACCGTTTCTGTCGTCGCCACAGCCACTTCCGCCCCCTGGGTTGCCGCCGCCACAGCCACTTCCGCCCCCAGTGACATCACTAACCTGCACAACCACCACGCTGCATGCGTCTCCACCCCCATGCCAATCTCCGTTACCATGCCTAACCTCGCCCCCACGCCGATCTCCGCCCGCACGCCAACCCCACCCCCACGCCAATCTCCATCCCTGCCCCCACACCTAACCCGGCCCCCACTCCCAGCTCCAGCCCCACACCAGGTCCTAGCTCCCAGCCCTGCCGTGTTTTCACCATCCCTCCGGAACTACCCCTCTCTGAGGGTGAAAGATCAGTCCTCAGCAGAGGCCTCTCCTTCATCCCCCTATGCTCTCGGATTAACGAGTTCAACACGCGGCGAGACATCGAACAATTCTTCCGCTGCCTTCGCCTCCGCGCCTACTTTTTCAACCAGGATTCTCGCCCACCTTCTGACGACCCCTTCTCCCGCCTCCAACGCACCCTATCCACCTGGACACCCTGTGCTGGCCTCTTACCTGCCCTCAATCTCTTCATAGCCAACTGCCGCGGCGACATTAACCGCCTCAACCTCTCCATCCCTCTCACCCACTCCAACCTCTCACTCTCTGAACCTGCAGCCCTCCATTCTCTCCATTCCAACCCCAACCTCACCATCAAACCGGCAGACAAGGGAGGCGCGGTAGTAGTTTGGCGCACAGAGCTTTACACCGCTGAGGCTAAATGACAGCTCGTGGACACCTCCTCCTACTGCCCCCTTGACCATGACCCCACCTCCCACTACCAAACCATCATCTCCCAGACCATCCATAACCTCATCACCTCAGGGTATCTCCCCATCCACCGCCTCCAATCTCATAGTCCCACAACCCCGCACCGCCCGTTTCTACCTCCTGCCCAAAATCCACAAACCTGACTGCCCCGGCCGACCCATTGTCTCAGCCTGCTCCTGCCCCACTGAACTCATCTCTGCATACCTTGACACGGTCCTGTCCCCCTTAGTCCAAGAACTCCCTACCTATGTTCGGGACACCACCCATGCCCTCCACCTCCTCCATGATTTTCGCTTCCCCGGTCTCCAACGCCTTATCTTCACCATGGACATCCAGTCCCTGTACACCTCCATCCCCCATCACGAAGGACTCAAAGCCCTCCGCTTCTTCCTTTTCTGCCGTACCAACCAGTACCCTTCCACTGACACCCTCCTTCGACTGACTGAACTGGTCCTCACCCTGAACAACTTCTCTTTCCAATCCTCCCACTTCCTCCAAACCAAAGGAGTAGCCATGGGCACCCGCATGGGCCCCAGCTATGCCTGCCTCTTCGTAGGATTTGTGGAACAGTCCATCTTCTGCAGCTACACTGGCACCACCCCCCACCTTTTCCTCCGCTACATCGATGACTGTATTGGCGCTGCCTCGTGCTCCCACAAGGAGGTTGAACAGTTCATCCACTTTACCAACACCTTCTACCCCGACCTCAAATTTACCTGGACCGTCTCAGACTCCTTCCTCCCCTTCCTACACCTTTCCATTTCTATCTCGGGCGACCGAATCAACACAGACATTTACTATAAACCGACCGACTCCCACAGCTACCTAGACTACCCTGCCCCGTGTAAAAACGCCATCCCATATTCCCAATTCCTTCGTCTCCGCCACATCTGTTCGGAGGACCAGTTCCAATACCGAACAACCCAGATGGCCTCCTTCTTCAAAGACCGCAATTTCCCCCCCCCCCGACGTGATCGACGATGCTCTCCACCGCATCTCCTCCACTTCCCGCTCCTCCGCCCTTGAGCCCCGCCCCTCCAAATCGCCACCAGGACAGAACCCCACTGGTCCTCACCTACCACCCCACCAACCTCCATATCATCCGTCGTCATTTCCGCCACCTCCAAACAGACCCCACCACCAGGGATATATTTCCCTCCCCTATCAGCGTTCCGAAAAGACCACTCCCTCTGTGATTCCCTCGTCAGGTCCACACCCCCCACCAACCCAACCTCCACTCCCGGCACCTTCCCCTGCAACCGCAAGAAATGCAAAACCTGCACCCACACCTCCCCCCTTACTTTCCTCAAAGGCCCCAAGGGATCCTTCCATATCCGCCACAAATTCACCTGCACCTCCACACACATCATTTACTGCATCCGTTGCACCCAATGTGGCCACCTCTATATTGGGGAGACAGGCCGCCTACTTGTGGAACGTTTCAGAGAACACCTCTGGGACACCTGGACCAACCAACCCAACCACCCCGTGGCTCAACACTTCAACTCCCCCTCCCACTCCACCAAGGACATGCAGGTCCTTGGTCTCGTCCGTCGCCAGACCATAGCAACACGACGGCTGGAGAAAGAGTGCCTCATCTTCCGCCTAGAAACCCTCCAACCACAAGGGATGAACTCAGATTTCTCCACTTTCCTCATTTCCCCTCCCCCCACCTTGTCTCAGTCCCAACCCTCTAACTCAGCACCGCCTTCCTAACCTGCAATCTTCTTCCTGACCACTCCGCCCCCACCCCCACTCTGGCCTTTCACCCTCACCTTAACCTCCTTCCGCCTATCGCATTTCCAACGCCCCTCCCCCAAGTCCCTCCTCCCTACCTTTTATCTTAGCCTGCTGGACACACTTTCCTCATTCCTGAAGAAGGGCTCATGCCCGAAACGTTGATTCTCCTGCTCCTTGGATGCTGCCTGACTTGCTGCGCTTTTCCAGCAACACATTTTCAGCTAAAAACCTGACCCTCTAACTCCATCCCACTGACCAATTCCCTAAAAACCTGACCCTCCAACTCCATCCCAATGACCAATTCCCTAAAAACCTGACCCTCTAACTCCATCACACTGACCAATTCCCTAAAACTTGACCATCCAACTCCATCCCACTGACCAATTCCCTAAAACCTGACCCTCCAACTCCATCCCACTGACCAATTCCCTACATCCTGACCCTCCGAATCCATCCCACTGACCATGTCACTGACCAACTCCCGAACCCTTTGCTCCTGTGGCTACCAGACCCTGCCTGTGAGGAGCCACTCCACCGGCGATGCTGTGCTTGGACCTGCCCGGGTAAAGCCGGATTTAAACTGTAATGGACCAGGAGAGCGGCCGGACAACCCGGGGGAGGACTGGGTAAGAAGGTATCTGAGACCGCGGGCTCACACTCACCTCAGCGCGGTGTCCTGTGCGAGCCGGCTGTAAGCCGCAGGCAGGACTGCGACCCAGGCCGGGAGACATCTCCGCACCGGCCCGGCCCAACGGCCAAGTCCCAACAACAGAGCGCGCATCGCGCGGCCCCGACCGGTCACCGGGGTCAACCGGCGCGCGCTGATGACGTCACGGCCACCACACAGCGCTCCCTGCCGGTGAGGTGAAGAATCTATCTCACTGCTCCAGGATTGACCTGAGTAACGGGCTTATGTGCAGGACATTGCTGTGTGTGGATGGTCTGATCATTTCTTCAAACCCAACTCTTTGTCATTTATAGTAAATGTAGGAAGGAGGAAAAAGGTTGTTGATTCAGTCCAGAGAAAGATGCTGAGGAAGAGATATTTGTTTCCCATTTGGTCTGGATCAGCGAAGTGTTACTCACTTTAATGCTGGGAATAGTTCTTTCTGGAGATATGGCCAGGATCAACTCCAGAACTCTGATTGAATTTCCCAACTTTTATTGTTCATAACTAGAAAATTTTCAATGGCTGCTTTGACAAAAGTATAGAACACACATGGCTGCAATACATGTTTTGAAAGTCTTTGTGCTGCCTTTATGATTCCAGCTGATGTTACTAGTGAACAAGTTCAGGACCCAGAGTGAAATCTGGGTTGATAGACTCTCTTTTAAAGTTAATGTTGTTATCTGTCACTGAAAGTCAGTAATGTCACCTCCTTTTGAATCCCAAAGCTTTTGAAGTTCCTTCATCAAAAACTTGCTCATTTTAGATTGTAATGAACCAGATTAAACTCCCTCAAACTATATTAAAAAGATAGCCTAAATCCCAACTTTTCCTTATTTTTAATGGGAAGTTCTGCACTGGAGGTTCAGAAAAGAATTACAAAGATGTTGCCAGGAGGGTTGGCGTTATAGGGAGAGACTGAATAAGCTGTGGCTGTTTTCCCTGGAGTGTTGGGAGGCTGAGGGATGACCTTATAGAGGTTTATCAAACTATGAGGAACATGGATAGGGTAAATAGACAAGGTCTTTTCCCTGGTGTGAGGGAGTCCAGAACTGGAGAGCATTGGTTTAGAGTGAGAGGAGAAAGATTTAAAAGGGACAACTTTTTCACTCAAAGGGTAGTGTGTGTATTGGAATGAGCTGCCAGAGCAAGTGGTGGAAGCTGGTACAATTATAATATTAAAAGACATCTGGATGGGTATATGAATAGAAAGGATTTAGAAGGATATGGGCCAAGTGATGGCAAATGGGACTAGATTAGTTTAGGGTATCTTGTTGACATGGACATGTTGGACTGAAGGGTCTGCTTCTATGCTGTACATATCTATGACTGTTATTCTGAACTTTGTATTCTCCAGTCTGGGAAGAAAGAAATTAAGAGAAAACTCTGAAAGAGTGAGATAATGCAAACATTTTGCCATAGCAGGAAGAGTTATATAGCAGCTTCCAAACCCCAACAGCTACCGAAAGTTAAACTATAATTCTTGTTCCGTGGGAGTCTGATCCCATTCCTTCATGTTGTTTCTATTGTTCCAACTTTAAAAAATATCCAAGGCCTCATAAGCTGTTTATTTTATTGCCTAGGAATAGACCACTCTGCACCTTTGCCTCAACCTCTCTTCATTAAAAAAAGGACAAAGTACATCTCTTAAAGCCATTGTATCATCATACATCACCCCATGAAAAATATGAAACATCAATATACAAAGATGGCTTCATTTTTAAAAGCTCTCAGTTTTACGCTATCAGTAAACTGCAATACAAGCACATTACATTGACTGTAAGCATGCAAACATTCAATCCTAAAGTCCATTTCAATCCATTTCTTCCACAACTGATCATTTCCATAATCCTTCATCACAATAATGTCCTACCACATGTATAATTTTCAAACTGAATGGCTTCAATAATAAGTTCCATATAAAGAGTCTGGAATTTTTATTCTTAATTTTTTCCAAAAACCTTAAGGGGTTATGATCAGTATATACAATTGTCTCAGACACATTATTGGTAACATAAGTGTTGAAATGTTGCAATGTCAACACCAAACACAAGGTCTACTCAATTGTGGAATATTTGTGTTGATGAATTCTTTCATCTTTCTTCTCAACCAACCCCTGATCAGGTGTGCATTCTTTTGCAGCCTTTTAGCTTCCACTGTGCTTTTCTTTACCACTTCAACAAAATTCACAATTATATCCTGTTTTCCCACATCCATCTTCCCACCTTATGACTTCATGAGGCCTACTTTATTACAGCGAAAACACCTAAGCTTTTTCACTTCTTTTTCCCTCTTATAGTTTTCCTTTCAACTATGTGGTAAACTATCTTTTCCCTACCATCTGAGGATGTCTCTTTCCCCAATTTGTATCCCTCACAGATTGAAATTGATGTCAAAAGCCAGACTTTGATTCATGAACCAACTCAAAATCATCTGCCAATCTACTGCTAATCTTGCAGTCTTACCTCTCTGGTCTTCCACATTAGTTCTCACTATTTCAGGAAGTGAATTTTTGAACTCCTCCACAATAATTGTCTCTGTGTGACAGAAATCCTGAGGGACAGGATGTACATATAATTGGAAAGGCAAGGACTGATTAGGGATAGTCAAAATGACTTTGTGCATGGCAAATTATGTCTCACAAATTTGATTGAGTTTTTTGAAAAAGTAACAAAGAGGCTTGATGAGGGCAGAGCAGTGGACGTGATCTATATGGACTTCAGTAAGGCATTCGACAAGGTTCCCCATGGGAGACTGGTGAACAAGGTTAGATCTCATGGAATACAGGGAGAACTAGCCATTTGGACGCAGAACTAGCTCAAAGGTAGAAGATAGAGGGTGGGATGTTGTTTTTCAGACTGGAGGCCTGTGACCATTTATATAAATGAGTTGGGTGTGAGCATAAGAGGTATAGTTAGTAAGATTGCAGATGACACCAAAATTGGAGGTGTAGTGGACAGTGAAGAAGGTTATCTCAGAATTCCATGAGATTTTGATCAGATGGGCCAATTGTGGCAGATGGAGTTTAATTTAGATAAATGTGAGGTGCTGCATTTTGGGAAAGCAAATCCTAGCAGGACTTATATACTTAGTGGTAAGGTCCTCGGGAGTGTTGTAGAACCTTAGAATGCAGGTTCATAGCTCCTTGAAAGTGGAGTCACAGGTAGATAGGATAGTGAAGAAAGCATTTGGTATGCTTTCCTTTATTAGTAAGAATATTGAATACAAGAGTTGGGACGTCATGTTGCGGCTGTACAAGACATTGATTAGGCCACTGTTGGAATATTGCGTGCAATTCTGGTCTTCCTATCGGAAAGATGTTGTAAAATTTGAAAGGGTTTAGAAAAGATTTACAAGGATGTTGCCAGGGTTGGAGGATTTGAGCAATCAAGAGAGGTTGAATAGGCTGGAGCTGTGTTCCCGGGAGCTGAGGCTGAGGGGTGACATATAGAGGTTTCTCAAACAATGAGG
Source organism: Chiloscyllium plagiosum (assembly GCF_037043375.1). NCBI lineage: Eukaryota > Metazoa > Chordata > Chondrichthyes > Orectolobiformes > Hemiscylliidae > Chiloscyllium > Chiloscyllium plagiosum. The sequence continues at coordinate 40,350,466 of NW_028270169.1, forward strand.
AGTATGAATAGGTTAAATAGACAAAGTGTCTTCCCTGGGCTGGAGGAGTCCGGAACCAGAGAGCATAGGTTTAGGGTGAGAGGGAAAAGATATAAAAGAGACCTAAGTGGCAGAGGGTGGTACGTGTATGGAATGAGCTGCCAGAGGATGTGGTGGAAGCTAGTATGAATGCAACATTTAAAAGGCATCTGGATGGGTATATGAATAGGAAGGTGTGAAGGGATATGGGCTGGGTGCTGGCAGGTGGGACTAGATTGGTTTGGGCTATCTAGTTGGCATGGATGAGTTGGACTGAAGGGTCTGTTTCTGTGCTGTACATGTCTATGACTCTATGACCTGAAAGTGTTATTACTATCACATGGGAGATTTGCAAAAATAAACTGGGAAGTACTAACCTAGTTGTGCATGATGTAGCGATAAGAGATGCTGTTCTGAATAAGCAGCATCCTTATAGGCATAACCCTCCAAAGCTGGCACAGATTCAGAAGGAGATAGAGCACATGCTCCAAGATGGTATAATAAAAGTGAGTTACAATGACTGGAGCTCACCCATAGTCATGGTGCCAAAGCCAGATGGCACCCAATGGTTATGTGTGGTATATCGCAAAGTCAACGCCGCTACAAAGACTGATGCATATCCAATTCCACGGTTGGAGGACTGTGTCAAAAAAGTAGTGCAAGCAACTTAGATTTCTAAGTTGGACTTGCTCAGAGGCTACTGGAAAGTAGCTTTGTCAGCGAGAGCAAAGGCAATTTCGGCTTTCATAATGCCAAATGGACTATATCCATTCAAAGTCATGCCATTTGGTATGAAAAATGTTCCAGCCACATTTCAGAGACTGACTAATAAGGTCATTGCCAGATTACCCAACTGTATTGTTTACATTGATAACTTGGTAATTTTTAGTCACTCATGGAATGAACATTTACAGCATTTATCGGACTTGTTCGATCGACTTTGGAAGGCAGGCTCGGTGGTAAACCTAGCTAAAAGTGAATTTGCCAAGGCCCAAGTCACCTTCCTGGGCCATTCTATTAGACATGGACAAATGACCCCACGGGATGTGAAAACGAAAGTAATTGGGGAATTTCCCACACCTTCAACGGAAAAAACAGTACTACGGTTCCTGGGATTGAGTGGATTTTACCGAAAGTTTGTGGCGAACTTTAGCAGTGTGGCTGCTCCACTCACCGAATTGTTAAAAAAGGGCAAGAAGTTTCAGTGGACAGTCGACTGTCGAAAAGCATTTGACAGTCTAAAAACTGTGTTAACCACTGCCCCAGTATTAGCCCTACCGGATTACATGAAGCCTTTTAAGGTGGCTATCGATGCCAGTGATGTGGGTGTTGGTGCGGTGCTCCTGCAGGAGAATGACAAGGAAATAGAAAGATCCATCGGGTATTTTTCCAGGAAGTTAAACATTCATCAACAGAAATATTCAACGGTGGAAAAAGAAGCTTAGCGTTGGCATTACAACATTTCAGTGTTTATATTACTAGCAATGCATCTGAGACAATTGTATACACTGATCATAACCCATTGACATTTGTGGAAAAATTTAAGGACAAAAATGCCAGACTGTTTAGATGGAGCTTGTTGTTGCAGCCGTTTAATTTGACAATTGTGCACGTGGCAGGTCACGAAACCGTGATTACCGATATGTTACCGAGACTCGAATAAGATACAGAGGCGTTCGGTGGTGGGTGTGCCACAGCCTGAATTTGCATGTGGTTTTGCATGTTTACAGTTCGTACAGTGTATTATGTGTGTTTTAGACCACTAAACAGTTTGTTTTTGAAAGGTTTTAAAAATGAAGCTATCTTTTGACATTGATGATTCATTTTTTTAAGGGGGAAGTGTCACAAAGCTGGTTTCTTTTTTCTAAAAGCTGTTCCTTTTCTCAAGGATACTATGTCCTTTTCAGAGGGTTCATAACACTCTCCTGGCTCCGAGGTGACTGGTTTGGTACAGAGATGAAAAAAGATATTAAGAGGCCTTTTGTTTATATGTAAACAGATGAGACCTCAGGCCAAAGCAGTCATGTTTTAGAAGTGACCTGTAAAATGAAAGGGGAGTGGTTCAGTCCCGAACTAGTTGGGAGTTCAACAGTTTTCTGTGTGGAAACTCTCTCTCTCTTTCTGCCCTTCTAACTTCAACCTGTAAGCATGTGTTACATGTTTACTGTTTTTAAAATATATTTTAACTGAAACATAGATTTTAAAAAATATTACAACAAATACAAAGCAATACAATTCAAAACAATACAAAGAAGGAATACAAAAAATGTAAAAAAAACCTAACATGCCCTCATGTACAAATATGTAAATAATATAGAAAAATATATTTTAAAAAAACTAACTATTTAACTAAATAAATAATAACCAACAACAAACTAATAAATGATAATAACAACTCAGCCAAACTTAACACTCATACATTTGCAGTTCCTCCTCCCTGGATATTGGACTCGTAAAACACAATCGTTATGGCTATATAAAAACCCTTGTTAGTGTGGCAGATAAATCTGCATCCAGATATTCCAAAAAGGGCTGCCAAGTCTTATAGAAATTCTCAGTTTTATGTTGTTCCATACTTGTGAGAAAATCCAAGGGGATACGCTCCATAACAATCTTCTGCCAACCCGGCAGGCCCGGGGGATTTTCGGATACCCAACCTAGCAAGATATTCTTTCTTGCACAGAAAGTGAGCATGTTGAAAAGTTTTTTTCTTATACTCACCTACACTGGGCAGACGAAGAAGACGAGAGATCAAGTCCTTCTCCACTCTTACACCCAAAATCCCCAGATCCCCCAAATCCCCATGCTCCAGCATGCTTTAAGCCTACCACAGGACCATAGACATAGGTAAGAGTGCCCGTAACAACCTTGCACTTGGGACATGTTGAAGATATCCCTGGTTTAAATTTTGACAAACGGTCTGGAGCCAAGTGGTCCCTGTGGAGAATCTTCAACTGTAAAGCATGGGTCCTATTGCAAATTGATATCTTTCTTAGGTTTTTCCAAACATCTTTCTATGCCTCTGAGGAGACCTCAATGCCTAGCTCTCTCTCTCACACCCTGCAGAGTTGTTCGAACTCATCTGAGGGGGCACCCCCCCAATTAATGATATAAAGTACTGACAGAAAGTGTACTCTTAGCACTGAGCACCATCCTCTCTCTGATGGATTTGTAGGGATTAGTCAAAAGTGTAGTTTTTTTTAAATAAAATCCCTAACTTGAAAAAAACAAAAGTGGTCCCTGTTAGATAGTTTGTATTTCCGTGCTAACTGATCACAAAGGATATCATTGTGTCTCCCTCAAATAGATCGCCCATGCAAGACACACCTGTAGCTGCCCAATGTTTGAATCCTGAATCCATCATCCCCAGTTGAAAACCCGGCATACCTACGATAGGTGTAAATGATGATGTTTTACCAATATTGCCTTCCTCTGCCAATTTGCACTCCATGCTTTAACAGTATTGATAACTTTTGGGTTCTGGCAACATTCCCCAACATTCCTCATTTTGTCCAAAAACAGCAAACTAGTGAGGGGGCACCCTGCCTGGGAGGTTTCGATATCTAACCATACTGAAAGAGGGTCCCCACAAACCCAATCACTCATGGAGGATAAAAGTGAGCTTAGATGATAGTTTTTAATGTCTGGAAGATCCTCTCCCCCTAGTCTGTGAGGCAATTGCAGTTTGGCAAATTTAATGAGGGGCCGCTTACAATGCCAAATAAAAGAGCTGAACCAGCTGTTCGGTCTCCTGAATCAGGGGAGCATCCATATAGGGTACAACGAACGGGGAGAATATTTATCTTAATAAGCGCTATTCGACCCAACCACGAGACTGGAAGTGCCTCCCATCTTTGAAGGTCTTGTTTGATTTTGTCAAATAATTGAACAAAATTGGCTTTGAACAACTGATTCAGAACTGGAGTAATGAATATGCCCAAATACACAAAACCCCTCTATGGCCATTTAATGGGAATCGATATTTGCCCTCGAGACCTAGCGTCTTCGTAAGACTACCCATTGGCATAATCTCTGATTTTGCAAGATTAATCTTGTACCCCCGAAAAGGCGCCAAACGTGCTGCTACATTGTATCAGGCGAGGCACCGAAACTGCTGGGTTTGACAAAAAAAGGACATCGTCTGCATACAACAAAATTGTACGTAATTTTGACCCCACTTCTGAAACTGGTATATTGGGATCCCTACGAATGGCCTCTGCCAACGGTTCAATCACCAACGTAAAAAGCAGTGGCGAAAGGGGACAACCCTGCTGGCTGCCCCTAAAAATGTTAAAATTGCTTGATCATACCCCATTGGTGATGACCGCAGCAGAGGGTCACTGTAGAGAACCTTTACCCACCTTATAAAGGCTTCGCTCAAGCCAAACCGCTTCAGAGTATAAAAAAAGGTATGGCCACTCAACTCGGTCAACTGCCTTCTCTGCATCTAGAGAAATCACCAATCCCTGTATTGACTGTTGTTGACATGCTTGAATTACATTAAGCAGCATCCTAACATTATTGAAGGATCTGTAGCCCTTTGTAAAGCCCATCTGGTCCTCTTTAACAATAGAAGGTACATAGTCTCCAGCCTTAATGCAAGTTTTAGAGCAGATTTTTAAGAATTTAAGAGTGACATGGGCCATTATGAAGCACAGTCCTCCAGGACCTTTCCTTTTTTAAGAATAAGCGAAATGTTGGCCTCTCTCAGAGATGGTGGGAGACAATCATGGCTGTATGAGTTATTGAATGTGTTGAGCATTGGGCCTGACAATATACTTATAAGTTCCTTATAGAATTCGCTGGCAAGTTCATCAGGACTGGGCACCTTTCCACTCTGAAGCTGCTTCACAGCCTCCTGCACATCTTGCTATGATGAGGGAATGTTGAGAAAAGACTCTTGTTTGGAGTTCATGTCTGGGAGCTCCTTGAGAAAAGACTCCATTTTGGCCCGACCATCCTCACAACCCTCAGATTGGTATGACTGAGAGTAAAATCTCTGGAATGTCACATTAATCTTTTTGGAGTCACATATTAGGTTCCCAGACCGTTCCCAAATCGCCGCAATGGCTTGAGGGGCGCTCCTTTTCCTGGTGCAATATGCTAAGTATTCGTCTGGCCTGTCACCATGCTCATATTACCTTTGCTTTGCAAAAGTAAGCTCCTTCTTTGCTGTCTGCATGAGCACAAAATTCAATGCAGACCTCTGTAGCTTGACCAATGCAGGCCTGTCAGAGTAAGCCTTCTCGGCTGCCTTCAACCGTGCTTCAAGGAGACGTTGCTACTCGCCCTTCTGCCGCTTCCTACTGGCAGAGTAGGAAATAACTAACCCTCGGCATCGGCTTTGGCAGTTTCCCAAATGATGGATGGGCTCCTAACCAAGCCTGAGTTAATGTCTTGGACCGCCCAAAATTCCCTAGAGAAGTACTTCACAAACTTATTATCCTTGAGGATAATGGGATCCATTTGCCAGCAGCTCGGACCCACCGGAACGTCCTTAATCTTAACCAACAGGTACACTGGAGCATGATTGGAGATGGTAATATTACCAATCGTACAAGATGCCACTAAGTCCAGGGTCACCACGGGGAGGGGGGGTCAGAAAAAAATCAATCCTGGTGTGACATCTGTGTGGATTGGAAAAAATTTGTAAAATCCCTACCTGTACGGTGGAGATGCCTCCAGACGTCCACCAACCCTAACTCTACACACAGATCCACTAATTGTTTAGTTTGTACAGAGGATATTGAGGGGCATTTGGGCAATTTGTGTACTGTGAGATCCATGAGACAGTTAAAACTTCCCCCTATAATGATATGCTGGAACTCGAGACTGATCAATTTAGGGAACGCATCTACCAGAAATTTGAGGGGATGGGCCGTAGGGCAATAAACATTAAAAACATCATATTCTTCCCCATTTATCAGGGCTTTGAGAATTACAAATCTCCCATGTGTGTCTTTAACACACTCTAGTAACTTAAATTGGAGATTCCTCCTAACCAATATAGCCGCTCCCCTACTTTTGGTATTAAAAGATGAAAAGTAATCCAGATCAAAGCCATTCTGCTGTAGTTTCTAATGCTCCCTATCATTCAAGTGGGTCTCCTGTAATAAAGCAATATCCACCTTCTCTTTTCTAAGACTCAAAAGCATCTTCTTCCTCTTAATTGGTGAGTGACTCCCCTTGATGTTCCAGGTACACCATTTAATCAAGTCATTAGCCATAGAGGGCGGCACGGTGGCACAGTGGTTAGCACTACTGCCTCACAGCACCAGAGACCCGGGTTCATTTCCCGCCTCAAGCGACTGACTGTGTGGAGTTTGCACATTCTCCCCGTGTCTGCGTGGGTTTCCTCCGGGTGCTCCGGTTTCCTCCCACAGTCCAAAAATGTGCAGGTTAGGTGAATTGGCCATTCTAAATTACCCATAGTGTTAGGTGAAGGGATAAATGTAGGGGAATGGGTCTGGGTGGATTGCGGATCGGTGTGGAGTTTTTGGGCTGAAGGACCTGTTTCCACACTCTAAGTAATCTAATCTAATCTAACCTTCTGCAGTAATATTTAAATTCCAGAGAAGAGAAACTTGAACCACAAATCACCGAGCCTTAGTATCAGAAGATCCATCAAACATAAAAACTACATAAACTAAAACCACTACAGTTACAAAGCTATCAAAGATTATATACTACAAAAACCAAAAAGCAAACCAACATATAAAGTGCCAACGGTGCTGAATAGGGGAACGCATCCCCTGCCCAAAGAGGGCAACTACCCATTCCAAAACCCTATTGCCCATCCTTGCCAAGACTGCAGCCTGGCATTTAAATACTTGAACCGGGTATGAACTGCCCATAAGTAGGCATCTAGCCACCCCAACCATTTTCCCTCCTCCTAGCTAGAGTCGCACCACAAACACAAGCAGAAAAGAAAGAAAGTACACCATGAAATAGAAATGTGAATAAATAATTTATTTTTTAAAAAAGAGGTAAATACCCCACCCATCCTTTGGTATAACTTAACTTAGGAATTGAAAGTACACATCCCAACTGCCCCCAAACATAGTTTAAACCAGATTACTACCAATAAAAAAAGGAAAAGAAAGCTCCAACTGGACTTCCTTTGTTTTTTTAAAGAAAAACAAAGACATACCCAATAAATTGCACCAGCCACGCACCTTCCTTACCCACCGGCAGACGAACAATGTGAATATTGTTTTCTCCTACCCCTGTTCTCACTTGGTAAATCTCATACAAGTTGCGGACCTGCGTCTCCAGGGCTTGGATCCCATCTTTGGAGAAACTGGTACCAGCTTCCACCACTGTGACTCTGTGTTCAACCTCATCCGTCCTTTTTTCCAGGTCTCCCAGCTGCTGTTCATGCTACTGCAGCATGATAGAGATCAGGGCTAGCTTCTCTTCTATTTGCTTACCTGACATCTCGTGAGATTTCGCAAGCTCCTTCACTAGTGCTTGGTAGGTAATTGAGTCTGAGGATCCTGCAGGCTGGGCTGAGGGCCCGGCCTTGGACACTCCTCCTCGCTTCTTTGGCATCCCTGGACGGCGAAAACCCAGGTAAGTTGATTTTCCACAATTTCCTGAGACTCCACGACCTTTCCAGAGTCCCAGGATATTGCGATGGTCCAGGTTGGGTGGGTTAAAGGTTCGCCCCGCTTGTGCTGCAGTGTGGAGCTCTGCAACGCGATCCTCCTAGATCGCTGCCATCTTGGATCCCCGTACTGTTTTTTAAGGGGGTTTGCTTATTGGGACTGTTGTGTATATTTGGAACAGCATAATTAAGTCTAGTTTGGATAGACTGAGTTCTGTAGGGGTCCTTTATTCTAAACCTTGTATACTTTTGTGAATAAATCTTTGTCTGTTTTATAATCTGGTAAGTCAACCTAGCTAACTTACTTCAGGTAATTCTTACTATCCACTTTCTGAAACAAATTGCAAAGTTATGGTCTGGTTACCTGCTTTAGAATGTTTTGAGTGGTCTGGCCTAGTCCATAACAGATAGTCAATGTCAGTTTGCTGAAGTGTGGCAGTATGGCAGTGGTGGATGTGGGACTTTGTATGGATGAAGATCTTGCATCTTGAAACTTCTGTCAATTTTCAAGTGGAGATGCTGGTCAGAGAACAAAGAGTGATAAAGAATAACATTTTGGTTTGATTTGAGGTTCTTCCTAAAGGCTTCTGGATAGATTGCACTTGACATCTGAAAGAAATGTGTTTGAAGATCTCAGTGACAAAGTTTGTGGATAGTGACATATCTATATGTGTAAGGATACAATGCTGAGAATATGAATCATTTCTTATCTTGTCCCTTTTCCTTCAACAAAGAACCAATATTTGACAAACATATTCTTTCCAATTAATATCTGCGCAGAAAATAAAACTACTGCATAGTGGCCGGTATCTTGTCACCAAATCACCCTTTATTTACATGTTCACAGTACACTGGCTGTAACCAGACAATTCAGAGTCAGTCCTGAAATCAGGAGACTTTCTGAATCTCCTGTTTTTGTTTCGTGCAAAAAAACTTTATTCAATATTTCCACCACCAGGAAAACACCCATGTGGCCAGTGAACCAGTATTAAGCAAAGCCCGATGAGGGCAATGCTTACTTAAGGAAAGTGAAGTGGGAGGAATCCCCTGTTTATAGCTATCAGCCCATACTCCCTGATTAGTCCAGGTTAACAATCCCAATCAAGGATCTCATAGTTAATAAAATCCACCTGATTCCAATCACTGCATCCATAACCGCTGAGGATATAGGCCTGGTCTTCCTCTGATAGCTTCTCCTGAGACATGTTTGCCCCAGGTCCAGTTCCTCGGACTCAACGTGGACATGAGCAGCCCTGTGGCCCAACATTTCAACTTCCCCCTCCCACTCAACCGAGGACATGGAGGTCCTGGGCCTCCTTCACTGCCGCTCTCTCACCACCCAACGCCTGGAGGAAAAACGCCTCATTTCCGCCTCAGAACACTTCAACCTCAGGGCATCAATGTGGACTTCACTAGTTTCCTCATTTCCCCTTCCCCACCTCACCCCAGTTCCAAACTTCCAACTCAGCAACGTTCCCATGACCTGTCCTACTGGCCTATCTTCTTTTCCATCTATCCACTCCATCCTCCTCTCTGACCTATCACCTACATCCCACCCCCATCCACCCATTGTACTCTTTGCTACCTTCCCCCACACTCCTCCCTGACCTATCACCTTCATCCCCACCCCCATTTACCTATTGTACTCTATGCTACTTTCTCCCCAGCCCCACCCTCCTCTCATTTATCTCTCCACCCTTCAGGCTCTCTGCCTCTATTCCTGATGAAGGGCTTTTGCCCGAAACGTCAGATTTTCCTGCTCCTCGGATGCTGCCTGAACTGCTGTGCTTTTCCAGCACCACTCTACTCCAGAATCTGGTTTCCAGCATCTGCAGTCATTGTTTTTACCTACCTCTATGAGCAGCATGTACCAGTCCGCGGCTTGACTTCTGCACCTGGAGCATCTCGGGAGAGTTTCCTCCTCTTCTTCTGACGGTAACGATATCGAGGCTGCATCCATCTCAGACTCTGAGGTTTCCTTGACATTAGACAGACGGGGAACCTACAGTTAGTGGGAGAACCTACAGTTTCTGACAGGGTCTCTGGCTGTTCTGAGGGCCAGATATATTTTGTCCCTGAAGTAGCTGCTTTCAGGTCTGTCTCACATACCTGAACGTGGTATGTCCCGGGACCCGACCTTCCATCGACCTTGCCTCATACTCATGCAGGTCCATTTTCATGGTTTCAGCATTAACCTTCATCCACTGAAGTAAACTGTGTCTCTTGCTTTCGAGTATTGACATTCCTGCTGCCATTTCACCCTCCGCAACAAGTCTGAGAATATCAGGTCTAAACTGGTGTGGAGTCTTCTCCCCATCAACAACCCTGGAATTATCCCTATAGTTGCATGACGGGGAGGGTCCTATACTCAAACAGGAACCAGGACAGTTTGGAATCGAGTGACTCTGTAGGCTGTTTCTTTAAGCCTGCCTTCAATGTTTGGACTGCTCTTTCTGCCAGACCATTGGTTGATGAATAATATGGAGTTGGCTGAACATGTCAAATGCCTTTTGACTTTAGGAGATGCACAAAGTCCCTGCTGGTAAATGACGTCCCATTGTCCATGACCAATATGTCTGGGAGTCCGTGCTTCACAAATGATGCTCGCAGCTTTTCACTTTTCATCGCTGAGTTTGCTGAATGAACTCTATGCAGGTCCAATCACTTTGAATGGGCATCCGCAATGATCAGGAACATTGAGCTCATTAACGGACCTGCATTGTCGAAGTGTAACCGAGCCCAGAGTTGACTCGACCATTCAAATTAAGTAGGGACACTGGCGGCATCAATTTTTGTCCTTGTTGGCACCCTGGGTACTGGCCCATCAAGTGTCGGCATCCAATCCTGGCCACCAAACATAATTTCTTGTCAACATGTTCATTTTGGAGGCCCCGGGATGACTCTGCTGGAGTTCAGCCAGTATGTGGCGGGGACTTTTACTTGGGACAATCACCTTTGCTCCCCATAATAATATGCCATCCTCTACAGTGATCTGCTCTTGCTGGATCTAGAAAGGTTTCAATGCTGGTTGTAGGGATGGTCTTGTAACATATTATCGATGAGGTTGAGCACCTCGCCAAGACCTTCCCTAAGCCTCCACTTCTTGCCTTTAAATAACCGCCAAACCTTGAATAAACCATTGTCCGCAGCAAACTGCCCAGCCTTCAGGACAACATCGACCACAACACCGTACAACCCTGTCATGGCAACCACTGCAAGACGCGTCAGAGTGTTGACATCAGGCATGTTGTCAATGTTGTCTGTCTCATGCGGTGCAGGCAAAGATGCCCCAAGGCATGGTACATTGGCGAGAGCAAGCGGACGCTATGATAAATGGATAAATAGACATCTCGCAACAATCGCTGGACAGGATGTTCTCTCCCACTCTGGGAACACTTCAGTAGTCAGGGACATTCGGTCTCGGATTTTCAAGTGACCATCCTCCAAGATGGACTTCGGGATACACAATAATGCAGAGTGGCCAAGCAGAGGCTGATAGCCAAGTTCAGTACCCATGAGGGTGGCCTTAACCGGGTTCATGTCACACTACAGGTGACCCCACTACACTATACAGTCTCACACATACACACTCACTCTTACGTGCTCACGTATTCATGCAGACCCTCTCTCATACAAAAACTGACTCTCAGTTACGCATACATATAAACTACTCATTTTCACCCACGCACACACCCTCTCACAGTCTTATACTCCATCACATTCACATGCACTCTACCAAGTACGTACACACACACTCACACTCACATGCACACACTCACACGCTCTCCCACACACACTCTCTCTCTCTGTCTCCCTTAAATGCACATATAAGTCTATAGAGTGAATTTGCATTTTCAGAATTGTATTTGCAGATACATTCTATTTTTGTTCAAAAAGCACACAACCTGCAGGCAGTCAATCCATGTGACGTTTTATAAATTCCAACTCTCGAAACAGAACCCCCAGTCTGACTCAAGATTGGAGTACAGACAGACTCTAACTTCACACCTTTAATGCATTGTCTGAGCTGAGTTATCACTTTTTTTATAAAGGAGAAAGTGAACCCTGCAGATGCTGGTGATCAGAGTTGAGAGTGGAAAGACACAGCAGGTCAGGCAGCATCCGAGGAGCAGGAGAATCGACGATTCAGGCAAAAGCGTGGTATTGTGTCTTTCTAGCACCACACTCTCAACCTTTTTTAATAAAACCGTAAGTTATCTCAAGAATGTGACTTGAAAGAAGTTCTGGGATTTACGTCTTAATGAATCAATACTATTCTAAAAGATGAAACACTTAACAAAATCTAGGTTTGTTCAATATATTGTATCAGTTGCATGACACTATAATCTTTTGCTCTAAATTGTGTCTTATGATTCTGCCCCACTAGTTATCTGATGAAGGAGCAGCGCTCTGAAAGCTAGTACCTCCAAATAAACCTGTTGGACTATAACCTGGTGTTGTGTGATCTTTAACTAAGAACATCTCTGAACAAGTTGATTAAAATTTACTATATTATGAAGTGGGGCGGCACAGTGGCTCAGTGGTTAGCACTGCTGCCTCACAGTGCCACCAACTCAGGCTCTGGTTTCCTCCCACAGCCCAAAGATGTACAGGTCAGGTGAATTGGCCATGTGAAATTGCCCATAGTGTTAGGTGCATTTGTCAGGGGGAATGGGTCAGGGTGGGTTACCCTTCGGAGGGTCGGTGTGGACTTGTGGGGCCAAAGGGCCTGTTTCCATACTGTAAGTAATCTAATCAAAAAAATCTATAAATAAAAATGGCTTGGATGTGACCACTAGATGGCATCACTTTCAACAGCATTATCACCAGTTTCCTTGTGTGAGTCAAGGTTGCAAACTGAATATTGACAAATCCTAATACAGGATGATATTAGTTGTTAATTGTTGTTTTTCTTGTGCCCTGTTGTACTGACTGTGTATTAGCCTTGCATGAGATCCATAGTGTCCCAAAGCTAAACAGAAAATGCTTGAATTGTTAAGAGCAGACTTTTGTCAAGACTTGATTCAGATCCAGGAATTCAAGTATTTTGCTTTTTGTCCTCTGTGTCATGAGGCATGGATTTGCTTTGGAGCACTGAGGCCAGCAAGTAAATAAGTGAAGAATGGAGTGCACAAGTCAGGTGAAAATTAAATAGCCTCATCTCTACCTACATACAACAGTACCAGCACGTTACTGAATAGACTGGAATAAGAGTGTCCCTGCCCCTGAGATCACAGTAGTTTTCTTCTATTTTAATGGGATTGCAGAACGCTGCTGGGATCCTTTCAAGGCTTCACTTGAAACCTGACAAAGTGAGGAGATTTGTCAGTGCTGTCAGTGATACAGACTGGAGGATGTATGGCTTGACTTGTGTAGCTGGAGGAGAAGACATCAGTGGGGTAAGGGCATGGAGTGATTTGAAATCAAAGATGAGATAGTTGAAGTCAGTTTGCTGAAACATATGCGGAGTGTGGGAGTCTGGCAGCAGTAGATGTGGGATCTTGTGTGGATGAAGGTATTGGATCTTAAAACTTCTGTAATTTTTCATGTGGGGATGCTGAGTCGGAAAATAGGGACTGATGAAGTATTACCTTTTGGTGGCAGTGGGTGAGAAGAAGTGTGTGCAAATCAAGGGAATGACACTGTCAAAGCCAATAAAAAGAAATGTTTTATCTTTGTAGCTATTTTAATCAGTATTTTTAAACACATCTCGGGTCTAAGTGGGACTTGAACACAGGCCTTCTGGCCTAGAGGTAGAGTCTGTCATATGAAGAAGATGACTGACTATACCTAAGCCAGACTGATTGCAGATGCTGCCCTTGACTGGCTGTACTAATGTGTCACAAGAAATCTTATATTTATGCACTGTTTTTCATAAACTGATGTCGTCCCAAAGCACTTCACACAAATTTTTCGCACTGGTGGTCTCACCACTGATCCCTGAGACACATTTGAATATGGATCATTGTGGGAGTCAAAACCCCAACATTATGTTGCAGAAAATTTCCAAATATATTCTGTCAAATTCCAAAGAATCTTGTTTATTTCAATAATATCATCTGTCATTCTTCTAAAGTGCAATGAGTACAGTTCCAAACCACTCAATCTTTCCTCAAAAGCTAGTTTTTTTGGTGCCTGGGATCACCCTGCTGAACCATCTCTGGTGCCTCCAGAGCCAATATATATTTTCTTAGATAACAGGACCAAAACTGCTTACAGAATTGCATGTATGGTCTGATCAGTGACTTGTATAGATTTATTTAGACATCCCTATTTTTATATTCCCTTTCCCTTTGAAATAAAGGCCAAATTTACAGTTGCCTTCCCACTTATCTGCTGAGCTTATGCTAGTTTTTTGTTTGTGATCTATGCACAAGAACTCTTTCTGCAGTTTTTATTGATTTAAGTCGTACCGAGCTGGTCTATTCTTCCAGCCAAAGTGCATAACCTGACATTTTCCCACATTCTATTCCATGGACCTTGTTTTTGTCCACTGATTTACAAATACATCCTTCTGCAATCTCTTTATGTCATCCTCACCACTTGCCTTCCTACTTATTTTTGTGTTATCTGCAAATTGGCTATAGTATATTCACTTACATCATCCATGTCATTAATATATACTGTATTCTTTCCACTCAACACCTGAGTTTGCTGTCTCCAATCACAGTGTTGACTCCCCTGACTTTCTGACCATCTGATACAACCCTGCTGACCACTCCCATCTCCCCCACCACCCTCCAAACCCCCACCAGGCCTGATCATGGTCCAATGCCTGACCACCTTGAATGAACAGCCCCAGCTGATGATATATGGAATTGTGAATCCTCTCTGACTGATGTTTTGTGAGTTGCCTACTGTGAATCTACCAGACTAACAGTGGTCCTTTCTTTGAACTCCCTGCAGTGAAACAGGCCCTCTGATTTTAACCATCTGAAGCAAATGACTGACTATGCCCAAGCCCTTGGACTGTTTGCAGATGCTGCCCTTGACTCACTGCACTAGGAGCCCCTGACTGATAGCAGCTCCCCATTACTTGCCTGACACTACACCCCTTTGACTTTGAGACATGCCTATTTGATGGAAACACATGCAATGTATCTTCCATGTAGGTTGCTGGTACATGCTGTGGTTGTGAGATTGATTTAGCAGTACATCAAACAGCAATTGATTCGCCCCTTTGAATGATGACTGCTGACAGCAATGACAATCTGCCTGGCTTTGTGTCTGCACAAACAGCACAGCAGGATAGAAGTAATGTGAACCCTAAAGGGGCAAAGCACAGAATAAGGTACAAATGCTGCAAGCATCCAGGAAGGTGTGAAGAGAGTGAGTGAGCTCAGGAGCTGCAATCTGGTCAAATCTGTGAGTTGGGTGCCCGTTCTTGAGTGCAAAATGGCCTTGAAGCAGCATGGCAATGAAAGGTATGGGTGCACTCCAGTGCAGCATTGAAGTGGAGAACCGTATTGTAATTGGATTGGAAATGTGGCATGCTGATGTGTGAAGCTGGAACATGTTGGATGCCCATGTCTGTGGGTGTGGGCTGTGCGTTTGACCACTCCTTTGAAGTCTGTCCCGAGCTGTTGTTATGGTGCTCACAAAGGAGGTTTGGAGGAGGAAGAGGTGAGCTAGAGTTACCAGGTACCTGGTCAGACTTTCATGTTGGGAATCTATCTACAATTTTATCTGGTTGTTGGGAGAATGGGAGACTGCATATTAATTAGGTGATATTAGGTAATATTGATGATGATCTTTGAATAATAATCCATGCTGATAGGTGCCTCACTGCTTACTATTGAGAATCTCATCTTGATGTTTGGCCCTTAGTTGGAAAATGCCAACTTTTTGGTTTCAACATTGAGAAGGGTCTCATTCGACATCTCACCTGATTTCCCCAAATTGCTCACATTGTTCAGACACTGGAAGATTCTGCCCTAAGTGTCCGATCAATCCTAAAATAGTACGGACCCATCACTGTGCCAGTAACTGCCATACAAATGGTGCCACCTGAAGCAGACTGCAGGTTTGCCAGCTCTCAGACAGGACCTGACATTTTACTATCAAGTACCTATTGCCCAGTGTGAAGTGCTGCCCCTCTTAAATGCATGTGACTTGGGAGATAGTGATGAAGTCCTTCAACTCATCTGTTTTCCTCTCTTTACAGTCACATTCAAAACTAAGTGGGCCCTACATACCAGCCCAGTGCCGAAGACTGTAATTTATTATTCAAAAACATTTGTGTGAATCAAACAGTAAACGAGAAAATGTAAAATCAGGCATTACCTTCAATTCTTAACTGACTCTTATAGCCCATTGTATTCTGAGATGAATACAAGATTGCCAATGTCACCTGGGGGCTCACCTATGGACAACTCAAATGTTTAATTCCAAATAGTGTTTTTTAAAGAGGATTGTGAAGCCAAATAAGTGACTGCAGATGTAAATTCTGTGGCTGTCTAGAGAGAAGGGCTGTGAATATCGACATGATAAGGTGTCAAGGGAGCTTCAAAGGGATGAACTTAAAGAGAGAAATGTGCTACAAACTAAACTGTAATCTCCTGGGTGTTACCTCAGACTGTGAATATAATCAAAATAAAACCCCAGAGGTCTGGGCGACAGACATGTTTCATGTTTTTTGACAATGTACAACAACTGGAGTAAAGAACCGCTTCACTCCTGGTCTATGTGTGACAGTGGAAGAAGGTGTGCCAGAAGATGAAGGGATCACACGTTCCAGTGTGCTGAGGCATTCCAGTGTATTATCCTGGGTTTGAGCGCTGAGGTGCTGTGAAAGTCCCTGTCGAGGAGCCATCCATTATCCTCCACCATGCTGCAAGTAAAGGTCTGTCTTGCTCTGAGTGCCAGAAGCCAGCAAGTCACAACTGGATTGAAGGATTTCCACTAACTTTCAAAGGCAAGAATCCCGAATTTAACTGGTCAAATATCAATGCTCCACTATCTACTATTTATGAATGATCCATCAAGATTGGTCTGTAAGTCTTTTAATTTTTATCTTTTTTAGGACCCATCTCATATCTTTTGTAAATTAATACTGTTGAGACCAACCTGGGGGCTGAATAAAGAAGGGGAGTAAGTTCATCGCTTCAAGAACGGTAACAATTTGGGGTATCCAGTGTGGAATCATAATAACTTGGGAAACCTCACCAGACATCTGGTGACAACACAGTTCCAACATTGTCATATCAATCGCATACAGACCTGAGAAACCTCTTACAGTCCAATTACCCTTCAAAGAAAGAGCAACCAACTAAACCAGGTGATACATCAACACCCTAATGATCATAATTTATCACAATATAATTGTATTATTTGGATATCTAACCAATGCAATAGGAAAAAGAAAGTATTTTGCACTTACGGAGCATCTCTTACACCAAAGGATGACTTCTATCATTTCACAGCCAGTGGAATAGTTTTCATGAGTTCATGTAGTTGTAATGTAACAAAAAGTAACAGGCAATTCCCACAACCAGCAATGCATACACAACCAACTAATGTACTTTTCTAACTATGTTAAATGTGGAATAAGTATCAGTCAGGACACTCGGGTAATTCTCCTCTTTGTTTTTTGAATAATACAATGATAATGGTTGGAGTCATGCCTGACACATATGATGATGATTGTGGTTATTAGAGGTCTGCCTGCTCCAGGCCACCTCTGCAGAAGTTCCTCAGGTTAGTGTTCTAGGCCCAACCATCTTCAGCAGCTTCATCAATAACCTTTCCTTCATCACAAGGTCAAAAATGGGGATGTTCACCAATTATTACACAAAGCTCAGGACCATTTGCTACACTTCAGATACTGAAGCAGTCCATGGTTGAATATAACACGATTTGGACAATATTCAGGCTTGGGCTGACAAATGGCAAGTAATATTCATATCACACAAATGCCAGTCAACAACCATCATCAATAAGAAACAACCTAACCACCACCCCTATGTACTCAATCACTGAATCCCAATCTCAACATCATGAGGTTTACCATTGACCAGAAACTCAGCTGGAATCACTGCATAAACACAGGTCAGAGGCTAGAAATACTGCAGTGAGTAACTCACTTCCTGACTCCCCAAACCCTGTCCACCAGCCACAAGGCACAAGTCAGGGGTATGATGGCACACACCACACCTGCCTGGATGGGTACAACTCCAACAACAGTCAAGAAGCTTGACAACATCCAGGACAAAGCAGCCTGCTCGATTGGCACCACACCCTGCCTGCCACCACCAATGCTCAGTAGCAGCAGTGTGTACTATCTACATGATGCATTGCATAAATTCACCAAGGCACCTTAGACAGCACCTTTCAAACCCTTGACCACTTCTTTCTGGAGGGACAATAGCAGCAGAGACATGGAAATACCACCATCTGCAAGCTCCCCACCACTCTGATTATCTTGACTTGGAAATATATCGCTGTTCTTTCACTGTTGGCTGGGTCAAAGTCCTGGAATTCCCTCCCTGAGGGCATTGTGGGTCAACTCACAACCATTTGCAGTGGTTCAAAATAGGGTGGCATGGTGGCTCAGTGGTTAGCACTGCTGCCTCACAGCACCAGGGACCTGCGTTCAATTCCTTCCTTGGGTGACTGGCTGTGTGGAGTTTGCACACTCTCCCTGTGTCTGTGTGGGTTTCCCCCCAAGATGTGCTGGTCAGGTGAATTGGCCATGCTAAACTACCCATAGTGTTAGGTGTATTAGTCAGGGATAAATGTAGGGAAATGGGTCTGGGTAGATTACTCTTTGGCAGGTCGGTGTGGACTTGTTGGGCTGAATGGCCTGTGCCCATACTATAGGGAATCTAATCTAAAATAAGCTGGTTTTATGTGATTTTATTTTTCTTAAAAAAATAAGGCGGCACAGTGGTTAAGTGGTTAGCACTGCTGCCTCACAGCGCCAGTGTCCCGGGTTCGATTCCCGTCTCGGGTGACTGTCTGTGTGGAGTTTGCACATTCTGTCCGTGTCAGCGTAGGTTTCCTCCGGGTGCTCCGGTTTCCTCCCACAATCCAAAGACGTGTAGGTCAGGTGAATTGGCCATGCTAAATTGCCCATAGTGTTAGGTGCATTAGTTGGGGTAAAATGTAGGGTCATGGGTCTAGGTGGGTTACTCTTCAGAGGATTGGTGTGGGCTTGTTTCCATTCTGTAGGTAATCTAATCAAAAGATGGCAGCTCACCACTACCTTCTCAAGGGCAATTAGGGATTGGCAATAAATGCTGGGCAGCCAGCGAAACCCATGTTCCACAAATGAAGAAAACAAATTTATGCCTACTTGAGAAATAGCTCATTCGAAAGATATTATTCTTTTAATTTGATCTTGGGATGTGGATGAATCAGCATTTAGTATCATCTGTATTGCCCTCAGGCATTAAAAGTCAGCCACATAATTTAGGAAAGGAATCATTGCTCCACTTAACTTCTTAATTGTATGTTTGCAATCATCATTATGGCAATATGCCTGATCACTGCATTTGATGAATAAGATGAGCAAAGCTGCTTGGTCTTTTATAATTCATTCCTCTTTTTAAGGGGTTTGAGCCCCACAATGAGAGAATGAGAGTACAATCGGTTCTGTTATAACACATGTTTCTTCAATATGAATTGCTTTAATGTGATTGAAGAATTTCGACCATTATTTGTAGAACGCAAACTTTTCTTACTTGCATTGGTTATAATGCGATTCTGGCCCCATTAGTTTACTTGGCGCAGTTGTTGCGCAATTTTCATATAACGCAAGATCACACGAGAGCGGAATTATTGCCTTATATCAAAACAGACCGTACTGACTACATGAGACTATACCAATGAGACAATCTTAGAATACGTTTATTAATTCCTCAGGTATACTACATCATTCATTTTAAAGTCCAATGCAGGTTACATATTTTCTGTATTATGATAAAATGGGCACCGCGTGATGATTTCTCCGTTTGTCCTCATGTATCTCTATCTCACCCTTGTCACATATTCTCATTTCTAAATTTCTCTGCTGCATACATCTCATCAGGAGGCATTCTTTTATCCTTACTCTTATCCTATTAAGATTAGATTCCCTACAATGTGGAAACAGGCCCTTCAGCTCAACAAGTCCTCACCGACCCTCCGAAGAGCAACCCATCCAGACCCATTCCCCTACACTTACCCCTGACTAATGCACCTTACACTACGGCAATTTAGCATGGCCCATTCACCTGACCTGCACATCTTTGGACTGTGGGAGAAAACCAGAGCATCCGGAGGAAACCCACGCAGACACGGGGAGAATGTGCAAACTCCACACAGATAATCAAATCTGGGACGCTGGTGTGTTAGACAGCAGTGCTAACCACTGAGCCACCATGCCGCCCCAAAATTTCTGCCTTTCTCCAATCATCTTCAGCCGTTGTAGGTTTGTAAAATTTTTATTTTTTCACAGAATGTGGGTGTCTCTGACGAGGCCAGCATTTACTGACCATCCCTAATTGCTCTGAGGACCATTAAGAGTCAACCAATTGTTGCTGGTCTGGAATTACATATAGACCAGAGCAGATAAGGGTAGCAGTTTCCTTCCCTAAAGAGCATTAGTGAACCAGATAGGTTTTTACAAGAATCAACAGTGCTAACATGGCCACTATCAGGCAAGCTTTTTAAATGATTCCCAGATATTTGTTGAATTCAAATTTCGTAGAATCATAGAATCCCTACAGTGTGGAAACAGGCCCTTTGGCCCAACAAGTCCATACTGACCCTCTAAAGAGTATCCCACCCAGACCTATTTCCTGACATTTACCCCTGACTAATGCACCTAACCTACACATCCCTGAACACTTTGGGCAATTTAGCACAGCCTATTCCCCCGACCTGCACATGTTTGGTTTGTGGGAGGAAACCAGAGCACTTGGAGGAAGCCCGTGCAGACACAGGGAGAATATGCAAACTCCACACAGTCAGTCACCCGAGGCTGGAATCAAACACACATCCCTGGCACTGTCAGACAGCAGTGCTAACCGCTAAGCCACCGTGCCGCTCATTTCACTGTAGAATTCAAACCCATGTGCAGTAGCCTGGGCCTCTGGATTACCAGCCCAGTGACATTACCACTATGCCATCAACACACCTCCTTAAGGGAATGCTTGAGTGTATTTTCCTTGACCAATTAGAAATAGTGCATGTGACCATTACTAACTTCACATAATTATGTAATGTTCTCCGTAGTTGTCACTGTGTCTCAAGGCTTTTACATCCCGTGGTCTCTTATCTTGTTGTGAGAGACAATCTGACCTTTGGCCTAAACAAGAAACCCGGATTTCAGCTGGTTTTCTGCAGTGAATTTAAAATTTTATGTATGTTCCGATAGGTCTGTTCAGTTGTCAGACTCTCATTGCCTCAAAATGAATATAAATAGTTTCCTGCATAAGTAGATAATGTTTTTGTTTTTGCAACTGCAGAGAATTTCTGAGCAATGTCAAAATTCCAATGATTTATTTGCTTCTTTTCTCCGCAAAGATTTAGAAACTTTGTATGTACTTATAGACTTTTTTATGAATAAAATATATTTTTGAAATAAAAAAGGCCCTTAATGTCATTCCATACTGTGCTCTGTTGCTAAACGCTTCAATTTTACCCTATGATCGAGGTGAACTTCTAATAAAAATTGTTGTTAGTTTCTCATCATAGAAGTAGTTCTTCTCTTGTTCTACGTAGTAAACTAATAATCTTATACATTCATCCATAAAGAACTGACAGACTCTGCTGTCAGCATCCATTTTCTGTGTAACCTCTGCCTCATTTTATTTCAAGCTTCTTGGTCATCTTTACCGTCTCTCCTTTCTTTCTTAATTACATTCAGGTGTTTGCCAACCTTCCGGAAACATCTTTTTGTTACTTTACTCAGCCAATTGTCACTCCTTTTTCTTTTGTCTTGCAATGTAAAACCTTTGTCATTTTATTGTTCTAGCATTCCACTCACCACAAACCTTCGATTTTGTGCATCCTCTCCCTTTTCAGTTGCTCAAAACCTATTATATTTCTAAATTTTCTCCATTCAACTAGCTGAAACATTTACCCTACTTCTCTCTATCTCGCTCTCAACAGTCCTGCTGAATATTTCTGTCTTTTCTCAGATTCTCAGTGTCAGCAGAACTTTGCTTTTGTAATTCAGTTGTTACAAATGACTCCAGGCTTTTCATCTCTGCTACGCCATTTAGAAGTCTGTTCTTGGTGTGAATCACTATTTGTGTGAAAACCAACTTGGGTTTCTTTTTACATTTAGATGCTATTAGTTTGATTGTTATTTCCCTGCCCTGCTCTTCAATTAAATGATCATTCTGTGGAAAGAATTGATTAAGTGTGAAAATGGTCTCATTCAATGGGTGGAGAACATCTCGGTTTGGGGGGGGGGCAGCAAATCACTTCTCCCTAGGAGGCCAAATGCAGTTATCAGATAACTAGACACTTACTGGGGCAGCAGCTGGCCTCCTATTCCTGATGAAGGGCTTTTGCCCGAAACATCGATTTTCCTGCTCCTCGGATGCTGCCTGAACTAGTGTGTGCTTTTCCAGCACCACTCTAATCTAGAATCTGGCTTCCAGCATCTGCAGTCCTTGTTTTTACCCTCTGAAATTATTCAAGATGAAAAATACTGCAGATGCTCGATTCCAAAGTAGACAGACAGGAGGCTGGAAGAACACAGAAAGCCAGGCAGTATCAGGAGGTGGAGAAGTCAACGTTTCGGGTATAACCCTTCTTCAGGACTGAAACAATTAAGGCCCCAGTAGGATGAAATTCTTGTCCACAATTGTAATCCGACCTATCCGACTAGCACCTGTCCAGTAGTGGTGTCCTGTGCTAGTAATACACTGAAAGCTGCTGGACAGAGCAGCAATGGATACTCAGACATGAATGAGTGTGGACAGGATTGTGAGAAGGGCTTGCCAGCAAATGTGGAAAGGGGGTCAAAAATAAGGGCAAAGGATATGTCTTCTGGCAGGCCTCACCCTTCCTAATGTCTGGTCCATTGATTTGGCACTGAGTGCTTGAGAACAATTGAATTTGAGACAAAAGGCCACACTTTACTCTAGCTGCTTTGACCTTGACTAATTGGAACGATTTAGGAAGGTGATAGAGTCCCTACCCTGCCCTCTCTCATTTGATCAATTGGCTTTTCTTGCAAACAAACTCTTCTCAACTTTAAAATCCCAGCCTAGGTTTACCTTCATCATTCCATCCAAGGCTCCAGTGTTTCCAAACGTTGACAAAAAAGTTTATATTTGTTGGCCTTCACTGCTGCCTATGAATGGAAAGGACGCAGTACTCAAAAGATGGTCTGATTCAACTCTCCAGTCTGATTAAGACTTCCTCTGATTTATATTTTCATGTTTTGGCTGGGTAATTTAACATTCCATTGGCTTTGCTACTCTGCCAAATGTTGAGTCTATTGAGACTCCCACATTCCTTTCTGTTTCAGCCTTAGCTATTTCAACACAATTCATGTGGGTGTGTAACACATTCTTGCTACCAATTGCAGTAATTTACACCTACCTGCATTAAATTTCAGCCGCCATGAATCTGCCCACAAACCAATGTAATTATTGAGCAGCCTCCTCTGATTCTATTGCCCCTCCTAGTTTAGTGTCATCAAGAAATGTGATGACCTTTCATTGATCAAGCGGTCACCAGTTTTCCAAAGTAACATGGTGCAAAACCTTCACATTTTGCATTGCAAACAGCTGTGCTCAGAATACATGGGCGCCTTGTTGACTTGGACAACCCAGTAACACCTGTGTAAAGGCAGCAGGGGAATAATAAATACATGCAAATTAGTGTCTTGCACCTGATCAAGGATATTCCGCTGCTGAACTTTATATCTGTTTATTTTAAAACCTGCCAACAAATTTTGGCAACAGCAGACAGAAAATTCTCTGCTAATGCTATTTGAAGAGATCGGCTACAAGTGAGTGTTCGGTTAATCATTTTAGACTGTTTTGGGACTTAAAGCCAATGAATTTTTGGCTTCCCCAAGTGCTTCATCTCAGTACAAAAGATGCACAGAGTTGTATTTTTGAGTCTGTGCCCTCTGTTCCTCTGTCAATGTTGGTGTTGCTGCTTGGTTGGCCATTGGGGCTGGGGAATGAGGAGGAGGAAAGGCAGAAAGCAGGAAGCCGCCTACAGATGCTGAGAAATACCTCAGTCAGAACCACTCCTGTGCTAGCGCTATAATTAAGCAATTGGTATCTTTAACAGGAGTTCTGGTAGCATCTTTCCCTCAGAGAGTCTCCAAATTTGTTGTCATTCGCTACGTGCTCCATAACTGTTGCCTGCAAAACAGGTAATGCTTAGAATCACCTGGTTAGTAGGAAATGGTGATGCTGGAGGAGGATAAAGCACCCCAAATCCTGCTAGCTGTCAGATCTTGATATTGAAAAGTGCTTCATAACCCATCCCCTCCAATGTGCCCCCAACCCCACCACCAACACCCACATATCAAAAAATCCAACACCTTCCACATCTCTCCTGAAGGTCAGTGTGTATATGTTGCTATCACTTCACTGGGCATGATTAAACAAGTGCCAATTCAAAGAATGATGCGCACAAAAACTGGTTCAAATATAGTTTGATTTTTAATTATGACAAAAGAGGAGAGAAACTAAAGGTGGCCCACATTACAATCCCTGGTGCTGGTCTTTCATGCTCTTCATTCTAATCTGGTACTTTGATTAGGTCCCATTTCAGTGGCAAAAAATTAGAAAATGAGAAGATGCTGATCATCACTGAGGGCACTTAAGGTAATCATGATGGGAACATTGAAGGAGCTTTGGTCTTTATGGGCTTGGCTGCTGACTGCAAAACTGGAGTCAGCTGGAGGATGAGCAAGCTAGTTTCAGCACAGGTTAAGGGATTGGCAGTCAACTGAGTTTGATATCATTCTGAGTGAGGCCTGCGTCTCTTCCATGATACCACAATAACACATATGGGCTTCAGATCAAAATCTTTTCCGAGTGAACAGAGTACAGCGTTCTTGCCATGGTTCAGAAGCTTCCATCCATTATTTTCTTTGTGCTTAGCAAGCTGAAGGAGACATTAAATCCTAAGGCTTCAGTGGAAGTAGGCTGAGCATCCACTTAAACCCTTCAAATTGCTAACATCAGCTCCACAATCAAGGATCTAGCTGCAGTGTACTTGGAGTTGACCACATATTTCATAGTTCATCTGCTCATAACTGCATTGTTTCTGTACCCTTCACAATAATCCCACACAAGGTTCAGGTGGGCCTCCTCTATATTGTGTTAACATTGTGAACAAACTCCTTGGTAGGTAATCAAAGGTATTAAGAACATAATGGTGCATGAGCTGAAATGTTCTCATGCTAGTAATTGAAGGTAGTGTCTGTGCTGTCCATTGCAAGGCTAGCACGCTGGTTTGTCTCTCAGTACAGCACTTGTGGAGATGGTGGCTCCATTCCTGATCCCCTCTACTCATTGCTATTGAGTCCCAGTTGTCCTGAAAGAAGAGAGGAGCACATGGTTAGAGTGTAACCCTGCTCAAAGGTGTGTGTGTCAGAAAAGGACAGTAAGGATAGTGCAGTGATATGAGGAAGTGAGGTGAGTGCAAGTGTCAAAAGTGTGTATATAGCAGACAGGGATTCAGTGAAGAGTGCTCCTGTATAATGGCACAGACTCCAGATCATACAAGTTACATTGCATAATAACACACATCATATTCCAGTATAAAGGAATGTGTGTCTGTGTGTGCGCGCGTTTCTGTGTGTTCATTTACATCAGAAAGCACAGAACATAAACTCTCTTAATTCTGTAATATTGTACCTTCGTATCTAGTTATGATTGTAAATAAACTTCAGATATCTAACTCGAGAAGAACCCTACTTTTTGTTTTGCAGATTAACATTGACCAAAACCATAAAACAGCATCCTGATTGGAATGAGTGCGTACAAGAAGAAGGTGGCAGCAAGTGTATACTAAAAGTTGGTGAAAGCAAATGAGCACTAAAAGCTACTTTTAACAGGGAAAGCAATGGTTTAATCATATTATTGCCAGACTATTAGTCCAGAAGTATTTTAAAGATCTGTAATGGCAGGTGGAAGTAGAATTCAGTTTCAAAAAGTCTGGAATTTAGAATCTACTGATGACAATGAAACCATTTCCGATTGTTGGAAAGACCCACCTGGCCTACATGTGACTCCAGACCCACAGCAATATGGTTGATTCTCAACTGTCCTCTGAAATCTAGAAAACTATTTAGTTTTCACCACATTCTTCAACTCATGAATTCATGAAACTGCATGAATTCAAATAAGACTCTGTTATCTCACTTTTTAGATTAGAATCAAACTAAACCTCATGGCATTGACAGAGAACACAGGGGGCTAACACCTTCAACATACTGTCTAGCTAACACCAATTGTTACAGCTAACCTGAGAATGCAACTTTTTAAAAAAAGGTTTTGTGATTTACACATGAAAGAAGTGAAACTATCATGGTATTCGAACAGGTGAAAGACTCAACTGACAATCAAGGTATTTTTCAATGTATAATTTCAGTTACATCACACTGTAAACTTTTGCTATAAATTCTGTGCCTTACAATTGTGTCCTCCACAATCACCAGATGAAGGAGCGGCGCTCCGAAAGCTAGTGCTTCCAATTAAACCTGTTGGACTATAACCTGGTGTTGTGTGATTTTTAACTTTATGCACCCCAGTCCAACATTGGCATCTCCAAATCATGACTTTTCAACTCTGATCTCCAGCATTTGCAGTCCTCACTGTCTGCTCGGATGCTGCCTGACCTGCTGTGCTTTTCCAGTGCCACACATTTTGACATTTAGTTCAATGGCAGCTAGGGACAAGCAATAAATTCTGGCCAGCCAGCAATGCTGACATTCACGAGTGAATCAAAAAAATCCACTGGTTCGGTCTGTCCGACCTGAAAAAGTCCTATTAATCCTAACCCTTTGTTTTCTGTATGCATTAACTGATCCCCAATCTATGCTAATACATTACTGCCAGTAGCAGGGGCACCTATATTGTGCAGTAACTTGATATGTGATACCTTAGAATGCCTTCTGGCAGTCCAAAACACTACATCCATTATTAGTTCCCATTATTAACTCTGCTTGGGATATTCTCAAAGAATTCTAGCAAATTTGTCAAACATGATTTCCCTTTCACAAAATCATATTGACTCTGTATGATTGTGGTAAGTGTTTCTAAAGGTCCTACTCTTTCTTCTGTGGATGGCATGGTGGCTCAATAATTAGCACTGCTGTCTCACAGTACCAGCATCCCAGGTTCGAATCTAGCCTTAGGTGACTGCCTATGTGGAGTTTGCACATTCTTCCTGTGTCTGCATGGGTTTCCTCCGGGTGCTCCAGTTTCCTCCCACAGTCCAAAGATGTGCAGGTTAGGGTGGATTGGCCATTCTAAATTGCCCACAGTGTTAGGTGCATTAGTCAGAGGGAAGTGGGTTACTCTTCGGAGGGTGGGTGTGGATTTGTTGAGCCAAAGGGCTTGTTTCCACACTGTAGGGTATCTAATCTTAACAGTGGATCCTATCATTTTTCCAATGACAGGTGTTAGGCTAACTGATGCCGAGTTTCCTGCTTTCTGTCGCTTCCCTTCTTGAAAGAGGCATCCTAATTGCAGTTTTACAAACAGCTAGAACCCTCCCGGAATCCACTGAGTTCTTCAATATTTTGACAAATGTTTCCACTATCTCTGTTGCCACTTCTTTAATATCCTTGGGTGAAGGTCATTAGATCCTGCTGACTTGTCTACCTTTAGATCAATTAGTTAATCAAATAGGCAAAAGTGAGGACTGCAGATGCTGAAAACCAGAATTTAGATCAGAGTGGTGCTGGAAAAGCACAGCAGGTCGGGCAGCATCTGAGGAGCAGGAAAATCGGCGTTATGGGCAAAAGCCCTTCCATCAGGAATAGAGGCAGGAAGCCTCCATAGTGGAGAGATAAATGTAGGTGTGGGGCTGGGGAGAAGGTAGCAAAGAGTACAATAGGTGAATGGGGGTGGGGATGGAGGTGATGGGTCAGAGGAGAGGGTGGAGTGGATAGTTGGGAAGGGAGATTGGCAGGTAGGACAGGTCATGAGGACAGCGCTGAGCTGGAAGGTTGGAACTGAGGTAAGGTGGGGGGTGGGGGAATGAGGAAACTGGTGAAGTCCACATTGATGCCCTGGGGTTGAAGTGTTCCGAGGCGGAAGATGAGGTGTTCCTCCTCCAGGCATCGGGTGGTGAAGGAGTGGCGGTGGAGGAGGCCCAGGACCTACATGTCCTCGGCAGAGTGGGAAGGGGAGTTGAAATGTTGGGCCATGGGGTGGTGGGGGTTGATTGGTGCGGGTGTCCCAGAGATGTTCCCTAAAGTGCTCTGCTAGGAGGCGTCCAGTCTCCCCAATGTAGAGGAGACCGCATCGGGAGCAACGGATACAATAAATGACATTGGTGGATGTGCAGGTAAAACTTTGATGGATATGAAAGGCCACTTGGGGCCTTGGATGGTGGTGAGGGAGGAAGTTTTGCAATTCCTGTGGTGGCAAGGGAGGGTGCCAGGATGGGAGGGTGGGTTGTAGGGAAGCGTGGACCTGACCAGGTAGTCACGGAGGGAACGGTCTTTGCGGAAAGCGGAAAGGGGTGGGGAGGGAAATATATCCCTGGTAGTGGGTACCGTTTGGAGGTGGTAGAAATGTCGGCTGATGATATGGTTAATGCGAAGGTTGGTAGGGTGGAAGGTGAGGACCAGGGGGGTTCTGTCCTTGTTACGGTTGGAGGGGTGGGGTTTGAGGGTGGAGGTGCAGGATGTGGATGAGATGGGTTGGAGGGCATCTTCAACCATGTGGGAAGGGAAATTGTGGTCTTTAAAGAAGGAGGCCATCTAGTGTGTTCTGTAGTGGAACTGGTCCTCCTGGGAGCAGATACGGTGGAGGCAGAGGAATTGGGAATATGGGATGGCATTTTTGTAGGAGGTGGGGTGGGAAGAGGTGTAATCCAGGTAGCTGTGGGAGTCGGGTTTGTAAAAAATGGCAGTGTCAAGTTGGTCATCATTAATGGAGATGGAGAAGTCCTGGAAGGGGAGGGAGGTGGCAGAGATGGTCCAGGTAAATTTAAGGTCGGGTGGAATGTGTTGGTGAAGTTGATGAACTGCTCAACCTCCTCACGGGAGCACGAGATGGCGCAGATACAGTCATCAATGTAGCGGAGGAAGAGATGGGGAGTGGTGCCGGTGTAGCTACAGAAGATGGACAATTCTACGTAGCCGACAAAGAGACAGGCATAGCTGGGGCCCATACGGGTGCCCATGGCTACCCCTTTGGTCTGGAGGAAGTGGGAAGATTCAAAAGAGAAATCATTAAGGGTGAGGACCAGTTCAGCCAAATGAATGAGTGTGTCAGTGGAAGGTGACTGTTGGGGACGTCGGGAGAGGAAGAAATGGAGGGCTTGGATGTCCTGGTCATGGTGGATGAAGGTGTAGAAGGATTGGATATCCATGGTGAAGATGAGGCATTGGGGGCTGGGGAAATGGAAGTCTTGGAGGAGGTGGAGGATGTGGGTGGTGTCTCGAACATATGTGGGGAATTCCTGGACTGGGGAGGATAGGACAGTGTCGAGGTAGGTGGAGATGAGTTCGGTGGGGCAGGTGCACGCTGAGACAATGGGTTAGCCGGGGTGGTCAGGCTTGTGGATCTTGGGAAGGAGGTAGAATCGTGCGGTGTGGGGTTCCCGGACTATGAGGTTGGAAGCTGTGGGTGGGAGATCTCCTGAGGTGATGAGGTTCTGTATGGTCTTGGAGTAGATGGTTTGGTGATGGGGGGGTGGGGTCATGGTCGAGGGGGTGGTAGGAGGAGGTGTCTTCGAGTTGGCGTCTGACTTCAGCGGTGTAGAGGTCAGGGCGTCAAACTACCACTGCACCCCCTTTATCTGCTGGTTTGATGGTGAGGTTGGGATTGGAGCAGAGGGAGCGGAGGGCCGCATAGTGAGGGTGAGAGGTTGGAGTGGGGGAGGGGGTAGACAGGTTGAGGCGGTTAATGTCTCGGCGGCAGTTGGAAATGAAGAGGTCGAGGGCGGGTAATAGGCCAGCGCGGGTTGTCCAGGTGGATGAAGGGGTCACCGGAAGGTGGGTGGGAGTCCTGATTGTAAAAGTAAGCTCAGAGGCGGAGGCGGAGGAAGAAGTATTCGATGTCGCGATGCGTATTAAATTCATTGATGCGTGGGCGGAGGGGAATAAAGTTTGTCAAATACTTTGTCCATCAATTTAGAGACTATTATATGAGCTTTCTTCCCCTTGACACATTGCTTACCTGTTATCTTTGGGATGTTGATAGCATATTCCACCATGAAGAACAATGCAAAATATTGGTTTAAATGATCTACTTTTTCCCATTATTAATTCCTCAGTTGCTTCTCCCAAGGGGTCTACACTTACTTTAGCTACCCTTTCTTTATACATATCCATAGAAGCTTTTGCAGTTCGTTTTTATATCGCTCACTAATTTATTCAGTCATGCACTGTAAGTTTCTAAAAATATTCTGAACCTCTGATCTGCAACAGGTTTTTGCCACCTTGTATATCTTAGTGTTGATGCCTTTGTTAGCCACAGGTTTTAGAAGGTAAAAACAATGACTGCAGATGCTGGAAACCAGATTCTGGATTAGTGGTGCTGGAAGAGCACAGCAGTTCAGGTAGTATCCGATGCTGCCTGATCTGCTGTGCTCTTCCAGCACTACTAATCCAAAAACAGGTTTTAGAAGGTTAACTTGAAGTCTGAGTCACTTTCCAGGTGGACAATCACATTTTCATTCATATTAACAACAGCCAGATGATACAATTGACCAATGCAATGGCTTAAGCTGACATAACTAAAAGGCTTATAGAATTGGTTATTGTCTCTATAACTATCAAATCTTTCTGAAAGGCACTTCTGGACTAAAGAAGGATAAGGAAAATAGGAGAAAGTTAAAAATCACGTAACAACAGGTTATAGTCCAACAGGTTTATTTGGAAGCGCGAGCTTTCGGAACGCTTTCCTTCATCCGGTGCGGCTCTCCAAAAGCTTGTAATTCCAAACAAACCTGTTGGGCTATAACCTGGTGTTGTGTGATTTTTAACTTTGTCCACCCCAGTCCAACACCAGCACCACCAAGTCATGAAGATAGGAGAGTCTAAAAGAGGAAAACACAAGGAAAGGTGTAGACGCCTGCGAAACATAGCAGACAGTTTAAAAATAAAGCTTGAACAAGCAATAGAGAGTCGAGCTAAGAGCAGAATTCATCCAAGTAAGAAAATAGTGCAGCTTAGACCTTTAAAAACAAACGAGTAATTATTTAGGGTCCAGAGACCATCTATAAATAATCATATTGTATTAGTTATAGGAAGGGAGAAAAGCCGCAGATACAGTCAGGTAGATGGGTTAACTCCAAGAAAGGTAGAAGAGGTAGGCAGGTACAGGAATCTTCTGTGGCTATCCCCATTTCAAACAAGTATGCTGCTTTGGAAAATGTAGGAGGTAATGGACTTTCAGGGGCATGTAGCATGAACAGCCAAGTTTCTGGCTCTAATGCAATGAGGGGTTCGTTTGGCTGCAAGCAATCGATTGTGTTGGAAACTTTCTAGTCTGAGGTCCAGACAGACATTTCTGTGGCCAGCAGCGAAAAATCAGAATAGTGTGTTGCTTCCCTGGTGCCAGGATCAAGGCTGTCTCAGGGAGGGTGCAGAATGTTCTTAAAGGGGAGAGGGACCAGCAGGAGGTCATTGTATACATTTGTACCAACGGCATAGGAAGGGAAAAGGATGAGATTATAGAGTCATAGAGATGTACAGCTTGGAAAAAGACCCTTCGGTCCAACCCGTCCATGCCGACCAGATATCCCAACCCAATCGAGTCCCACCTGCCAGCATCCGGCCCATATCCCTCTAAACCCTTCCTATTCATATACCCATCCAAATGCATTTTAAATGTTGCAATTGTACCAGCCTCCACCACTTCCTCTGGCAGCTCATTCCATACCCGTACCACCCTCTGTGTGAAAAAGTTGCCCCTTAGGTCTCTTTCCCTCTCACCCTAAACCTATGCCCTCTAGTTCTGGACTCCCCCAACCCAGAGAAAAGACTTTGCCTATTTACCCTATCCATGCCCCTCATAATTTTGTAAATCTCCATAAGGTCACCCCCCAGCCTCCGACGGTCCAGGGAAAACAGCCCCAGCCTGTTCAGCCTCTCCCTATAGCTCAAATCCTCCAACCCTGGCAACATCCTTGTAAATTTTTTCTGAACCCTTTCAAGTTTCACAACATCTTTCCGATAGGAAGGAGACCAGAATTGCATGCAATAGTCCAACAGTGGCCTAACCAATGTCCTGTACAGCCGCAACATGACCTCCCAACTCCTGTACTCAATACTCTGACCAATAAAGGAAAGCATACCAAATGCCTTTTTCACTATCATATCTACCTGCGACTCCACTTTCAAGGACCTATGAACCTGTACACCAAAGTCTCTTTGTTCAGCAACACTCCCGAGGACCTTACCATTAAGTGTATAAGTCCTGCTAAGATTTGCTTTCCCAAAACACAGCACCTCACATTTATCTGAATTAAACTCCATCTGCTATTTCTTAGTCCATTGACCCATCTGGTCAAGATCCTGTTGTAATCTGAGGTAACCTTCTTCGCTGTCCACTACACCTCCAATTTTGTTTTATTTTTGATTAGATTAATTACAATGTGGAAACAGGCCCTTCGGCCCAACAAGTCCACACCGACCCTCCGAACAGAAACCCACCCAAACCCATTCCCCTACATTTACCCCTTCACCTAACACTACAGGCAATTTAGCATGGCTAATTCACCTAACCTGCACATTTTTTTGGACTGTGGGAGGAAACCGGAGCACCCGGAGGAAACCCATGCAGACAGGGGGAGAATATGCAAACTCCACACAGGCAGTTTTCTGAGGCAGGAATTGAACCCGAGTCTCTGGTGCTGTGATGCAGTGGTGCTAACCATTGTGCCACCGTGCTGCCCACCATGTCATCTGCAAACTTACTAACTGTACCTCTTATGCTCGCATCCTAACATTTATGTAAGTTACAAAAAGTAGAGGACCCAGCACCGATCCTTGTGGCACTCCACTGGTCACAGGCCTCCAGTCTGAAAATCAACCCTCCACCACCACCCTCTGTCTTCAAATTTGAGCCAGGTCTGTATCCAAATGGCTAGTTCTCCCTGTATTCCATGAGATGAACCTTGCTAATCAGTCCCCCATCCGGAACCTTGTCAAACGCCTTACTGAAGTCCACATGGACCACATCTACCGCTCTGCCCACATCAATCCTCTTTGTTACTTCTTCAAAAAACTCACTCAAGTTTGTGAGACAGGATTTCCCATGCACAAAGCCATGTTGACTATCCCTAATCAGTCCTTGCCTTTCCAAATACATGTACATCCTGTCCCTCAGGATTCCCTCCAACAACTTGCCCACCACTGACATCAGGGTCACTGGTCTATAGTTTCCTGGCTTGTCCTTACCACCATTCTTAAACAGTGACACCACGTTTGCCAACCTCCAATCTTCCAGCACCTCACCTATGACTATCAATGATACAAATATCTCAGCAAGATGCCCAGCAATCACTTCTCTAGCTTCCCACAGAGCTATGGGTACACCTGATCAGGTCCTGGGGATTTATCCACCTTTAAGCATTTCACAACATCCAGCACTTCCTCCTCTGTCATCTGGACATTTTGCAAGATGTCACCATCTATTTCCCTACAGTCTATATCTTCCAAATCCTTTTCCACAGTAAATACTGATGCAAAATACTCATTTAGTATCTCCCCCATTTCCTGCGGCTCCACACAAAGGCCACCTTGCTGATCTTTGAGGGGCCCTATTCTCTCCCTAGTTACCCTTTTTTCCTTAATGTATTTGTAAAAACTCTTTGGATTCTCCTTAAATCTATTTGCCAAAGCTATCTCATGTCCCCTTTTTGCCCTCCTGATATCCCTCTTAAGTAAATTCCTACTTCCTTTATACTCTTCTAAGGATTCACTCGTTTTATCCTCTCTATACCTTACATATGCTTCCTTCTTTTTCTGAACCAGATCTTCAATTTCTTTAGTCATCCAGCATTCTCTATACCTACCAGCCTTTCCTTTCACCCTGACAGAAATATACTTTCTCTGGATTCTCATTATCTCATTTCTGAAGGCTTCCCATTTTCCAGCCGTCCCTTTACATGCGAACATCTGCCCCCAATCAGCTTTCGAAAGTTCTTGCCTAATACCGTCAAAATTGGCCTTTCTCCAATTTAGAGCTTCAACTTTTAGATCACGATTTTAAATCTAATGGAATTATGGTCGCTGGCCCCAAAGTGCTTCTCCACTGACACCTCAGTCACCTGCCCTTCCTTATTTCCCAAGAGTAGGTCAAGTTTTGCACCTTCTCTAGTAGGTACATCCACATACTGAATCAGAAAATTGTCTTGTACGCACTTAACAAATTCCTCTCTATCTAAACCTTTAACAATATGGCAGTTCCAGTCGATGTTTGGAAAGTTAAAAACCCTTACCATAACCACCCTATTATTCTTATAGATAGCTGAGATCTCCTTACAAATGTGTTTCTCAATTTCCCTCTGTCTATTAGGGGGTCTATAATACATTCCAATAAGGTGATCATCCCTTTCTTATTTCTCAGTTCCACCCAAATAACTTCCCTGGATGTATTTCCAAGAATATCCTCCCTCAGCACAGTTGTAATGCTTATCAAAAATGCCTTCCTGTAGTATTTGTATCCTGGAACATTAAGCTGCCAATCCTGCCCATTCCTGAGCCACGTTTCTGTAATTGCTATGATATCCCAGTCACATGTTCCTAACCATGCCCTGAGTTCATCTGCCTTCCCTGTTAGGCCCCTTGCATTGAAATAAATGCAGTTTCATTTATTAGTCCTAACTTGTCCCTGCTTGTCCTGACTGTTTGATTTGCTTCTGTTCTCAACTGTACCAGTCTCAGATTGATCTCTTCCCTCATTATCTCCCTAGGTCCCACCGCCACCCCCACCCCACCTTACTAGTTTAAATTCTCCCAAGCAGTTGTAGTAAATCTCCCTGCCAGTATATTAGTCCCCTTCCAATTCAGGTCTTTCTTGTACATGTCACTTCTACCCCAAAAGAGATTCCAATGATCCAAAAATGTGAATCCTTCTCCCATACACCAGCTCCTCAGCCATGCATTCATCTGCTCTATCCTCCGATTTCTGCCCTCACTAGCTCGTAGCATTGGGAGTAATCCAGATATTACTACGCTTAAGGACCTCCTTTTTAAATTCCTGCCTAACTCTCTGTAATCTCACTTCAGAGTCTCAACCTTTTCCCTTCCTATATCATTGGTACCAATGTGGACAATAACATCTTGCTGGCCCCTCAACCCCCCCGTGAGAACATTCTCCACCCTCTCTGAGGCATCCTTAATCCTGGCACCAGCAACATACTATTTTGCTTTTTCGCTGCTGGCCACAGAAACGTCTGCCTGTACCTCGGACTCCCCGAACACAGTTGATCTCTTTGAAGCCGACGTATCCCTCATTGAATTCGAGCCAGTCTCAATACCAGAAACTTGGCTGTTTGTGCTACGTTCCCCTGAGAATCCATCACCCCTTACATTTTCCAAAACAGCATACCTGTTTGAAATAGGTATATCCTGTACTAGGTGCCTACCTCTCTTACCTTTCCTGGAGTTAATCCATCTATGTGACTGTATCTGAGACTTTTCCCCCCTTCCTATAACTGCCATCCATCACATACTGTTTCTGTTGCAAATTCCTCATTGCTTCTAACTGTCTCTCCAACCGATCCATTCGATCTGATAAGATTCGCATCCAACAGCATTTATGGCAGATATAATCCGCAGTAACCCTTAAACTCTCTTTAAACTCCAACATCTGACAAGAAGTTAATATCACTCTACTAAAAGCCATTTTTGCTCCTTCACAATCTACAGACCCAGAAAATAACACCGTCTTATTCCTCTACAAAATGCTGCTCCAGGTTAAATAAATAGTTATGGCTTATATTTTAAGTTTAATCAATAGACATATCTCCAAAAACATATAAACAAGAAAAAACCCACTCTACTCACTACTGCAGCCTTTCTGTTGGACACACTTAAAACAATGATTAACTTATCTGATTCTGTGCTGAGAACTTCACCCAAACAGGTTCCTCCAAGATCAGTTGTGAAATTCACTGTTTGTTAATTTTCCCAGACGCACTTCGATGTCCAGCAATACATGAATTCAAAACAACAAAGGCAGTAACTGTGCAAGTTCTCTCTCTCTCTCTCTCTCTCTCTCCTGCACTGTCCTCACCATGTGCTTCCTTTGTCTGTTCTTCTGAAGGGAGAATATAGAAAGTTGGGCAGGGATTTAAAAAGGAGGTCCTCGAAAGTAGCAATATCTGGATTACCCCCAGTGCTACGAGCTAGTGAGGGCAGGAATAGGCGGATAGAGCAGATGAATGTGTAGCTGAGGAGCTGGTGTATGGGAGAAGGATTCACATTTTTGGATCATTGGAATTTCTTTTGGGGTAGAAGTGACCTGTACAAGTAGGACGGATTGCACCTAAATTGGAAGGGGACCAATATACTGGCAGTGAAATTGCTAGAGCTGCTCGGGAGGATTTAAACCAGTTGGGGCGGTGGGGGAGTGGGTGGGACCCAAGGAGATACTGAGGAAAGAGATCAATCTAAGACTGGCTACAGTTGAGAAAAAAAGTGAGCCAAACAGTCAGGGCAGGCAGGAACAAAGCAGAGAACACGGTAGGACTGATACATTAAACTGCACTTATTTCAATGCAAGAGGCCTAACAGAGAAAGCAGATGAACTCAGGGCATGGTTAGGAACATGGGACTGGGATATCGTAGCAATTACAAAAACATAGCTCAGGGAAGGACAGGACTGGCAGATTAATGTTCCAGGATACAAATACTACAGGAAGGACAGAAAGGGAGGCAAGAGAGGAGAGGGAGTGGTGTTTTTGATAAGGGATAGCATTACAGCTGTATTTAGGGAGGATATTCCTGGAAATACATACAGGGAAGTTATTTGGGTGGAACTGAGAAATAAGAAAGGGATGATCACCTTACTGGGATTGTATTATCGGCCCCCTAATAGTCAGAGGGAAATTGAGAAACACATTTGTATGGAGATCTCAGTTATCTGTAAGAATAATAGAGTGGTTATGGTACAGGATTTTAACTTTCCAAAC
Source organism: Chiloscyllium plagiosum (assembly GCF_037043375.1). Lineage (NCBI taxonomy): Eukaryota > Metazoa > Chordata > Chondrichthyes > Orectolobiformes > Hemiscylliidae > Chiloscyllium > Chiloscyllium plagiosum. The sequence goes on from NW_028270169.1 coordinate 40,387,379, forward strand.
ATAGACTATGACTGCCATAGTGTTAAGGGTTTAGATGGAGAGGAATTTGTTAAGAATGTACAAGGAAATTTTCTGAGTCAGTCTGTGGATGCACCTACTAGAGAAGGCGCAAAACCACTCTTGGGAAATAAGGCAGGGCAGGTGACTGAGGTGTCAGTGGGGGAGCACTTTGGAGCCAGCGACCATAATTCCATTGGATTTAAAATAGTGATGGAAAAGGATAGACTAGATCTAACAGTTGAAGTTCTAAATTGGAGGAAGGCTAATCTTGATGGTATTATTCAAGAACTTTCAAAAGCTGATTAGGGCAGATGTTCACAGGTAAAGGGACGGCTGGAAAATGGAAACCTTCAGAAATGAGATAACTAGAGTCCAGAGACAGTATATTCATGTTGAAAGGAAAGTCTGGTAGGTATAGGGAATGCTGGATGACTAAAGAAATTGAGGGTTTGGTTAAGAAAAAGAAGGAAGCATATGTCAGGTATAGACAGGAGATATAGAGAAATCATTAGAAGAGTACAAAGGTAATAGGATTATACTTAAGAGGGAAATCAGGAGGGCACATGGGGACATGAGGTAGCTTTGGCAAATAGGGTTAAAGAGAATCCAAAGAGTTTTTACAAATAAATTAAGACAACAGGATAACTAGGGAGCAAATAGGGCTCCTCAAAGATCAGCAAGGCAGCTTTTGTGTGGAACCGCAGGAGATGGGGAAGATACTAAACAAGTATTTTGCATCAGTGTTCATTGTGAAGGAGGACATGGAAGACATAGCATGTGGGGAGATAGATGGTGCCATCTTGAAAAATGTCTACATTACAGAGGATGAGGTGCTGGATGTCTTAAAATACATAAAGGACCTGATCAGGTGTATCCTAAAACTGTGGAAAGCTATGAAGTGATTGCTGGGTCCCTTGCTGAGATATTTGTATCATCGATGGTCACGTGTGAGGTGCCAGACGACTAGAGGTTGGCTAATGTAGTGGCACTGTTTAAGAAAGGTGGTAAGCACAAGCCAGGGAACTATAGGCCGATGAACCTAATGTCGGTGGTGGGCATGTTGTTGGAGGGAATCCTGAGGGCAGGATTTCCATGTATTTGGAAGGGCAAGGACTGATTAGGGATAGTCAACATGGCTTTGTGCGTGGGAAATCATGTCTCACAAACTTGAGTGAGTTTTTTGAAGAAGTAACAAAGAGGATTGATGTGGGCAGAACGGTAGATGTGATCTATATGGACTTTAGTAAGGCGTTCGACAAGGTTCTCATGGGAGACTGGTTAGCAAAGTTAGATCTCATGGAATACAGGGAGAACTAACCATTTAGATAGAGAACTGGCTCAAAGGTAGAAGACAGAGGGTGTGGTGGAGAGTTGTTTTTCAGACTGGAGGCCTGTGACCAGTGGAGTGCCACAAGGATCGGTGCTGGGTCCACTGCCTTTCGTTATTTATATAAATGATTTGGATATGAACATAGGAGGTAATAGTTAGTAAGTTTGCAGATGACACCAAAATTGGAAGTGCAGTGGACACTAAAGAAGTTTACCTTGGATTAAAACGGGATTTTGATCAGATGGGCCAGTGTGTTGAGGAGTGGCAGTTGGAATTTAATTTAGATAAATGTAAGGTGCTGCATTTTAGAAAGGTAAATCAGAGTTATACACTTAATGGTAAGGTCCTAGGCAGCGTGGCTGAACAAAGAGATCTTAAAGTGTCGGGTCATAGTTTCTTGAAAGTGGAGTTGCAGGTAAATAGGATAGTGTAGAAGACATTTGGTATGCTTCCTTTTATTGGTCAGAGTATTGAGTACAAGAGTTGGGAGGTCATGTTGAGGCTGCACAGGACGTAGGATCGGCCACTTTTGGAATACTGTGTGAAATTCTGGTCTCCTTCCTATCAGAAGGATGTTGTGAAACTTGAAAGGGTTCAGAAAATATTTACAAGGATGTTGTCAGGGTTGGAAGATTTGAGCTACAGGGCGAGGCTGAATAGGCTGGGGCTGTTTTCCGTGGAGCGTCAACGGCTGAGGGGTGATCTCATAGAGCTTTATAAAATCATGAGGGGTGTGAATAGAATAAATAGACAAAGTCTTTTCCCTGGGGTGGGGGAGTCCACAACTAGAGACATAGTTTAGGGTGAGAGGGGAAAGATATAAAAGGGACCTAACGGACAACCTTTTTACTCAGAGGGTGGTACGTGTATGGCATGACTTGGCACGGGAAGCGATGGAGGCTGGTACAATTGCAACATTTAAAAGGCATCTGGTTGGGTATTTGAATAGGATGCGTTTAGAGGGATATGGGCCAAGAGCTGGCAGGTCGGACTAGATTAGGTTGGGATATTTGGTCGGCATGGATGAGTTGGACCAAAGTCACTGTGTCCATGCTGTACATCTCTATGATTCTATGTGAGGAGAAACCTGAAGTACTGGAAGTAGATGGTGAGGACAGATTAGCCCTGAAAATAACACATCAGCGGAAGTTCTGATTAAAACCGACCATGGATAAATCAACAAATTGTTAACAATTAAAATGATAATCAACAATATCACAATTTTGAGAGGGAAGTGAAAATACAGTAGGCAAAGAGCATCCAAATTGGATAAAAATCACTGCAGTGAGATAAGAATTCAAGGAAAAGTTTGAGGACTTCACTGAAAGGAAGTTTGAAGTATACAATCACTGTTCCAGAGTATAAAACTCCATCAGAAATGATGTGATAATTTTGAAATTACTAAAAGATGGGATGGGGCCCCACTTTATCAAGATATTAAATGTGGGAATATCTGTGGGAGAAAATTATAACCAAATCTTGTCTTGGGTGATGAAGGTTGGAGACAACACGAGAAAATACTCAAAGTCAAGTCCAGTATAACAGCTGGGTGGGATGGGGGTGGAATTGGGAATACATTTTGTCTGGAAAACAAGGACATTTGGTCCAGAAGTAGGAATAAGCCCACAATTCAGGGACCCCTGAAGTGTGGAAACTGTCAGAAATCCAGACACATGAGGAGGGAGTGTTGGGCAAAATGGGGTAGCAGAAGAGGGGCAAAGTCTGATTGCCAGACAGCCAAATGGGAGTCTGTAATACCACCTGCGGACAAACACTCGAAAATAATCAAGGGCAACTTAATCAATCTGACAGGTTTAATGATAAAAGAAGGGAAAGCACATGAACATTTGGGGCATATTGGCAAAGGAGACAACAGCGGGATGCTAAACGAAGGAAGAGAAGGGAGTGGAATTATTTGCAAATGGATTTGAAAATATTCTGAAGGTACGCCTGCAGCCAGTAATTGACGAGGAAGCAGCGGGTGGCACGGTGGCACAGTGCTTAGCACTGCTGCCTCACAGCACCAGAGACCTGGGTTCAATTCCCGCCTCAGGCGGCTGTCTTTTTGGAGTTTGCACATTCTCCCCGTGTCTGCGTGGGTTTCCTCCGGGTGCTCCGGTTTCCTCCCACAATCCAAAAATGTGCAGGTTAGGTGAACTGGCCAGGCTAAATTGCTCATTGTGTTAGGTGAAGGGGTAAATGTAGGAGAATGGGTCTGGGTGGGTTGCGCTTCGGTGGGTCAGTGTGGACTTGTTGGACTGAAGGGCCTGTTTCCACACTGTAAGTAATCAAATCTAATCTAAAGAAAAGATCAGAAGGCAGGAGGACAGGTTCCAGGAAACATCCAATCGAGAAAGGGGAATTGATATATATCTAATGGGACTGTTTAGGAAGCTTCCCTACATCTAGATGAGTGGCCATCTGAAAATTTTGGAGAAGTACCCTCAATCAAACTTAGCCTGTTCAAATTCCAAAGGACCAAGAGGGAAATGTTGTATGGAGAAAGTGAGGTCTGCAGATGCTGGAGATCAAAGTTGAAACTTTATTGCTGGAACAGCACAGCAGGTCAGGCAGCATCCAGGGAACAGGAGATTCGACGTTTCGGGCACAGGCCCTTCTTCAGGAAATGTTGTAAGGGAAATCTTAATGGGTTAGGCTATACAGTTACCAGAGGACATTATTACTAGAAGACTGTGAAGCCAAAGGCAGAGACATCGAATTTGTGTAAGAGTTGGCTAAACAGTTGCATGGATTGAAGGGGAAGTAGTAGGTAGACAATGGATCAGTGCTTGGGAAAAGGACCGATGGGATATAGATTTCCCATTAACTTGATTGAGTTTTTTGGAGGATGGTCATCCGAAGTGTTCTCTGACTGGGAGGCAACATTCCTGTCTGTTGATTGTCGTGCAATGTCCATTCATCTTTTGCCGTAGCCTCTCCTTGGTCTTGCCAATGTACCATGCTTCAGGGCTGCCTTGCCTGCAGTGTATGAGATAGACAACATTGGCCGAGTCACAAGAGTACCTGTCATGTACGTGGTGGGAGGTGTCCCCATGTATAATGGTTGTATCCATGTCGACATACATAATTTCAGGATAGAATTTCAGTTACATCACACTGTAAACTTTTGCTATAAATTCTGTCTTACAATCTTATACTCCACAACCACCTGATGAAGGAGCAGCACTCTGAAAGCTAGTGCTTCCAAATAAACCTGTTGGACCTGGTGTTGTGTGATTTTTAACTTTGTACAATCCAGTCCAACAAAGGCACCTCAAATCATGAACAACAGTGTTCTCTGAGCTTGACTGGAAAACCTCTTCTCCACGCATAAGGTACAAGCTTGAATTAATTTGCCTTGTTATAGTCTACTTAGGTCTGAAGACTCAATCTTTGCAAAATCTTCCATCATGGACAGACCTAAAGAAGATACCATTGATGCAATGTAAGAAGTAGGCTGCTAGTTTGAAGGAGATGTAACAGGACAGTATAGCTGCAGGTGCCTGACTCTGGAACATCCATTACAGTCTTCAACAGTTTAGTGGAACATCCAAAAGCGCATCTCACCATTAACTCATTTCCACGATGGTGTCTTGCACTTCATGACACAAAGAAAATCCACATGATATCATCACTCCAAACCAACCATCTTCAGTTGCTTGATCAATGGTCTCCCTCTTTCCAAAGCTCAGAAGTGGGGAATGTTCACTGATGATTGGGCAATGTGTGGCATCATTCATGACTCCTCAGATATTGAAGCAGTCTATATCCAAAGGCAGCAAGGCTTGGATGATATTCAGATTTGAGCTTATAGGTGACAAGTGGCATACCGCAGCCCTATGAGACTGGGGGTGTGGGGGAGTGGTGGGGAGGGGAGAGGGTGATTTGGCTACCTCAGTTGGCCTAATGGTTGTTTACAATGCAGAGTGATGCCAACAATGTTGGTTCAATTCCACCACCAGCCAAGGTTACCTGAAGGATTCTTCCTCTTGTTCTCCCCCTCTCCCTGAGACCTGGTGATGCTCAGTTTAAACCACTGTCTATCATTTCTGTAATGAGACAGCAGGATTATGGTGACAGCCATTATGGGGAACAGAGTTTCACAAACTCTTGACCCTCTGAGTGAAATAATTTCACCTCATTTCAATCTTAAGATGTGAGATCCTTTATTTTTAAACTGTGTCCCCTAATTCTAGTCTCTTCTGCAAGAAAAAAAAATTCAGCATCCAGCTCAAGTCCCCTGAAGACCTTAAATGTTTCAATGATCACCTGTCATTCTTTTAAATTCCATTGGATACAAGCCAAACTTAGCCAGACTTTCCTCAAATGATAAGTACTCATCCCACAAATGGGCTAATTGTACCTTTCTGAAGTGCTTCTAATATAATTATACCCTTTCTTAAATGAGGAGATAGAAACAACGCACAGAACTATCAATATGGTTTCATCAATGGCCTGTGCAATTTTAGCAAAACATTCCTACTTTCATATTCCATCCCCCTTGAAATAACCATTAAAATATGATTTGCCTCACTAATCATTTGCTGTACCTGCATACATGTGTTTCATGTACCAGTATACCCAGATCCCATATACTGCAGCCTTCTGCATTCTCTATCTTCTGTGTCAAAGTTGACAAACTGATGTTACACTTTAGTTGCCAAATTTTGCCAACTCACTTAACCTATCTATTTCCCTTTGAGAGAGACTTTACAGCTCAGTTTGCTACCAAAGCCTGATTTTTTCAGGGTGCCAAACATGACTGTGGGTCACTGGCAGCTATTTGGCCATTCCTCAACATACTGACCCATACCCAGCAGATATAATATAAAACAAAGAAATGCAATTTTTAAAATCTGAAAAAAAAGCAGAAATTTCTGGAGAAACTCAGCAGGTCTGGCATCATCTGTGGAGTGAAAGCAGAGTTAACATTTCAGGTCCAGTCTCCCTTTATCAGAACCTTCTTCAGACCCTCCCTCTGAAGAAGGGTCTCTGGAGTTGAAACATTAATTCTGTTTTCTCTCCACGGCTGGTGCCAGACCTGCTGAATTTTGCAGCAATTTCTGTTTCAGATGTGACGTGACTCCTGCTGGTTTTGACTGAAATAATTTTCAGGTAAAACCTTCAAGAGTTTCTGGCTTCAGGATGGTGGGCACTTAATTCACTCCCTGTTTTAGTGCTGTCCGACTGAATCCCACAAGCTAAATAAGGACAATTTGCAACGCAGTTTGTGGTGGATACCAGCCAATGTAATAAACATACAGATCCTAATTCCTTGGAACACATAGAGATACATTTTAATTTCTGAAATGTTGACCTTTAGGACCCAGGAAAAACAAAATAGTGAGACTGATTTACGTCGAGGAACCTGCCATATCAATTCCTTTTTTACAATAATATGCTTACAGAGGAAAGAGACTAAAGCAGCAACTCTAGCTTTAATTACTTTGTTTATGCCTGGTTTCTTTTGTTTTATGTTTTCCCACGGACATCTATTAAATTTATCTTGCCTTGACAAGCCGGTCCTTTCAACTCCCTGCCTGTTAGAGGTTGGCTATCCTTTCAGTCAGACAAATTGCTAATCTGAAGGTCACCACACCACAGCCCTCCTTGTAACACTGTCCAATCAGCGCCTTGGTTTAGATTTGAAAGGGCCACAGGTGAAAGAGCAATGAGACTGAAGGAAATGCGTTGGCTGAGCACATACTTGAGCATTCACGGTGTCCGATGACAAATTTGTTTCATCACAGAGAATGGGGAAGCTGCAGCAAAACAAGCTGTCCCGCTCAGTCCACAGCAGAGGGCAATAACGTTGTGTTCTAGCAACAAAGTGTGCTGCAGGCTGAACAACACAGAGGCTGGCTATGTTGATGATCCACCAGGTTTAACCTACAGTAAGGAGTGAGATTGATCATGAAAAGGACTCACACTGACAAGAATTATATTTTTGTAATAGTTTTTTTTATCTGTGAGATTGTTGAAATATGAGTCTCACAGCATTACAACATTGCCAACTTAGCTTCAAAATTAACGCCACAACTTGAGAGCCGACTTTGCCAATGAATGCAAATGTGGTTTAAACATATTGGGAAAACAGGTGGCGATTAGTGGTGAAGGATCTTCTGCTATTTATATTTAACTTTGACAAAGGGTCAATTAGACTCGAAACGTCAGCTCTTTTCTCTCCTTACAGATGCTGCCAGACCTGCTGAGATTTTCCAGTATTTTCTCTTTTGGTCTCAGATTCCAGCATCGGCAGTAATTTGCTTTTATTTATTGAGAAGTTTAAAACTGAGGCATTGCCAGACTGGGAGCCAATGCAGACCAGTGAGCACAAGAGTGAAATTTGAGTGGGATTTGGTTACAGGTAGCAGAGGTTTGCATGAGCTCAAGTTTACTGTGGGCAGAAATCTGAATAGTTAAATCAAGAGGACAGGAATGACGGGCGGGCGGGAGGTGAGGTGATTGGCGCAGATTCAGGTGATAATTTACAGATTGAATTTGGTTGTTTCATTGTTGGAAATTCAGTTCAGTGTCAAATATACAGCCAAGGTGTAAATCATCTGCTTCAGTCTTGGATAGTTGCCAGGAGAATGGATGTTGTCATTGATTAGAGACAGCATTTTGAGGCAGGGTCGTTAGGCAGTTTGGCAGTCCGAAAGCTAGTGTGCTTCCAATTAAACCTGTTGGACTATAACCTGGTGTTGTGTGATTTTTAACGTTAGGCAGTTAGTCTTTGCAGCATCTAGGAAGCCAACTTATATCTACCCTCAGTAAACACTTGATGAATATACTCTATTGCATTTTATATTGTTCATCAATATTAGAGGCAAGTCCTACTGCTGAGTGTCTTTTCTTTATTTATTTTCTTTTCTGTTAATGTATTCATAGGATGGGTCTTTGCCTATTCTTAGTTACCTTTGAAAATGTGATTATGAACTGCTGAGGTCAGTGTGATAACGGTACTCCGAAAGTGACTTGAAGGGGAAAATGGATGTGACAATATTTCCATGATTGAACTCATGTTGATTGTTATCCGCGTGTGTGGCTACTAAGGATAGCTGGGACATCACTGCTATTATAGGACAAGCCAGACAGAGAACAGCCAGGGAATTCCTAAAGGCATGGCACTCATCCACAGATTCTATCAACAAACACATCGACCTGGACCCAATATACCGGCCACTGCAGCGGACAGCTGGAACTGACAACCGGAAGCGGCAGAGACAAACCACTATAAATGCCGGAGGAAACATCACAGAAGCGCTTCACAGGAGGCTCCCAAGCACTGAGGATGTCACCTAGACAGGGGACGAAACGTCTGTCACACAAATTCCCAGCTCGGCGAACAGAACCACAACAATGACTGAACTTCCTCACGAACTGTACTCAGGATTATTACACATTGTTTCTGATATTGTCTATCTTTTGCCATATAATCTGACCCATCTTTTCCTATGTCTCAGTCATCACTGGACAGGTGAGGAGACTGGGGTGACAGGGGTAATGATTATGCACAATACCTTTCTGAACCCTGAAGGTGATCAAACTAGTTCCATATCAAGAATTACATCTATCCCTTACAACCTTGCTTAACTTTCTATCAACTACTTGAAACTGATCTAGAAATCTGTTGAAAAATTTCAGTGAACCATTTTTATTGGTATATTGGTCATTTGTTCCTAACCCAACACTTTGGAAGTAAGTTACATTTTCTGTAAGATTGCCTTGGAAATGTTATTCATTTGTGTTGAATGGGTTTCCCTAAAACTTTCTATGGTGAATAGAAAAAATCCAAGAAAATTCCCCTTCAGGGTTTCTGTATTTCACACTGTATTTGCTTCTATTTCTCTTAATCTATTGAGGTATCTGTATATAACAGTAATGTCACAGCAATGCGCCCGGGCTGAATAAATACCTGTTATATCATAGATAAACTACAGGACTATTTCAAGAGCTATGTTACGATAATAAACAACTTGATAAATACTTGTTTCATGACAGTAATACTGGGTTGGATGAATATCTGTTACATTACAATAATCTTACAGGACTGGATAAATAGCTATCCGGTAATACTACAGGACTGGATAACTATCTGTTACATTATAGTAATGCAAACTATTGGGCATATAGCCAGGACTGGAGCATTAAACTGCAGGTGTGGGAAATCTGAAACAACTGAAAAAGGCACTGGAGTCACAACCAGTTGTAATGGACCAGGCCAGATCCCCTCAAAACTTTTGAGAAAGTAGCCTGGACTCTAACTTTGCTAGTTGTTTATGCAGGTGTACAGTGGATAATCCAGGAGTGATGCAGCTGGCCCAACCACTTAGTTTTAAATAAAACAGAATTTATTTGCAAGATTATTGAATGAAACACAAACAAAAGAGAACAGAAAACAGAATAACATAATCTTTCCGAAAACTTAATAGATTATCCCAACTTAATGATGCTGTTCCAAGTTCCTGCAACAATCCCCATAGACATCCCTTGACAAAAAAGGTACGATCAACCACAGGTCTTATAGGAGGAGAGAGATGGTATGTACCTTCCATTTACCTGTTTCTTGGACCAGCAGCCTCAAGCTGCCTGCTTTCATTAAACATCCAGACTGCAAAAAAAAGCCAAATCAAAGACAAAGCTGAGTTGGGAGCTGGCCACGCCCTTTTCGTTGTATAAGTTTTTTTAAAACTTGAAAGCTTTTGACTGAGGCAGTATCTGTTAGCTACAATCAAATTGGCCCTCGAACCTCTTAAACATAGACTTTTCGCTGCTTGTACAACCTCTCTGAAAAAAAGGCCAAGGACAGCATAACCTTGTTAAAGGAGCAGCATTGTCATACCTCCCCCCTTAAAAATAGAACCATTGATATCCAAAGATGGCTTCATTTTAAAAGCCCTTAATCCTAAACTGTTAGTACTCTAAAACACACATATACATTATATTAACAATAATCATGCAAACATGCACTGCTACATTTTGTTTCACTCCTGCCACCGAACGCCTCCATTTCTCATTCAATAATGCGTCAGCAATCAAGTTTACTCGTCCTGCTACATGCACAATTTTCAAAGTGAATGGCGGTAACAACAAGCACCATCTAAACATTCTGGGATTTTTGTCCTTTAATTTCTCCACAAACTTCAATGGATTATGATCAGTGTATATGATTGTCTCAGATATATTACTGGTAACAGAAATATTCAAATATTGTAATGTCAAGAACCAAGCTCAAAGTCTCCTTCTCAACTGTCGAATATTTCTGCTGATGAACATTCAATTTCCTGGAAAAATACCTGAAAGGTCTTTCTTTCTTTTTGTCAGCTTCTTGCAACACCCACATCACTTGCATCGATAGCCACATTGAATGTTTTTGCATAATTAGGCATGGCTAGGACTGGGGCAGTGGTTAATACAGCTTACAGGCTGTCAAATGCCTTCTGACAGTTTGCTCTCCACTGAAACTTCTTGCCTTTCTTTAGCAATTCAGTGAGTGGAGCAGCCACATTGCTAAATTTCGGTGTGAATTTCCGATAAAGTCCACTCAATCCCAGCAATCATAGTACTGCTCGTTTCATCGATGGTATGGGAAACTCCCCAATTACCTTTGTTTTTGCATTCCGTGGGGCCATTTGTCCATGTTCAATAACGGGGTCCAGGAAGGTGACTTGGGCTTTGGCAAATTCACTTTTAGCTAGGTTTCTCACCAAGCCTGCCTCCCGAAGTCAATTGAAAAAATCTGATAAAAGTTGCAAAGCCCTTAATCCTAAACTGTTAGTACTCTAAAACACACATATACATTACATTAACAATAATCATGCAAACATGCACTGCTACATTTTGTTTCACTCCAGCCACCGAACGCCTCCATTTCTCATTCCATGTGTGACTAAAAACCAATGTAAATGACACAATTGGGTAGTCTGGCAATTACCTCATGTCTCTGCCTCCAAGCTTACTTTTTCAATCAGGACTCCTGCCCACCTTCTGAGGACCCCTTCACCCACCTCCAACACATCCCATCCACCTGGACACCCTGCGCTGGCCTATTACCTGCCCTCGACCTCTTCATTTCCAACTGCCGCTGGGACATTAACCGCCTCAACCTGTCTACCCTCCTCCCCCACTCCAACCTCTCACCCTCACAATGCGCAGCCCTCCAATGCCTCTGCTCCAATTCCAACCTCACCATCAAACCCGCAAATAAAGGGGGTGCAGTGGTAGTTTGACGCACTGCCCTCTACACCGCTGAAGCTAGGCGCCAACTCAAAGACTACCTCCTCCTACTGTCCTCTTGACCATCACTCCATTCCCCATCACCAAACCATCATCTCCTAGACCATACACAACCTTATTACCTCAGGAGATCTCCCACCAATAGCTTCCAACCTCATAGACTGGGAATCCCACACCGCCTGATTCTACCTCCTTCCCAAGATCCACAAGCCTGACTACCCTGGCCGACCCATTGTCTCAGCCTGCTCCTGCCCCACCAAACTCATCTCCACCTACCTTGATACTGTCCAATCACCCCTAGTCCAGGAACTCTCCACATATGTTCAAGACACCACCCACGCCCTCCACCTCCTGCAAGACTTCCGTTTCCCCGGCCCCCAGTGCTTCATCTTCACCATGGACATCCAAACCCTCTACACCTCCATCTGCCATGCCCAGAGCCTCCAAGCCCTCCGTTTCTTCCTCTCCCGACATCCCCACCAGTACCCTTCCCACTGACACTCTCATTCATTTGGCTGAACTGGTCCTCACCCTTAACAATTTCTCCTTTGAATCCTCCCACTTTCTCCAGACAAAAGGGGTAACCTTGGGCACCCGCATGGGCCCGAGCTATGCTTGTGTCTTTGTCGGCTACGTAGAACAGCCCATCTTCCATAGTTACACTGCCAGCACTCCCCACCTCTTCCTCCGCTACATTGGTGACTGTATCGGCGTCACCTCGTGCTCCGGTGAGGAGGTTAAACAGTTCATCAACTTCACCAACACATTCCACCCTGACCCTAAATTCACCTGGACCATTTCTGACATCTCCCTCCCCTTTCTGGACCTCTCCATTCCATCAACGATGACTGACTTAACACTGACATTTTTTTACAGACCCACTGATTCCCACAGCTACCTGGATTACACCTCATCCCACCCTACCTCCTGTAAAAATGCTATCCCGTATTCCCAATTTCTCCACCTCCACCGTATCTGTTCCCAGGAGGACCAGTTTCGCCACAGAACACACCAGATGGCCTCCTTCTTTAAAGACCGTAATTTCCCTTCCCACGTGGTTGATGACGCCCTCCAATGCATTTCATCCACGTCCTGCACCTCTGCCCTCAAACCCCACCCCTCCAACCGCAACAAGGACAGAACCCTTTGGTCCTCATCTTCCACCCAATAAACCTCTGCAAAAACTGCACCATCCGCCAACATTTCTGCCACCTCCAAACGGACCCCACTGTCAGGGATATATTTCTCTCCCCACCCCTCTCCACAAAGACCATTTCCTCCGTGACTACCTGGTCAGGTCCACGCCCCCCCCACCCCCCTCCCAACAACCCATCCTCACCTCCTGGCACCTTCCCCTGCCACCACAGGAATTGCAAAACCTGTGCCACACCTCCCCCCTCGCCTCCATCCAAGGCCCCAAAGGAGCCTTCCACATCTATCAATGTTTCACCTGCACATCCACAAATATCATTTATTGTATTCAATGCTCCTGATGTGGTCTCCTTTACATTGGGGAGACTGGATGCCTTCTAGCAGAGCGCTTTAGGGAACATCTCCAGTTCACCCGCACCAATAAACCCCACCTGCCCCATGGCTGAACATTTCAACTCCCCCTCCCACTTTGCCGAGGACATGCAGGTCCTTGGCCTCCTCCACCGCCACACCTTCACCACCCGATGCCTGGAGGAAGAATGCCTCATCTTCCGCCTCGGAACACTTCAACCCCAGGGCATCAGTGTGGACTTCACCAGTTTCCTCATTCCCCCTCCCCTCACCTTACCCCAGTTCCAACCTTCCAGCTCAGCATCATCCTCATGACCTGTTCTACTTGCCAATCTTCCTTCTCACCTATCCACTCCACCCTCCTCTCCGACCTATCAATTCATCCCCACCCCCATTCACCTATTGTACTCTTGGCTACCTTCTCCCCAGCTCCACCCCCCTCCCATTTATCTCTCCAGCTCGGAGGTTCCCTGCCTCATTCCTGATGAAGGCCTTTGCCCGAAATGTCGATTTTCCTGCTCCTCGGATGCTGCTTGTCCTGCTGTGCTTTTCCAGCACCACTCTAATCTAAACTCTGATCTCCAGCATCTGCAGTCCTCAATTTTGCGTCATGTTTTGACTGATACAGTCCATTCGGCATTACAAAAGCCCAAATTATCTTCACTCTTTCAGAGAAAGGTACCTGGCAGTGTCATCTGAGCAAGTTCAAATCAGAAATATAAGCTGTTTGCCCCATCTTTTCAACACAGTCTTCCAAACGTGGAATCAGATAGGCATCCCTCTTTGTAACAACATAGACTTTTCGCTGCTTGTACAACTTCCACAAAAGAAAAGCCAAGGACAGCACAACATTGTTAAAATGGCAGCATCATCATACCTCCCCCCTTTAAAAAGTCCACACATAACTGGTGGGTACCATCTGATTTTGCCACCATTATTCTGGGTGAGCTCCACTCACTGTGACTTACTTAGATTACGTCATCTTGAGCATCCACTCAATTCCCTTTTGAACCTGTGCCAACTTTAGAGGGTTATGCCTATAAGGATGTTGCTTAATTGGAACAGCATTTCATATATCTACATCATGCATAACTGGGTTTGTACTTCCCAGCTTATTTCCACATATCTTCTGATGGAATAGTAATAACTCTTTCAGGTAATTTCGATTTTCCTCTGGAAGGTAACACAATAATTTATCCCAATTCTTGACAACTTCCTCATTGTCCAATTTAATTTGAGGAATGTCAATTCAGAATCTTCTGAACTTGGATCTTATCTCTGTGTTGTAACCAATAACACAGTCTCCTTTGGCTTTCCTTCCCTGTCAAAATACCTTTTGAGCATATTCACATGACACACTCAGTGAGATTTCTTTCTGTCTGGAATTCTTATCAAATCGTTCACCTCACTCAATTTCCTTTCGACTTGAAAAGGTCCATTAAACCTTGCTTTTAAAAGTTCACCTGTCACTGGAAATAACACTAATACCTTATCCCCAATATCAAAATTGAGAGTTTTTGATTTCTTCTCTGCTTCCTCTTTCATTGTATGCTGTGATACTTTTACATGCTGTCAAGCCAAATCCCCCACTCTATTTAATCATTCCCTAAAATTTGACACATAGTCTAAATATGTAGTTTCTGAATTCTGACTCACCAATTTCTCCTTAATCTATTTTAGTGGTCCTCTCACTTCATGCCCGAAAACTAATTCAAATGGACTGAATTTATTCGAGTCATTTGGTGCATCTCTGATCATATTCAGTACAAAGGGAATTCCCTTGTCCCAATCATCTGGATAGTCTTGACTATAAACTTAACATGGTCTTTAATGCCTGATGCCACCTTTCTGGCACTCCTTGCGACTCTGAATGGTATGCAGTTAATTTGAATTGTTTTATTCCTCTGCTGTTCATAGCTTTCTTGAATAATTTTGATGTAAAGTTTGACTCTTGATCTGATTGAATTTTGTGGATAGTGTGTATCTAGTAAAAAATTTGAGTAATTCCTCTGCAATCCTTTTGGTGTGATATTGTGTAATGGAATGGCCTCTGGAAAGCTAGTGGATACATCCATTATTGTTAACAAATACTGATTTCCACTTTTTGTTTTTAGGTGGGGGTCCTACGCAATCAAGTAAGACTCTTGTTATAGGTTCGTCAAATGCAGGAATAGGTATTAAATGTGTGGGATTTATTACTCTCTGTGGTTTTCCAGTTACCTGACATTTATGATATGTCTGGCAAAATTCAACTACATCCTTGTACATTCCAGGTCAGTAAAAGTGTTTTTGTATTTTAGCTTGATTTTTTTCTCACTCACTTCATGTGCCACTCGCAACACCTCTGTTCTATAGTCCACTTGCAAAACGACTTGATGTACTTCTGCCCATTTGTCATCTTCCTGAATATGTGATGGTCTTCATTTCCTTATTAAGACATCAAATTTAAGTTATTAACATTCAGGATGCATTCAGATTTTTTTTGTGTGTGCCTTTTGATATAATTGCTTTAAAATTTCATCTTTCTGCTGTAACTCAGTTAATTTATCTGAGCTAAAGATGTCTGCTGTGTCATCTATCTGCTCCTCATTTGTATCAACCATCTGATCAAACAGGGTCTTTGTGAATTCCACTTCAACTTTCCTATCTGTACTCTTTGATCTCTCCTGTCGCAACTGTGACTTTGTGATCTCATTATCACACAGTCCTGCAATAGTTCAGTTGCCTGAGTTTCCACTGGCTTTTCAACCACATTAGGCAGCACTCCTAGCTGTATCATTAGCAAGGACAAATTGTATTCCTGGAGTTGAGAGTTTGTCCAGTACTCCTCCCAGGACTTCTGCATGCTTCACTAGATACTCTAACCTCACCTTACATAATTGAGTGAGCGCTTCTTGTATCACTGAATTCCCAATACTCGTACCTTTTTGGCAATAGTTCTTCAGAGGTACATATCTCTTCATCTTTCATTATCACAGATTGAGAGGATCCTGTATCTCTTAATATTGTAACCTCTTTACCTGCTGCTCCTGGCCTATGCGCATAAACTTCCGCATGTATATGGTTTAAATAGATGTGGCACTTCCTCCTCAACTAACCTCTGATTGGGTGCAGCTTTCTAGCCTCCACTGTACTTTCAGGTACCACTCCAACAGAATTCATTAGCTTATTCTGTTTTGCTACATCTGGCTTCGTAGTGCTTTTCCTAACCCCCCAACACTGTGATTTCATGTAGCCTACTTTATTGCATTGAAAACACCGGAGCTTTTTAACTTCTCTTTCCCCTTCAAGGGTTTCCTTTTTATCCTGTGATAAGTTATCCTTATGATCTTCACCGAGATCTACTTTTCCCTTTTCATGTGAGGATTTCTCTAATTTCTATTGCTCACTGATTAAAATTGACTTTGGAAGCCAAACTTTGATATATGGACCAACTCATAGTCATCAGGCATTTCAGCTGTTCATCTTGCCGTTTTAACTCCCTACTCCTCCACATGAGTTCTCGCTGCTTCAGGAAGTGAATTTTTGAACACCTCCAAAAGAATTGTCTCTCTAAGAGCATCATAGGTTTGCTGTATTTTTAATGCCCTTATCCACCTATCAAAATTACTTTGTTTGATCCTTTCAAACTCAATGTAGATTTGAGCAGGGTCCCTCCTTAGATTCCTGAAAAGTTGTCTGTAGGCTTCTGGCGCAAGCTCATATGCACTTAAGTTGGCTTTCTTCATCTCATCGTATGCTCCAGATACCTCCTCTGTTCATGATGCAAATACCTCACCAGCTCTACCTACATTTTGTTTAAATGAACAAACCCCACATAGTCACTGGCCACCACATCTGTTTAGCCACCTTTTCAAATGAGATGATAAAGGCTTCTACATCCTTCTGATCCAGTTTAGGCAATGCTTGAATATATTTAAACACTTTCTCACCAGGCCTTTGGCTACTATGGGTTTGCTCATCCTCACTCTCTTCCTCACTAAGCTTTCCTTCAGCCATCATTTCCATCCTTTTACGCTGACTTTCCTGTCTAAGTGCCAATTTCTGAACTTCAAACTCCCTCTCTTTCTTCCTTTTTTCTCTAAACCTTTTCTTTCTCTTTTCTCTCTCTTTCTCCCTAATTTTAGTTTTGTTCTGCAAAAGCGATTTATTTTTTTTTAAACTCTTTCCTCTGCTTTTAATTGTAATTCAAACTGTTTCATTTCTGTTGCCCTTTCCTTGTCTTTTGCCTGTAACTCAAGCTGCTTCATTTTCAATTGAATTTTAGTCATCCTTAAAGATTCAGGAAATTAAAATGCCCAGCCACTGCTGTAATTATCTTCCTTTTACTCAAGGAAGGAGGCAGCTCCAGATTGTCTGCTAATTCCAGCAGCTTGGCCTTAATCACCTTTTGCAAAATCCCCAAAGTCACTTCTTCCACCCCCAGAAAACTCTTGGTGACTGAAAGAGCCATTGCTATCCCGAGCACTGTTGAAACCAACTGAAGTCAACACCCAGAACAAAAGACACAAACACCGACCACTCGCTACTTTTGAATCAACAAATGTAATCCCAATTTAGAACTATAGAACAAATCCTGGTGAGCCCCAATCTGTTATGGACCAGACCAGACACCTCCCCCACCTCCCCCCCCACACACACACACCACACCACCCCAAAACCCCAAGGAATTAGCCCGGACCCTGTTTTAAGCAGGTGTACCAGAGAGTGGTAAGGGCGTGGAATGCCCTGCCTGCCAATGTCGTTAACTCAGCCACATTAGGGAGATTTAAACAATCCTTGGATAAGCACATGGATGATGATGGGATTGTCTAGGGGGATGGGCTTAGATTAGTTCACAGGTTGGCGCAACATCGAGGGCCAAAGGGCCTGTTCTGCGCTGTACTGTTCTCTGTTCTACGTTCTATGTACAGTGGATATTCCAGGACGGACGCAACTGGCCCAATCCCTTAGTTTTGAACAAAACAGAATTTATTTGCTAGATTACTAAATGAAACACAAACACAAGAGAACCCCGCAGATAGAATAGCTTAACCTATCTGAAAACCAACAGATTATCCCAACTTAATGATGCCGTTCCAAATTCCTGCAACAATCCTCAAAAACACCCCTTGGCAAAAAAGGTAAAATCAACCACAGGTCTTATGGGAGAGAGAGAGAGAGAGAGCAGAGGAATTTACCTTCTTCCATGTATCTGTTTCTTGGATCAGCAGCCTCAAGCTGACTGCCTGCTTTCATCAAACAGCCAGACTGCTGAAGTAAAACCAAACCAAAGTAAATGCTGAATGCTGAGTTGGAAGAACTGGCCACTCCCCTTTTATTGTACAAGTGTTTTTTATAACTTGAAAGCTTTTTCTTGAGGCGGTATCTGTTAGCTATAATCAAATTGGACCTAAAACACTTCAAATGTAGACTTTTCGGAACCGCTGCTCTTATGACGTCTCTGAAAGTAAAGCCGAGGGACTGCATAATCTTGTTAAAGGAGCAGAATTGTCATACAGTGACCATCTGTGGAGAAAACTGATAATCTAATTGTGTGAATCTCCTGAAGAGCAGCTATCATCATTGGAGTGCTGTGCCAGTCACATATTTCCTTAACTGTGATCTGCATTTCTTGTCTGGTCTTCTGACGTGGTCCCTGAAATGGGGAGTTCCTTGGGGGATCTCTGGTGAAGCACAGCAGAGTCAAAGGAACACAGAACACTACGTCCACCTCCCTCCACTTTTTACAGTACTAGATGGTGAATGGAAAATTCAAACCTTTGAATGTTAGTGAGGGGGGAAAGGATGAATGAGTGAATGGATGAGCTGTAGTGCATAAGTGGTAGGTGAGATGGCAGCAGAGTGAGATGGCATGTGGGTGAGATGGCAGGTGGGTAAGGTGGTGGGTAGATAAGGTGACAGGAAGATAAGGTGACGGTGCATGACCTGGCAGGTGGGTGAGCTGGCAGATGGGTGAAGTTGCAGTTGGGTATGGTGGCAGATTGATGGAGTGGCAATTGGTTCTGGGATTGATCCATTAGTTGCTCTACCAATTTGCATAGGACCACACCCCTTGAGATTTTAATTTCATGAAGTTTCTCTTAGCTACCTTGTGACAAATGTCAGAATATTAATTATCTTCCTAATTTCTTGCTGTGCTGTATATTATCTTTCTTGTACAAAAACATATAAATCCTTCTGAGAACCAACATTTTTTTTGACATGGCACTATTTGAAAATGATTGTTTTTCATTCTTCTGACAAGGTCTAAAACATCAGAGCATCTCAAAGTGTACTTGCGTCAACTACCTTTTCGTTCCTTCAGTTAACCCTCTGGGTTCCTTTGCAGATTCTTTCTATCTCACATAGCCTTGCCTCATTAGCAAAGTTGCTCCATTACACTCAGTCCCTTTGAATACTTCGTTAATATAGATTGTAAATTCCCCCAGCATTGATCTTTGTGGCACTCCACTAGTAACAAACTATCAACGTAAAAATGACTGTTCAGTCCTACACTTCATTTTTACATTTTAATTAAACCGCTGCTATATTGTCCCCATCCCACAAATCCTTTTTTTGTGCTACACAGCTCAGTGGGCAGCACACTGAAACTCAAACCCTGAATCATCACAAAATTTAAAGGATTTTTTCAATGTATGTGAAAATTTCCCAATTTACTGGATAGGCGCAGGCTTACAGAAAACATGGACCAAGTTTCTGTACTTAACAAGAATTCCAATTTATTACAAATAAATAGATTTCATCTACGGGTAAACAATCTTGAATCTTTTGGAGGTCTGAAAGTTTCACACCCATAAAATACTCATCCACCCAAGAGCCAATCACATAGCTGTTGGCAGGCAGATGGTCCTTGTCAACCACAGCTGGTCACACACCCACAAACAGCTACTTGTTGCTGGACGTTTCTCACTTTGTACACAGCACCTGGTGTCAGCCAGTTAGCAACTAGCCTCCCCCACTGTTTGCACAAAAAGCAGCAGTGTAAACATCAGTTACAATGAATTTTAGTAGCTTCTTTTTAATTTTTGCAGCAATCCCTTCCACATTCCTTGGTTTTAAAAGTGTCCTTTTCCCATTTCAGTTCAGAATAAAAAATACAGAAAAGTAAGAAAAGATCTTCACAGAACTCGACTGAATGTCTTTTGAAAGTCCAAATATACTACGTGAGAAACACAAGCAGGTGTCAACCATTGAGCCCCACAAGCCCACCCTTTCAATTAGATCAGGGCTGATTTGGTCAACTTCTCACCTCCTTTTACATGGCAGCTCCACATAGCCCTCAATCTCTTGAAATTTCAAAATCTATCAATATCTTTTTTAAATACTTAAAACAACTGAGCCTAACATTTCTCTAGAGTACAGAATTTCAGACATTCACTGCCTCCCGACAGAAAACATTTATTTACATCTCAGTATTAAATGATTATCCTCTTATTCTGTAATTATATTCCCTAGTTTGAGATTCCACTACTAGAGGAACTGTTTTCTCAACACCAATCCTGTCACACATCTTCAGAATCTTCTCTGTTTCAATATGTTTGGATGGCAGGGTGGCTCAGTGGTTAGCACTGCTGCCTCATAGCACCGCTGCCTCATAGCACCAGGAACTTGGGTTTGGTTCCACCCTTGGGTGACTGTTTGTGTGGAGTTTGCACATTCTCCCCATGTCTGCACGGGTTTCCTCTGTGTGCTCCAGTTTCTTCCCACAGTCCAAAGATGTGCAGGTCAGGTGGATTAGTCATGGAAAATGCAGAGTTACAGAAATAGGCTAAGCTGGGTGCATCTGGGTGGGATGCTCTACAGCAGGTTAGTGTGGACTCGGTGGGCTGAATGGCCTGCTTTCACACTGTAGCAATCTGTTTCATCCCTCATGTTCTTAAACTGTAATGAATAATTCCCTAAGCTGTTTAACCATTCTTGATAAATCAATGGCCTAATCCCAGTAATCTGTTCAGTGAATCTCTTTTGAACTGCCTCCAATGCCAATATATCCTTTCTTAAATATGGGGATCATAATTGCACACAATGCTGCAGGTGTGGCCTCACTAAAGCTCTGTACAATAGTAACAAGACTCCCCTATTTTTAAACTCCAACTCCCTTGCAATGAAGGACAACATTCTATTTGCCCTTGTAATTGCTTCCTGCACCTGATTTCTAAATATTTGTGTTCCATTCACAAGAATGTCCAGGTTCATTGCACTGCACTTTTATGGAGTCTGTCTCTCCATTTAAATAATAACCTGCCTTTTGATTCTTCCACCCAAAGTGAACGTCTTCATATTTCATAAAATATATTTCATCTGCCAAGTTTTTACCCACTCACTGAAACTATCCTGTAGATTCCTGAAACTGTTATCACAACATGCGCTCTTACCTATTTTTGTGTCATCAGCAAATTTATATCCATTTCACTTTATCCCCTCCTCCAAGGCATTGATATAGATAGTGAATAATTAAGACCATAGGACTTGTGGCATTCCACTAGTTACATCTTTCAGAGCTGCAAAAAAACTCCTTAATCCTAACTGTTGTTCTTCTATGTATTAAATAATCCTCAATCTGTTCTAACACATTACAGCCAGTACTGTGAACTTCTGTCTGGTGCAATAACCTTTTACCTCTCTGAACTCGACAGAGGCTGGTATCCCATCACGAAGTCACCCTTTATCTACAAGTCGAAAGTCCTGATCCAGCTCCCTCAGAGGCAACTCTCAGAGTGAGCAGGATGTCTGACACTCCTGTTTATATCTATCAGCTGGGACTCTCTAACTGCACCAGATTAACAGCCCCAGTAGGGAAACATATATTCTATAAGGTCCACCTGGCTGACCTCATTCCAATTACGACAGTAACGCCTTGTCGAATGCCCTCCATCTAACAGATCCCCTTTATGAAGTCTGCTTGCTATATCCTCAAAAAGTTCCAGCATATACAATTCACATTTCACAAAAACTATGCTGAATTTGTTTGATTGTGCTCAGCTTCTCTAAATATTTGATTATTTGTTCCTTCATAAAAGTCTTTAGCAGTTTCCCAATGATAGGTATTAGTCTAACAGTCCTTTAGTTTCCCGTCTTTACCAGAGACATCATGTTGTTGGAACCTCTTGGAATCCAGTGGGTTATGAGATTTTTCAGTCATTGCCCTCCACTAATTTTGCAGTCACTTCCTTTAAAGCTCATGGAGGCAAGCATGGTAACTTGTCTGCTTTCAGTTCCATTAGTTTATCAAATAATTTGTCCCTTCTAATAGAGCTTATAATTCTCCCATTAGCAACTTTTTATTTGATGTCTTTGGGATGCTTATAGTGTCATCCACTTTGAAAACTGATGCAGAACATTGCTCTAAGTCATCCTCCATTTCTCTGTTCCCCATTATCATTTGTCCAGTCAAATCCTCCAAGAATTTCACTGTTACATTAGTATTCTCTTTTTTTTTATCTGCCAAAGCTCTTACTATTCAGAATCACAGCATGGAAACATACCCTTCGGTCCAATCTGTCCATGCTGATCAGCCTTCCCCTCTTCCTCTGGCATCTTGTTTCATACATGTGCCACCCTCTGTGTGAAAGCATTTTAAATCTTTCCCGTCTCACTTAAAACTTATGCCCTCTAGTTTTGATCTCCTCCATCCCAAGGAAAATAATTAGCTATTCACCCTATCCATGCCACTCATGATTCTATAAAGTCTCCCATTAGCCTACGACACTACATGGAAAATAACCTCAGCCTATTCAGCGTCTCCTTATAGCACAAACCCTCCAAGCCTGGCAATGTCTTTGTAAGTCTCTTCTGAACTCTTTCAAGTTTCACAATATCCTTCCCATAGAAGGGGAGACCAGAATTGAATGCAGTATTCCAAAAGTGGCCTAACCAATGTCCTGTACAGCCACAATGTGACCTCCCAACTCAATGCACTGACCAATAAAGGGAAGCATGCCAAATGCTTTCTTCACTATCCTGTTGACCTGGGACTCCATTTTCAAGGAACTATGAACCTGCACTCCAAAGTCTATTTGTTCAGCAACACTCCCCAGGACCTTAACATTAAGTCCTGCCCTGATAATCCTTTCCAAAATGCAGCACATCACACTTATCTACATTAAACTCCATCTGCCACTCCTTGGCCTATTGACCCATCTGATCAAGGTCCTGTTGTATTTGCTGGCCACTACTCTTCCAGTTTTGGTGTCAACTACAAACTTACTAACCACATCTCCTACGTTCACACCTAAATCATTTATATAAATGTCGAAAAGTAGTGGACCCAGCACCAATCTTTGTGGCACACTGCTGGTCACAGGCCTCCAGTCTGAAAAGCAACCCTCTACCACCATCCTCTATCTTCTACCTTCGAACCAGTTCTGTGTCCAAATGGCTAGTTCTCCCTGTATTCCATGTGATCTAACCATGCTAACCAGTCTCCCATGGGGAACCTTGTCAAATGCCTTACTGAAGTCCATACAGATCATATATTTCTTGCCACTTTAATTTCATAATCAATTTGCTTCCTTTTCATTATCTTTATAGTCATTTGTTGTTGGTTTCTAAAAACCCAATCCTCTGAGCCTACTATCAGTTTTCACCCCTTTCTATACCTTAGGTTTTGTGGCGATATTCTCCAAGACCTCCTGTGTTAACAACGGGTAGTTCATTCTTCTTAGTGAGTCCTTCTTTTTGACTGGAATAAATTATTGCTGAGCATTATTAAATACCTGGTACATTTGTCATACACAAGTTCCCTTTCATAAAACCATGTTGACTCTGCCTTTTAAAATGCAGTTACGATTTCCTTAATAACGGATCTGATAATTTTCCTAATGGCTGATGTCAGGCTCACTGGTCTGTAGTTCTTTGCTGCCTGTCCCTCTCCTTTGTTATGTCTTACACCTTATCATCTTCTAGGGTGGATCAAAAATCTGGTGAATTTAGGAAAATCAAAATCATGTGACAATGCAGCAATTCTACAGAATCTTAAGAGGTAAACCATTGAACCCAGGGGATTTGTTTGTTTTCAGGGCCATGAATTTCTCCAATACTTCTGTTTTGTTAATATTAATCATATAAAATTTCTCACATGCATTAGATTCTTGGATCTCCATCACTTCTGGTACTTTTTGTCTGTGTTTTCTACTATGAAGACAACGTCCAAATGGCAGGATTTTCAGGCCCCTTTGAAATCAAGAATGGAGGTGAAGCAGCCTGGAATACACTGACATTGTCTGGCATTCTGGTTTTTCAGAGTCCCTCTCAATACTGCAAGGTCACTTCTGGGTGGATAGTTTGAGACCTGGATAAGCTGTCTGCCCCCACAAGATTGTCAGCCAAGAGGCACATTAAGAGTCTTGTCAATGTTAATTAAAGGAGCCCTACTGGGATTTTCCAGTCCTGCTCCAGTTTGCTGATGTGACATCAGGCTTCCTGTCTGAAGGCAGGTCCCTGATGGCATGCCGGGATGTCCACCCTCCAAGCAGACCTGCAGTCCTTCCTGCCAGTGTGTGAGTTTAGTGAAAGGCTGCCCAGGGGAGAAATCTCCATCCCAGCACACCATTGCTCCCATCCATTGCCCAGCCCCTATAGTCTAGCTACCTTTTCTATTTTCTGTTTGAATTTTTTAGTAATGTTAGCAGCACAGAACATTCATTTTGAAGTCTCTCCCCTGAGTTACATATCCTGTAGGTAGCTTGCTGATCTGCTGAAGTTGGATGGTCTCTGACTGGTTTTCCCACTATTGGATCTTTATTCCACCTTTAAATGGTTAGAGAATCTATCTCCAAGTTAGCAATGTTGCCCCAAACAAAATCCCAGCTCCTATTTCCCACCTGCTAGGTAGAGATTTAGCTCCATCCTATCCTACTCCATCCTTTCCATGCTGTCCCCCTCATTTCACTACCTTGCTAGCTTCTCCATTCTTCCTCCACATCCTGGGAGCATGATGTGATTCCCCAAGATAGAGAGCAAAAATGATCTCAATGAGGAAATATGCTCATGCCATGGCGTTTTTCCCTTCCCCATTCCCCTCTTCACCACCAAACTTCACCCCAAGAATCAATGTGTCTAAGAAGAGCTCTTTGACTTGGTGACAAATTACCCTCCTCTCATTTTTCTAGTTTTGGATTGACAAAATCACTCTCAAAGTCAATGAGCAATTCTATCACATTAGAATGCCTTACTGTGAGTGAGAGAGATAAATTTCAGGTTGTCAGGTGTATGTTGATTTTAAGGAATATAGAGGGTCTTTCAAGAAATAGTTTTAAGCTAAGAAATTACTTTGAGTGTTGTAGCTGACCACAAAAGAAAAAGAGAAGCAGGAGGGGCTTTTCGCAATAAGCTCATAGTTTGTAGGTCCACTTTTTGGACTATCAAGATAGTAAAGGATGATCTCAGAGGTCAGACGGTTAGAGAAGAAAAGAGAAACTGGACAAAATAACAGGAAGGCTGTAATGAACAAGGACAGCCAAACAATGCAGATTTAAAGAAAAACAAGTGAGGTAATTAATAAGTATGATAGGCTTAGGCTTGGGTGCAGGGAATTACCAAATGAAAGAATAACAGGCACAAGTAATAATCAAATAAGGGGATAGAATGAAATAGACACTTATAATAAGTTTATTGCTCAGTGTAGAGGGGTCGAGAGACCCCTCATAAAAGTATAAAAGGCTCTGTATTTTACTGTCAGGTGTGACTCTCCTCGTATAGCCACCCATCTTTAAAGATGTTCGAATAAATATACTGCTTCGGAACTCTTTGACTAGGACTGAAAATTATTGATTAAGTAGGGTTCGTTTCTCACAGTGAGCTTCCAAATTTACCCTAATTTATGAGTCAAAGCAAGGTAAAAAGTAGTCTCTTCTCAGGTTTATATTAGGTAATGTTTTACAGTTAGTATGCAGTAATCTTTAAGACATAGGTGATAGAACATGAAATTTGAATACATGGACAGTCCAAAGATTATGAAGCAGGGATTTTTTAATTCCACTGGCAAAAGGTAATTTCAAACAGAAAGGAATTTAGGTTAAACATGGAAGATGCAGTTTTTTTACCTTTAACAGAGCCTGTGGTTGACATCTGATTGAGGAAATCTGTAACATCTGTGATTCTTCTATCCATCAGGCCTCCTTCCTCCAAAGAAATCTTTCCCCCAGAGAGGGTTTGGACAACTGCTCTACTCGGTGCCCTCTCTCATAATTTCTATGTCCTGCAGAAGTTTCCGTTACAATTATATGATCATTGTGACCTGATCTCAGACTCCTTCTTAACTGGAGCCACTTAAAACATGACACTTTCATGAAAACATGACATCATTTGTAACAGAATAGCTTAATATTTGCTGAAGTATCTTTGACTGTCATATAAGGGATTTGTATTGTATATATATATATATATCTATATATATCAGGAGCTGTGCTAAACATTTGTGAATCTTTCCTTACCTTACCTATCTTTCCTTACATTTCCTAAGTTCTTATTTTATGACAGCTATCATAAATATTGCTGTATTATGTACAAATATCCTGCTAAGGCAAAGACTACACCACAGTGGCAGTTCAATTTGTTCCAGAATGTATCGTTGTAGTAAATTGTCTTGAATTCATTCCATGAAGTTGTCCGCCAAGCTAGTTTTACTTATTTAATTTGTCTCGTCAATTGAAGATTAAATTCCCCTCAATTATTGCATTGTCTTAATTTGTCAGATGTTCCTTTTTTTTTCTTGATTAATACTCTGGGGAGTGAGAAAGCTGGCTGGCGTTCTCTTTCCATAACCATATGAAGATTAATTAAATCCTGGGGAATTGAATGCTGGGAACTTGCACAGCGAGGGTTAAATGTTGCATTACTCAGTCTGTAACTTTGCAGTTGCTACTTGCAGGACCTATAAATTGTCAGTGTAACATAACGGTGCTGTGGGAGGGATTAGAGCGTCACTGGTATCAGATTACATCCCTCACACACTTTCCTAGTTTCGGTCACGTGTGGAACTGGTTTCAGGGTGGAGGTTTACAGTGAGCTATTTGAATTGACATGGATTCTTCATTGTATGAGGGCATTAGAGAGGAACCTGGGAAAAGTCCAAAACTAAAACAAACAGCAAAATAAAGTAAATCATGTTTCATTCTGAAATACAGAAAATAATGCAATATTTCGGAAAAGAAGTAAAATTAAAAATGACAAAATGAGCAAAGTTTCTAAACCATAATAGTAGGATGTACCTGTAAAGTGAGTAGTAGAGATGGATATTTTAATATGGTTGATTAGGGTGGAGTGAGAGGTAACTCATGTTGATCTTAAACACTGGCATAATCCAATTATGGCAAATATTGATCTGTATTTTTTTCTTTAATGAGATGTGAGTGTTCCATTTCATGCAGCATGTCCTCCCCACCTTAACTGCCTTTGAACTGAATGGTTTGTTAGGCATTTCAGAGAGCAGCTAAGAGTCATCCTCATTGCTGTTGGTCTGGAGTTACATGTAGTTCAAATCAGATGAGGATGGCAGATTTTCTTTCTTGATGAAAATTAGTGAACCAGATGGGTTCAACAATTGATGGTAGTTTCACATTGACCATTACTGAGCTTTATATTTTCAGATGTTTGATTGAATTTAAATTTTAGCAGCTGTTATGATGGGATTTGAACTCTTGCTTCCAGAACATTAGACTGGGAAATTAGATTACTAGTCCAAAGACACAGCTGCTATGCCAACATCTTCCCACATCTGTTTGAAAAGGAATAAAACTGGATGGACTATCTGGCATAGAATTGGGCATGGTAAGTGACAAAATCATAGTTCCAGTCTATTCTGCAAAATTCTCATCACTAACATTTGGGGGCTGGTGATGATATTCGGACCACTGTCCCACAGACTAGTCAAGTAAGAGCCTGACCTATTCATACTCATAGAATCATGGCCTACAGCTAATGTCCTAAACTCCTCCTTCACCAACTCCATCTGCTGTTGGAAGTGAGTTGAGCTGGGTGTTCTCAGTATTGACTTCAGACCTGCAAGACACAGGCCAGGAGTATGAAGGAATATTTTCCACCTTATTGGATGAATGCATCTCTAACATCATTCAAGAAGCTTGACACCATTCAGGACAAAGCAGTTTACTTTATTGGCATAAGACCATGAGACAAAGGAACAGAAATTAGGCCATTTGGCCCATCAAGTCTGCTCCACCATTCAATCATAGCTGATAGGTTTCATAACCCCAATCTCCCATTTTCTTCCATAACTTTTGATCCTCTTGACAAACAAGAACCCTATCTATCTCTGTCTTAAATATACTCAATAATCTGGCCTCCACAGCATTCTGTGGCAAAGAATTCCATGGATTCATCACTCTCTGGCTGAAGAAGTTTCTCCTTATTCCCTTTAATCTAAAGCTGTGCCCTCAGGTCCTAGTCTCTCCTACTAATAGAAACATTTCCCCAATGCTCACTCTGTCCAGGCTGTACAATGTTCTGTAAGTGTCCATTAGATCCTGCCTCAGCCTTTTAAACTCCATTGAATATAGCCCCAGAGTCCTCAAACATTCCTCATACGTTAAGCCTTTCATTCCTGCAATCATTCTCGTGAACCTCTTCTGGACCCACTCCAGGCCCAGTATGTCCTTCCTGAGTTATGGGGCCCAAAATTGCTCACGCGCTCTAAATATGGTGTGATCAGAGCCTTATAAAGCCTCAGAAGTACATCCTTGCTTTTATGTTCTAGACGTCTCGTAATAAATGTTAACATTGTACTTGCCTTCCTAACCACCGACTCAACCTGCACGTTTAACTGAAGAGGATCCTGGATTAGGACTCCCAAGTCCCCTTGCACTTCAGATTTCTGAATTTTCTCCCCATTTAGAAAATAGACTATGCCTCTATTCTTCCGACTATAGTGCATGACTTTGCATGCACATATTGTACTCCATCTGTCACTTCTTTGTCCACTTTCCTAACCTGTCCAAATTCTTCCGCAGCCTCCCCGCTTCTTCAATACTAGCTGTCCCTCTACCTGTCTTTGTATCATCTGCAAACTTAGCCAGAATGCCCTCAGTTCCTTCATTCAGAGCATTAATGTACAAAGTGAAAAGTTGTGGTCCTAATATTGACCCTTGTGGAACACCACTAGACACCAGCTGCCATCCTGAGAAGGACCATTTTATCCCCACTCTCTGCTTTCTTCCAGACAGCCAAGCTTCTAGCCATGCTAGTATCCTGCCTCTAACATGATGGGGTCTTACCTTACTCAGCAGTCTCCTGTGTGGCACCTTCTCAAAGGCCTCGTGGAAGTCTAACTAGATAACATCCATTTGCTCTCCTTGGTCTAACCTGCTCATTACCTCCTCAAAGAATTCTAACAGATTTGTCAGACATGACATCTTCTTAATGAAACCATGCTGATTTTGGCCTACTTTGGCATGCACTTCCGTGTATTCAGAAATTTCATCCTTCACAATGGACTCTAACATCTTACTAACAACTGAGGTTAGGCTAATCAGCATGTAATTTCCCGTCTTTTGTCTTTCTCTCTTCTTAAACAGCGGGGTTACATTAGCAATTTTCCGGCCCTCTGGTATGCTTCCTAACTCCAGTGATTCCTTAAAGGTCACCACTAATGCCTCCACTATCTCTTCAGCTATCTCCTTTAGAACTCTGGGATGTAGTCCATCTGGTGCAGGTGATTTATCCACCTTCAGACCTTTTAGTTTTTCTCACACCTTCTTCTTGGTGATGGCCACTATACTCAACTCTGCCCCCCGACTCTCTTCAATTTTTGGAATGTTATTCGTGTCTTCCACAAAGTGCTTGCATTACATGCACTGCATCAGTTCAAGAAGGTGGTTGATCACCAGCTTCTCAATCGCAGTCAGGGAGGCCAACAAGTGCTGGCCTTGTCAGTGATGCTCACATTATATGAAATAATGAAAAACATTCTCGGTAACTTTTTTCTGCCTTGAAGTTATTAAATAATTATAATCCTCCCAATAATTGAAGTGGAGAAAATTAGGTTGATACATGAGTGGTTAAAATACAAGGAAGGAATGTCTCTGATGGTTCTCTTGGTGAGTATACTGCTGAGTGTGGTGCCGAACATTATGTGCATCAGATTCATCCAAACTGACTGCCTCCATTGTACTGACTTAGCCGAGCTAATCAGATACTGGTAATATTTCACTGCTTCTTGCCTGAGCAAGAAGCATGCAAAAATCAAGCACAGTCTCCTTCCTGATAAATTCCCAGTGATGCCTGCTAGGAAGTGTACATGTATGAATACAAGTCCAGCACAGGATCAGCTTAGCCACAAAGCTGGACTCAGAATGTCTTCTAGCATTTATACCTTGGTACATACTTAAAGATTAGTCAGCTTGGGTCAGATATTCGCTGTATGGAGTCAGACTTCAGGATGTCTCAGCATCACCAACAGGGAAAGGAAGAAAGCTAGAGGGAGCAATTCCTTCAGACTTTGGCATTGGTCACTTCCTCAGTTTATTGTAGCAACATTTTCTGCAGGTTCAGTGTCAAGCTCCCGTATTGATGGAATTTAGCCACACATTGTGACTGCCTTCTTTTTATTCCATCTTTGAGTCTTTGCCATCAGACTGCCTAGACAATATCAATGCCTGAAAATCTTGAACAATCCTTCTTGTCACTGATCTCCCCCTGCTCCTATATTCTCTATTTAATCAGGCTGAGCTATGTGAAATATTTCTGTTCACTCTTTTGAACTACAATGCTCAGGATCTATCACCATCTATTTAAACTATGCAGAATTGTCAACCTCTGCTCTTTCCTCAGCCCTTGTCTTCTGTAGGCAAAAGTGAGGACTGCAGATGCTGGAAACCAGAGTTTAGATCAGAGTGGTTCTGGAAAAGCACAGCAGGTCAGGCAGCATCTGAGGAGCAGGAAATTCGACGTTTCAGGCAAAAGCCCTTCATCAGTATTTAAAATTATTTTGCATTTCTCACCTCACCTACTGTAATTAATTGCTGTTGTTAAGGTAGTCTTTATTCTTGAAGCTCTTGCAGTGACCAGTAGTAACCTTCAGCAACAGGAGGCATTCCTGTAAGATCCAGTGGTAGTTTACGACTCAAATATTGGGGAACCCCCCATTCTGTAATCTAGACTTACCTAGGTCTGATGACATTTTGTATGCAAGATTATAGGACAGAGGTGGTGGAACTGCTCCCCAACCAATTGTCCTTTACTAACCACACACCCTCCCCAAGAATGGGAGGAAGGGACGATAAGAAATAGTAGGATTTTCCCAGATGTGGGAATTTCCTGGTATCTTGCTGTCTCTTCCAATGTGTGATATTGGGTAAAGGTTTATGAGGTAGTTCACTGCCATTAATCTTCCTTTGTCTTGTGCCTATCTAGTGTTTAGTTGTAGAGGTTACACCACCTTACAGTATCTACAGAAAAGGCACAACTCTTAGATTATAAGACAGTTATTGTATGATAGCGGTATATAAAACTGCAGTTGGACAGGCATCATTACTAGGATTTGAGACAGTTGGTACAGTTACATCTGCTCCATCAAAAAACTAAAGCAAAGCTCTTTGTCTCCACCTCAGGCTGCATGTGACATCAGTAGAATAGGTGCAGCCAATATGACATGAACATTAACCCTTTCAGAAACATTATCTTACACAACTGAACTCTGCCTTTTGCTATCCAGATTAATTCAGCGAGGGAGAAGGGGTGTTTGAGTGAGACAGAGTGGATGATTGGGATTTCTGACTTGGAGATGCCGGTTTTGGACTGCGGTGTACAAAGTTAAAAATCACACAACATCAGGTTATGGTCCAGCAGGTTTATTTGGAAGTATTAATTTTTGGAGCGCTGCTCCTTCATCAGATGGCTGTGGAGTATAAGATTGTAAGACACAGAATTTCTGCGTTTTATGATCTTATGCTCCACAATCACCTGATGAAGGAGCAGCGCTCTGAAAACTAGTGCTTCCAAGTAAACCTGTTGGACATTAATCTGGTATTGTGTGATTTTTAACTGGGATTTCTGAGACTGTCACCAAGCACGAGTTAGTTTTATGCAGAACATGTCAATAAAAATGATCAATGCCAACGCTTGCAGTTGGACATATGTAAATATCTTGTACAAATGTGGCTTGTATCTTGTGTTTCAATGCACACCTGACCTGATAGACTTGTTTTCATTCAACAGTCTGTGGTCTGTGATGATTTGCCTCTGTGGAGTTATGTCCCTGTGTTGTGTACACTATCGACAAACTGGCTGTGTTAGTTAATCAAACACACAGTGTTGCATTAGTACTTGCACTTCTGATTCCTGTTATTGACTCAGTGCACAAAACCTTGACTTGTGCTTTCTCTATTCAAATGCTATGTTTTTCTATTCACTCCTGATTAGATTAGATTAGATTAGATTAGATTACATTACAGTGTGGAAACAGGCCCTTCGGCCCAACATGTCCACGCTGAAGCGCAACCCACCCATACCCCTACATATACCCCTACATTTACCCCTTACCTAACACTACGGGCAATTTAGCATGGTCAATTCACCTGACCTGCACATCTTTGGACTGTGGGAGGTAAGCGGAGCACCCGGAGGAAACCCACGCAGACACGGGGGGAATATGCAAACTCCACACAGTCAGTCGCCTGAGTCATATAGTCATAGAGATGCACAGCACGAAAACAGACCCTTTGGTCCAACTTGTCTGTGCTGACCAGATATTCCAATCCAATCCAGTCCCACCTGCCAGCACCTGGCCCATATCCTATTTCTATCCTTTTCTGTGGGACCAGTTGGGAGCTGGTGTCTAGTGAGTTTTAAATTGAGGGATAATGTTCTATAAAATACAAACTGAAATGTTGTTCTTATTCCCTAGCTTTTCAAATAACTTGCTATTGACATAAAAAATACCTCAGGAATGAAGAGGCTGTCATTTTTCATCAAATTTTGAAATGTAGGTTGATGGAAATCATTCTTTGACTTACTCCATAAAGCAACTTGACCACTGTGAAATGATTGCCTTTTCACATCTTTATAGATTAGTCCCTGGGCAGTAAGTGATAGCTGTTTACAGCCCTGTGTATGTCTGACATTCACAGACATTTTCAGTCCTGAGGCTGAATGTGGTAATGGGCTCAAAGAAGTGGGAAGGACTTGCCTTAGGTGACTATCTATGTGGAGCTTGTACATTCTCCTCCTGCCTGCAAGGGCTTTCTCTGGGTGCTCCGGCTTCCACCAGCAATCCAAAAATATGCAGGTTAAGTGGATTGGTCATGCTAAATTGACCCAGATGTGCAGATTAGGTGGGCTAATAATGGTAAATGTGGGTTTATGGGGATGAGGGAGCAGGGGGGGAGGTGGGTCAGTGCAGGCTCTTTGGATTGAATGGCCTCTTTCTGCACTGTAAGGACTCGATGAATATTGAAATTGTCAACATTTTGAAAAAAACAATGAAATGTAAATAAATGTACAATAATTTTCTACAATCCTGTGATCGCATGCAATCTATTTATACATCTAATAGAATATCTGCAGGACAATGATCACCATAGAAGCTCATCTGCATTTCAGGTGTAATGTTACAAACAGCCCTGATGCTCTCCTGCACAGTCTTATCTGGGAAGAGAAACCCTATGGGAAACTGTCAACTCCATAAAAACTGAAAAATCAGAAACAAAAATAGAAATTGCTGGAAAAGATCAACAAGTCTGGCAGCATCTAGAGTCATATAGTCATAGAGATGCACAGCACGGAAACAGACCCTTTGGTCCAACTTGTCAGTGCTGACCAGATATCCCAATCCAACCCAGTCCCACCTGCCAGCACCTGGCCCATATCCCTCTAAACCCTTCCTATTCATATACCCATCCAGATGCCTTTTAAATGCTGCAATTGTACCAGCCTCCACCACTTCGTCTGGCAGCTCATTCCATACATGTACCACCCTCTGTGTGAAGAAGTTGCCCCTTAGGTCTCTTTTATATCTTTCCCCTCTCACCCTAAACCTATGCCCTTTAGTTCTGGACTCACCACCCCAGGGAAAAGATTTTGTCTATTTACCCTATCCATGCCCCTCATAATTTTGTAAACATCTATAAGGTCAATCCTCAGCCTCTGACACTCCAAGGAAAACAGCCCTAGCCTATTCAACCTCTTCCCTATAGCTCAAATCCTCCAACCCTGGCAACATCCTTGTAAATCTTTTCTGAACCCTTTCAAGTTTCACAACATCTTTCCAATAGGAAGGAGACCAGAATTGCACACAATATTCCAACAGTGGCCTAACCAATGTCCTGTACAGCCACAACATGACCTTCCAACTCCTGTACTCAATACTCTGACAAAGAAAGGAAAGCATACCAAACGCCTTCTTCACTATCCTATCTATCTGTGACTCCACTTTCAAGGAGATGTGAACCTGCACTCCAAGGTCTGTTTGTTCAGCAACACTTCCAAGGACCTTACCATAAAGTGTATCCTGCTAAAATTTGCTTTCCCAAAATGCAGCACTTCACATTTATTTAAATTAAATACCATCTGCCACTTCTCAGCCCATTAATTCATCTGATCAAGATCCTGTTGTAATCTGAGGTAACCTTCTTTGCTGTCCACTACATCTCCAATTTTGGTGTCATCTATAAACTTACTAACTGTACCTTTTAAGCTCACATCCAAATCATTTATATAAATGACGAAAAGTAATGGACCCAGCACCGATCCTTGTGGCACTCCACTGGTCACAGGCCTCCAGTTGAAAACAAACCTCCACCACCACCCTCTGTCTTCTACCTTAGAGCCAGTTCTCTATCCAAATGGCTAATTATCCCTGTATTCCACATGATCTAATCTTGCTAACCAGTCTCCCATAGGGAACCTTGTCGTACGCCTTACGGAAGTGCATATAAATCATGTCTACTGTTCTGCCCTCATCAATCCTCTTTGTTACTTCTTGAAAAGACTGAGCCAGTTCTGTATTCAAATGGCTAGTTCTTCCTGTATTCCATTAGATTTAACCTTGCTCACCAGTGTCCCATGGGGAACCTTGTCGAATGCCTTACTGAAGTCCATATAAATCATGTCTACTGTTCTGCCCACATCAATCCTCTTTGTTACTTCTTCAAAAGACTCAATCAAGTTCGTGAGACATGATTTCCCATGCACAAACCCAGGTTGACTATCCCTAATCAGTCCTTGCCTTTTCAAATACATGTACATCCTGTCCCTCAGGATTCCCTCCAACAACTTGCCCACCACCGACGTCAGGGTCACTGGTCTATAGTTCCTGGCTTGTCCTTACCACATTTCTTAAATAGTGGCACCACGTTAGCCAACCTCCAGTCTTCCAGCACCTCACCTGTGACTATCGATGATACAAATATCTCAGCAAGAGACCCAGCAATCACTTCCCTAGCTTTCCACAGAGTTTTAGGTTACACCTGATCAGGTCCTGGTGATTTATCCACTTTTATGTGTTTCAAGACATCCAGCACTTTCTCCTCTGTAATATGGCTATTTTTTACAACGTCACCATCTATTTTCCTACATTCTATATCATCCATGTCATTTTCCACAGTAAACACTGATGCAAAATACTCAATTAGTATCTGCCTCATCTTCTGCGGCTCCACACAAAGGCTGCCTTGCTGATCTTTGAAGGGCCCTATTCTCTCCCTAGTTACCCTTTTGTCCTTAATGTATTTGTAAAAACCCTTTGGATTCTCCTTAACTCTATTTGCCAATGCTATCTCATGTCCGCTTTTTGCCCTCCTGATTTCTCTCTTAAGTATACACCTACTGCTTTTATACTCTTCTAAGGATTCACTCTATCTATCCTGTCTATACCTTACATATGCTTCCTTCTTTTTCTTAACTGAACCCTCAATTTCTTTAGTCATCCAGAATTCCTATACCTGCCAGCCTTTCCTTTCGCCCTAACAGGAATATACTTTCTCTGGACTCTCGTTATCTCATTTCTGAAGGCTTCCCATTTTCCAGCTGTCTCTTTACTTGCGAACGTTTTCCCCCAGTCAGCTTTTGAAAGTTCTTGCCTAATACCATCAAAATTGGCCTTTTTCCAATTTAGAACTTCAACTTTTAGAACTGGTCTATCCTTTTCCATCACTATTTTAAAACTAATAGAATTATGGTCGCTGGCCCCAAAATGCTTCCCCATTGACACCTCATTCACCTGCCCTGCCTTATTTCCCAAGAGTAAGTCAAGTTTTGCACCTTCTTGAGTAGGTACATCCACATACTGAATCAGAAAATTTTCTTGTACGCACTTAACAAATTCCTCTCCATCTAAACCCTTAACACTATGGCAGTCCCAGTCTTTGTT
Source organism: Chiloscyllium plagiosum (assembly GCF_037043375.1). Lineage (NCBI taxonomy): Eukaryota > Metazoa > Chordata > Chondrichthyes > Orectolobiformes > Hemiscylliidae > Chiloscyllium > Chiloscyllium plagiosum. The sequence goes on from NW_028270169.1 coordinate 40,423,774, forward strand.
TGGAAAGTTAAAAAACCCTACCATAAGTACCCTATTATTCTCACAGATAACTGCAGAGCTATGTAAAGTTCCACCATTATAAAGCATGTCTTGCATTGCAGATAGTTTGGTTTCTGCATCACACTGATTGCCATTATATTCGCTCGCAAATGTTTATGCAAATTCATTCGTTTTCAAATCCAGCTGATTTACGGTTCTCAAGCGCCACATTGCTCAGGCTTCCTCAGTATGAGTGTTAGCTTCCGTCAGAGTCTACTTTTTCCTCGTCTGAGAAGGCAGCGTTTGGTCCATCTGTTCCTTTTCTAAACTCCCCCACATCATTGAGCTGGCTTGAATGGTGTGCAGCAAACAAGCACAGTTCTGGACACCATATCTGGAGAGCACTCAAGTACTCCTGAATGGTCCAGGCAACAGAAGCACATCTTCAGAATACCAATCTGCGATGGTCCTAGGTGATCCATGAAAAGTATTTGTTGTGCTGAGAGTTTCAAACTGGGAATTTTAGCCATGCTTTCTGGGTGACCCTTGTTGCCTTGTTCTGGAAATCAGTGAGCGCATATTGTCAGACCTGGAGCTTGTGCAGAAATTAATCATTGTGACTGCTCTCTGTAGAGTCTGTGCACTAAAGTATCTACAGGAATTATTCCCTGTGGTCATAAAAAAGGTGACGTTAAAAATCACACAACACCAGGTTATAGTCCAACAGATTTATTTGCAAATACAAGCTTTTGGAGCACTGCTCCTTCATCAGGTAACTAGTGGGGCAGGATCATAGGACACAGAATCTCAGGAATTTGACTTGAAAGAAGTTCTGGGATTTACATAATCATCAATCAAAACCTGCATCCCCATTCTCAGTGATCAAAGACTTTACAGCAATCTTGGTTTGTTCAATACATCTCATCAGTTGTATAACACTTTGATCTTTTGCTATAAATTCTGTGCCCTATGATTCTACCCCACTAGCAACCTGATGAAGGAGCAGCGCTCCGAAAGCTTGTACTTCCAAATAAACCTGTTGGACTATAATCTGGTGTTATATGATTTTTAACTTTGTCCACAAAACATTGGACCTTGCAGGAGAGAAATCCCTTCCTGTTCAGGAATCTGGCTGGATGGTCGGAGAAATGACTGTGCAGCACATGCATGAAGTCGAGGTCCTCACAGAACCCAGTGATTGCTGCAAGTCCAACAGCTCTGACTGTGGCTGCCTGTGTCCATGTTGTACTAGACAAACTATACTGCTTTACTGCATTGGTGAATTCACAAAAGCACTTGTGGGCTGCCAATTGGAGGATACATAAAAATCCACAGTTGAGCTTTGAAAGGAGCCAGCAGTGAGGAGATTCAATGTTTCCATAATCTTCTCCACCTCTTCTCCACCCCAGTAGGGTCTTAAGGAGTGTAGTGTAACAGAGAGATCTTGGAGTTCAGGTTCACTGTTCTGTGAAAATTGAGTCACAAGTAGACAGGACAGTGAAGAAGGCTTTTGGCACACTTGCCTTCATCAGTCACAGCATTGAGTATAGAAGGTAGGAAGTTATGTTGCACTTGTAAGAACGTTGGTGAGGCTGCACTTGGAGTATTATGTTCAGTTTTGGTCACCTTGTTATAGGAAGAATGTTATTAAACTGGAAAGAGTGCAGAAGAAATTTATGAGAATGTTGCCTGTACTCAATGGTCTGACTAAAAGGGAGAGGTTGGACAAGCTAGGACTTTTTTCTTTCGAGTGTAGGAGACTGGGGTGGGACTTGTTAGAGGTGTATAAGATCATGAGAGGCATGGATATGGTGAATGCACTCAATCGTTTTTCCAGGGTTGGGGGATCGAGGACTAGACAGCATCATTTAAGGTTAGAGGGGAAAGAATAAAAAGGAACCTGAGGGGCAACTTTATTACACAGAAGGTAGTACACATATGGAATGAGCTGCCAGTGGAAGTGGTTGAGGCGGGTACATTAGCAACATTTAAAGGCATTTGGACAAATACATGGATAGGAAAGGATTAGAAGGATATGGGCCAAGTGCAGGGAAATGGAGATAGCATGGACATTTTGCTCAGCATGGACCAGTTTGGGTCAAAGGACCTGTCTCCATGATGCAGGACTCTTTGATTCTGTGACACTACCATTATACATTCTCTCAAACTAAGCAGGTGCAAACCTGACTGCAGGAAGTGGCAGCTGCAGGTGGCACTGTCCTTAGTAATAGGAAGACAAGTCTAGATTTGCCTTTCACTCATCTGAAATGGGCTAGAATTATCTCTACAATTGACTATGAAAACTGACTTGTTCCATCAGATCAGTAACCCAGTGAGTCTTGCTAGAAGATGCAGAAAGATATGATTGCCTCCTTTCTAACGTGCTATGATTAGGCATCATAGTCTAGATTCAAAAGTGAAGAAAGGTCACTTTTGTGATATAACAAGTGGCTCCTTGTGTTCGTGAAACTGCGCCATTGAGTGGAACTATACCAGCTCTGATTCCTGTTTTTCTGACCTGTCTGAGCCCATTGAGCAGAAACAAAATGCATGATCTAAGTTTTTGTATGTAAAATTGAACCTGCTATCATATTTTAACAGATATAAAGTAGAAGGCCAAAATGCAGGAGTTCATCATTTCCTCACTGAAGGGCTGGTTTTGCAAAACACGGCTAGTGACAACTGACTCAACTTTAAGGATTTCAAACTCCTACTCTTGCAACATATGTGACATTGTTGTCAGACTCTTAGCCCAGAAAGTATCAGCAGTGATTACCAAGTGAAATATTGGATCTGTAGAATGTTTACAAGCTTTACAGAATGGGATTTGATGGACAAACATGGAAATCTGTGAAGCTCAGCAGAGTTATTGATAGTGGTGTCTAAATATTGAACATAAGACATTGGTTTTCCAGTTCTGTCTGGGCAGGACAGTGATCAATAATTTCAGCTGGATGAAAAGGGTGGTGGAGGTAATCAGTCTGTGGAGGTAATCACTTTTTCTTCGGAGTTGTGAAGTTGTTGGTAACCAGGTGAACAAAGCAGTCTTTGGAGGTTTTTTTAATAATGCTTCACTCCCTTTGGTTTCTATGGCCCTTGAATGACTGGTAGTGTAGGGGGGGGGGTGAGGAATTACTGGGATCTGACTTTGACCTCTCCTAGTGGACAGGCTTAACAATCGATGTTTTATGTTGGAATGTAGAAAACAACTTTGCTGTTATACATGAAACACGTGGTTGACTCATATTGTATGGCGGTGTGATTCGGAGCACTAAAACAAGTTCTGACGCTGCTTTCATGTTGACCTCATTTTAATACAGATTTGAAACCGCAGGAGTCAGGAAAGGACAAACAAACCTGTCTAGGATTCTGTTGCTTATATATGAGAGCTGGAAGTATCAAACAAAGTAAGCACAGGAGTTGGCTCACGGATGCAGATCTCCTGGAATGTAAATTGAAATTAGGCCAATATAAAAGCAGAGTACACTTTGCTTTGATTCATTTTGGCAGAGCTTGATGTTCCAATTTTATGAAAGTGGGGTACTTTGACACAAACACTAACAGCTTTAAATTGGAGTTTTGGAGCAGTGATATCAAATGAAAGAAAGTTGCAGTGGCTCTGTTACCTCTTGACACAGAGAACTGGTTTGGGTCCACCACTAAATGGGTTCCTTCTGTGTTATTATTATTTTCTAATATGTATATCTACAAACCAGTGTTCGTAGCTCAGACCACATCACCATCTCCTTTAAATGTTACAATATTTGAAGAGGTAGTGGTGTTGTTTCATGGAAAGTAGTAATTCAAAGGGAACTCCTAACTGATTAGAAATTGCTGCTGAATATTACCATATTGCATCTGGTTGTAGATTAGATTACATTACAGTGTGGAAACAGGCCCTTCGGCCCAACAAGTCCACACCGACCCGCCGAAGCGCAACCCACCCATACCCCTACATTTACCCCTTACCTAACACTACGGGCAATTTAGCATGGCCAATTCACCTTACCTGCACATCTTTGGACTGTGGGAGGAAACTGGAGCACCCGGAGGAAACCAACGCAGACATGGGGAGAACGTGCAAACTCCACACAGTCAGTTGCCTGAGGCGGGAATTGAACCAGGGTCTCTGGTGCTGTGAGGCAGCAGTGCTAACCACTGTGCCACCGTGCCGCCCACATGTATTCATGTATTGGTCCTTTGTGTATTGGTGTTGCAAGCTGCAGGTGAAGCCCTGCTCCTATGTACCTTTGACTATTCATGTGAAAACTGACATCATGCGGCTATCGAATTTCTGGAGAGGTACTCTTTCCCATTCATACAATTGTTTTAGGATAGGTGCTGTTTGATGAAGGGACTTTGTATAACTGGTGTCTGCCACATGTTTTGCTTTGTAGCATAACCTTATAAAAGGAAACAAAAAAAATTAGGAAATCCTAACATTGAATATTATTTGAGTGAAAATTCAGTAACTCCCTCCCTTCACCCCATGATTGGTGACAAAGCCTTTGAACACTTTGTTCCTACCATCTGGTAGAAATTCATCCTTAAACCCTCTGCACTTTTCTCTCTGCCTATATAACTTCCCCACTGTAAATGGTTTTACAAATATGAGCAACGTACACTTACATTATTGATATGCTGTCTGTTGGCAAAACTCCTCCTAGAAATTGGAACTCACAAAGTCACCCTCTGTATGTGGCCTCCAGGTCTTTATAGTGCACAGCTATACAGTAAAAGAAAGTGAAAACACTGGAAAATCAACACCTAAAGAGCCATCTCTTCCTAGAGTTATTTATGAGACATGGTGAAGTTACAGAGTGCAAGAGCAGAAAGGTAAATTATATCAATTGCAACCTAAGCCTGGTTGTTTGTTGCAAATTCACTCAGAAAAAGCTATTACTAATAATAAGCTCCATATCTGTCACATGGAGCATAATAATATAACTAATGGATGATGTCACACTTGCTGCTTCCTTTGATGATGTTTGATTAAAAATTGTAAGATTATTAATAGAATAAAATAAGTCTTTGGAATTTTGATTGAACAGGGAGTGAAAGTTGTGTGCAATATTACCGATCAATCCTGAAGACTGTATATATGCACATGCTTCCGTGAGTGTGCTACATGTTGACTATGCAATTTGCAGGTTCCCATGGTGCAAACGGATTGAAAGAGAGTAGGAGAGATGAGGCCGATAGAAACAGTAAGGTTTTGACAATGTTAAGCTTTCATTTTCAATATTCCTAAATTGTAGCAATGAAGTTTTTATCATCCTTTTGAGAGAGCCAGGATCAGGAGCTCTTGAAAGGAGAATTCATAGTCAGGATTTATATTATACCATAAATGTGCATAGGAATCTGAAATATCGCTGCTTTCCTCTTTATGTCAGTTTGTTTCCAATCTCTATTTGTGTCCAACTATTGCAACCCAAACTGACACACAGATTAGACATGGATCAATAAACTTCAGTAAAGCACTGCAGTTAAAACGTAGAGATCAGAAAATTCAGGATTTGATGTGCATTGGTGAATTGAAGGCCAACTCTGATGGCTTCCAATGTTCAAGAGCTTACCAACACTGTAGGTCAGAACTTATAAGGCTGCGCTACACTGATGTAGTTTTCTATTTGATCTGTGCTTTTACCATCTTGTCTCACATTTAAAGAATGGTCACATGGAACAGAAACTAAATAACTGCTGGCTCCCGTGAAACTGTACCTCACCAAGATTATTAAACTGTACTCAAGATCCAAATATCAAAAAGCTTTTCTTCTAAAATATTTCTTATTCTTTTTGGACAGTGGGTGATATGAACAAAATTGCACTTGATTTGAGATGACGATGGCAGCAGAACCTTCTACTTGAACAACTGCAGGCCCAATGGTGATGATCTCCAATGGTCTCCCAATTCTAGTCTGTTCAGCATCCCCAATTTCAATCACTCCAATACTGGTAGCTGTACTGTCAGCTCCATGGGCCCTAAGCTTTGGAAATACATCCCTATACCTCTCCACTCTTCTTTCCTTCATCAAAATGCGCCTTGGAACCAACAGGCTTGACCAAGCTTTTTCACATCTATTCTCTCATGTGGCTTGGTTGGATTTTGCTTGGTAAAATTTGTGTCGTATCTTTGGGATGGCTTAAGAAATTAAAAACAAATTATAAAAGCAAGTTAGAGTCATAGAGATGTACAGCATGGAAACAGACCCTTCGGTCCAACCTATCCATGCTGACTTCTTGCTGTTGTTCCTGTCGTTCAGCAATTTCAAACATTCAACCCAGCAATACTGAAAGGTCAATGTATCCTGGGATCAGAGTTGTCAGGTGTACCATTTTTCTTTCTGTAATTCACCTAATTAACATTAAATGGGTCAATATCTTCAAATAACTTGCAGATGCTCTTTCAAATAACACATAAAAAGAATTGCATTAAAATGTGTTTGCTACTTTATCACATAAAAAGACATGAAAATGTATTCACAGCAGGATTTAACTGAATAGAGATCAGTAGCAAGAATCCAACTGATTCCAGAGGGGAATAGCTACTAAGTTAGTTGGAAATACTTAACTGGTCTCAAAGCATCAGTGGAGAGAAAGAGAGTTACTTTTTAAAGTCACTAACTCTCATTAGAATGGATCTGACAAAAAGGTCCCATATCTGAAAAGTTCATTTTTGTTTCCCTCCTCACAGTTGCCGTCGCATCTCTTTCCAGCAGTTCCTGTTTTTATTTTAGTTTTCTGTCATCACCATCATTTTGCTTTTGTACTAGGCTGGTTGTATTGATTTAATGAGCCTTTCTCATCTGTATTGTTCAGCATTGCATTTATAGTTAAATACTGGTTAACATCTTGTAGCAATGTACTCTTTCCTCATTACTTCCTACAACTGATGCACAGGCTTTCGTCTGTTTTTGGTCTCATTTAACAGGAGAAACCTCTCAACAAAGAGATGCAGGCAGGTGATGTGTGAAGGCAATGCTGCAAAAAGGAACAAATTAGTTTGAAACCCTCCCATCTGTTGTGTTTCAAATACGGCTCAATGAAAAGTAAACCAAAGGAAGAAATACTATCATCAGAGATCATAGCGGCTCAAGTAAAGAAAAACTCCATAGGGCTGTGCTTGTGCTTTTATTATTTATAGCATTGGGTCATTAAAAACAACTGCAAACAGTAAAAGTCAAACACAACACAAGAACATGTAGGAAAATGTTTCTGATATCAATTGCTATTACAGTGGGTGAAGCCCAACAACAATCAAAATGAGAACTTGTATTTATAAAGCTTCTTTCACAATGTCTCAAAACACTTTATAACAATGATGCAATCGAGACATGAACAGTACCATGGGAAACACAGCAACCAATTTGCACCTGGCAAGGTTCCATAATCAGCAAGATAATGACAAGATCATTGTTTTAGTTTTGTTGGTGGATGGATAAATACTGTCTATGACACCCAGTGACTATCACTTTTCTGTGAATAGCACCATTAGATCTTTTACAGGGCATGCAAGGCCACAATGTAATGTCATTTGAAGGACAACACCACTGACATTGTAACCCTCCAAAATATTGTGTGCTCAAGTCTGTGGTTTATTCGGGCATCTTACAGTGGAACATGTTGTATGGAGAAAAGTTAAATTCCATTGCACTTTCTGTAATATTTCATTTGTGGTGCTTTGCCCTTGGATTATACGCTTGACATGGAATGAATATTTTAAAAACTCTTGACATTTCCATTTTATAGAAGCACTTCAAAATGAAAAACACTGAATGAAGAAACATGGGATTTGATTACATGATGAGATTAGATTCAAAATATTTTAGAGCGTACTTTTCTTAATAAAAGTATATTTTTGGAAAAATGCACTCAACTTCATGAAACTAAGTTAAAATTATAACCTTCTAACTTTGAGAGATGCCTGAAACCTCAGAGTTAACTAGGACCAAACATTAGGTCATAATGGGCACTGTTATATTATTTCTTTATTTGTGTCATCTCTTTATACCAAGAGGGATGGTGCTGTTTCCATATAGCATTCTAGCTGGTAGAGGTGAGTGAATCTGAGGTGTGTCCAAGTAATCAATTAGGGCGGTACGATGGCACAATAGTTAGCATTGCTGCCTCACAGGGCCAGGGACCCATGTCTGATTCCAGTCTCGGGTGACTGTCTGTGTGGAGTTTGGATGTTCTGCCGTGTCTGTGTGGGTTTCCTCTGGGTGCTCCAGTTTCTTCCCACAGTCCAAAGATGTGCAAATTAGGTGGATTGGCTGTGCTAAATTGCCCATAGTGTCCAGGGATGTGCAGGCTAGGTGGATTAGCCATGGGAAATGCAGGGTTACAGGGATGGAGTGCGTCTGGGTGGGATACTCTTCGGAAGGTTGGTGTGGAGCTGATGGGCCTGCTTCCACAATGTAGGGATTCTATGATTCAATTTTGGGGTCTACTCACCTACAAAATGTCAACTCTTTGGTAATGGCTTTTCAAGATAAGAATGTTGGTCCTGATGAAGGAAACACTTGTCATTCAAGGTCAGGACCAAGCATGATTGGAGGATAATCATAACTCCTGAATCACAGATCCCGACTGAGAACCTGTGAGAATCCTTGTAGAAAGGTCACCTACACTATCCAGTGTCAGAGGGTAAGGGTGCGAAACTTTTTTTTATTCCTTTATGCAACACTGCACGGTTGGAGGAAAAATTAATTTAGAGATTATTTGATTGGCCATTGGAATCAATACCCATACTTGCACCACCATTGCACTGTAGCATCTGTTTGTGCTATCTACAGAATGCATTACAGCACCTCAACAAACTTACTTTGTTAGAGCCTTGTACTCACAACAAATACTGACAAAAATGAAAACAGTAGCGGCAAATAAGTAGCTTCACCTCCAAATTCTCCTGTCGAAAGAGGGCAAGGCAAAATAAATATGGGAAGGGAGGGGGAAATAGCAGAAAACAACAAAATGAGCTCATGAGGGAGAAAAATATACATGATATGGTGATAGGATTGGACAAACCAAGGATGGTAAAGGCTCACCCTGGAACACAAGCACTGGCACAGTGCTGCTGAATGGCCTGGCTGTGTGGTAAAATTCTATGTAATTGCAAAACAGATGAGAGGCAAAGAGAAAGAGAGATCATTGATAAGGCAAGACAAAGAGACTGCATGAACAGCTGAAATAAGGAAAAAGAGAAAGCAACTGAATGATAAATACAAAGGGGAACAGAGAGGAAAGTCAAGCTGGGAAAGACAAAAGGCAAGACAAAAGATCGTTAAGAGGTGGAGGGAGGGGGAAAGAGAAAGAGATAAAGGAAGATGACAAAACTGGAGGGAATGGGAGTTGTTGGGGAATGACAGCTCACGGTCTTCCTTCAATCCTGAGTAAACAAATAGGAGCAGACTTTCAGTTTCTAAATCTGGACTAATTTCCCTGGAATGTAGATAATGAGACAGGGAGAAGTGCTGACTGGGTGGAGTAGCTGGCTGGGTGGTTGGACGTTATTGGTACCTTCAGACCTAACTATTTCTTAAGGTGCATCCTGCTAAAGTGTTCAAACATGCTTACTTGTGTATATGATATAGTATCAGGCAATAGAATGTTAATTGGATTCTCTGGAGCCAGGTCCCAGTCTGAGGCAACTCAAAACATTTCAATCACTTGGTGCGTCTGCAGCGTTTATAAACCCAAGCTTTTTGTCCCACTTCAACTAATCTCAGCTCACCGAGTTTCACATGATCTCGTCATTAAAAGAATATGTTTCTCTAAAGTTTATTGATTAACATCCATTTTGCAAGCGTCAATATATTTGTACTGGATGACTCCTGCCTCGCTTTGGCCCCTTAGGGCAACCCTCCCCCATCCTTTCCGCCTGTTACTCATTGATAAAGAAAAACTACACGTTCTGGTAATGCACAGCAGAGCGTTTCAGTGGCAACCTTCCCCACACTCTTGCTCTTTCTTCATGTTGACCTATCCATGCTGTGTGTTTCCAGTAATGTTACTTTTTAATTGGTGCCACCCAGTGTCAATCACAGAGACACAGAGACAGGCTCATGACATGGTCCCGGATTCAGGAGAGCAGGGGCGGCGCCAAGTCCCAGGGAGAGAGAGAGAGAGAGAGAGTGAAACCTCCCCCCACCCCCTCGCCCCCCGAACCCAAGGAGAACCAAGACACAAATACACGAATCACGATCAAACTTGTTCTACCAACTGGTGAAATGGACCAGACCGATATATACAAAGACATAGACACACACGCACACATCCACGATAACATTGCTTGGGTTTAACAGTAAATGAAATGGAAAGATAGCAATATCTGAACTTTTTTTCTCCTTAAAAAATAGACAATAAAATCTGAGACAAGATTCACCCCAAAGCGATAACTCTTTAGGGGTTCAGGAAAGCCGCTTGAGTCCCTGGGGAGGGCGAGCTGGGCTACCTGATGCCCTCTCACACATAGTCCTTCCTGTCATACCCAGTGGGACCTGTGGACCTGGCGGCGGAGTAAGCCATTCTGGAAGGCACGTACTTCTCATCCTTGGGAGGGCAGGAGCAGCAGAGCAGAGCCCCTCCGAGGATCAGCAGACCCGAGGTTCCCCAACCGATGTACAAGGAGGCTCCAAGCTCCCTCCTCTGGGCGTCCGTCACCAGTGGGTTGTAGAAATCCTTGATGATGGTGTTTGCAGACCAGGACACTGGGATCAGGATCATCAGCCCAGAAAGGATGAAGATAATTCCTGCCACGATCATTATCTTGGCTTTCGTCGCCTCGTCTTCCACGCAGTTGGTGCACTTGGCTCCCACGATGGAGATCAGAATGCCCAGGACTCCCACCACAATGGCAATGACGGTCAGAGCTCTGGAAGCCTGCAGGTCTTGCGAGAGGGCCAGCAGCGAGTCGTACACCTTACACTGCATCTGCCCGGTGCTCTGAACAATGCAGTTCATCCAAAGCCCTTCCCAAATGATCTGCGCCACCACGATGTTGTTCCCAATGAAAGCGGTCACTCTCCACATGGGCAAGGCACAGGTTATGATGGCCCCCAGCCATCCTAACACTCCCAAGGCGAGCCCCAGGATTTCAAGACCAGCGTTCGCCATTTAAACCGTTGCAAGAACAAGTTTCCAACAGGCTGCGATGCTCAATAACTGCACCTCTCGACGGTCTCTGGTGCACTTGTTGCAGAATGAGCAGCTTTCCAATTGGACCGGCTTCACACAATGTGACCGAGAGCACCAATGAGCTGTACTAAAGGGGCTGCAATCCGAGGCGGAGTCAGCGGCAGCTCTCAGGTGGAAGAGTAAGTACTAACGGATCATTGAGCAGCTTTCAAACTCCTCGTTTTCAGGAAGTCCAATCCCTCCCAGTCGGCAGCTCGCAGCATTTGCTGTCGATTGTTAACAGACTTGGACCGCAAGGTCAGACTGAGATCCCCACGACCAAAAAAAAAGCTTTGCCCGTCACCCTAGGTGCAATTGCTGATGCAGGCGTAAACATATTCGTCAGCCCTGCCTGCTGTGTCCCCAGTGAATTCTTAACCTTCCTGTTACTGGGAGCAGTGCCCATTCCCTCAGGTGAGCGTAGCAGTTCCTGAAGCCATTACATTCTGCAATTGCTCACAATAACACTTTACGTGAACAGTAATATTTTGAAGGGAATTTTTAATTTCAATACTTGAAATGTGTTGCTGAACGAACTGAATTTTCCGTAGGCTGCACTTACGAATTAGCATCAGCTCATTGATGCCTTGGTCCTATTTATCATAAAAGGGGCCGTGTCTACCTGTACCAAATCTGGAACATCTCTCATTGCTCAAGAAACGAAAAAAAAGCCCTTTGCTTTTCCTTACAATACTTTGTTTTGATGTGAATTATGCTACCTGCCTGAGCATCCAAACAAACAACAAGATTTGCTATGAAAAAGTTTCTTATTTTAAACATTGCGAGCACAACTGACTATGCAGTCATGGAACTAAAAATATGAGATCACTCTAAATGAAGAAGGTAATTCAGCTCATCTTCCCCAATCATCCAGTTCTATCAAAGTTTTCTCCATCAGAACCCCCTTCCATGTATTTATTAGGTTGATGAAGAATATCCTAACATCACAGGTAAATTTGCCTTTTAGCTGTGTTGGCATATACCCCTTAAACTGAACCCATAACTTCATTTGAAGTCAATTTTTGAATTTACATACTCCAGACCATTTACTGTCAAAAATCTCAAGATCATGACTCAGTCATTTCCATTTCAGGCTGAAAAGGCTAACTTTCTTCAAAGTTCCACACAGTTGGATACCAAGACTCAGTGGCCTTTCATTCTCCAGTGTTGTAATGTCTTTTTATTTTAATGACCAGAACTGGTCTTATTATTCAAGGTATGGCTTGATCCAACTTTGTGCATGACTTTCTTTAATTTAACTTCTAATACTTTCTTCTATAGATATTAATATTCTCTTTACCTTGTTTGCCTGCTCTGTAGTGGAGTCATCTTAAGTGTTGATCCAATAAGTCTTGCAATTCTCCCAGAATTCAGTTAAGTCATGCTGATGGAAGACAAATGTCATATTGCCATCCTTCCTATGTGCTATAATTCATATTTCCTTGCATTGCATTTCATCCACCATTGTTTTTTTTCAAAACTCTGTTTATAATTTCTAAGCTTCCTTCTCTAAAGTTGCTCCCTCTTTTAGTTTTATACTATATTCATATAGCCAATTTGCTTTGAGGTTTTGTTTCAAAGTCATTAATATAAAATGAAAGCTAGAATGGTGTCTTCACTACAGTGCTTCCTATCTCCTAATCTAACCTCTCTAACAACTACTTGTTATTTTCTATCTTTCAGCACAATTAATATTAATTCAGAAATTGACTGAAATCTCTGTATTGAATTTAACTCATAGCCTTCTACATGAAACAACTTTGTGAAATGTCACAAATGTTATGTTACAAATTTCCATGCTCCACATGGAATATGACTTCCTCAAAAGATCAGAGAGAATATTTAGGTAGAATCTTCCACTTCTAAAACCATGTGGACTTGTATTTTACTAAATTATTACAGTACAGATAATTCTGTAGTTTACTTCTGATAATTCTTTTACACAATATTGAGGTATGACTAATGAATTCATAGTTGCTTGTGTCTGTATTGGCTTTTTTGGAAAGTGCTACCACGTCAATAGATTGTTTTCAATCTATTTCCACGTTCCTTCAACCAGTAAATACATCATTAGAACCATTGACATCTCACAAAAAGAGAAAAGAAGGGGAGAGAAGGAGGGATGATTAATCAATTGCATTTATGTATTCCCCTTCACACTTAGAAAATCTCAAAGTGCCTATACAGCCATTGAATCACCTAGAAATATATAAATTAGAGCAGGAGTAGGCCATTCAGCCCTTTGAGGCTGATCCAGTACTCATTATGTCTTGCCTGATCATACAACTCAATAGCCTGTTACCATTTTTCTCCCAAGGTCAGAAGAATCCCTATGAAAATCTATTTCGATCTAATAGTTCCATTTCAGGCATATCATGAACTAGATGAAGAGCAAGTCTCTTTCTACAACTTTGACAAACAAACCCTAAGGAAAGTGAAAGCTTTGCTCTGCCATTTGTGACAGACTATGAAGAAAAGGCTGTGCCCTGCCCTAGTCTACCATGAGGAGAGATATAATGTATAAGTGTAAAATATTGGCCGTAGTTAGAATTAATTGTGTTAGTTACTGACTCTAGCCCCACAGTAATTGCACTCATAAATCAATTGTTAACACAACAATTAATAAAAAAACAAAAGGAACTATTTTGTGTTTATATTATCTCACATACAGTGATCAGAGAGACCCTGTCTCTATGTATTAGGTTGAATTCCAGGGCTTTCAGTGAATGTTGATATGTTGACTTTTGAACTGACTAATGTGCATGCTTTTTCAGCAGTTTTAAATATGCTGATTTTTCTCCATGTACCCAGCACCCACACCATTGAAGCACCCTGCATGATTGAACAAGGAACATTTGTGGTTTAAGGGCTTAATATACTACCTTCCGAGCATGTCTGTGAAGGTCAGGCACTCTGATTCATGTAGTCGGAGTGGCTTCCATTAGATGCTAAACACTGTTTACTCAACAACTAGTAAAGCAACACTAAAAACAGGTTTGCATGAGCTGGCAGAAACAAACTTTCAAATTTGTTATTTTCTTTTCATGAACAAAGGTCAAATGCACTCCCACAGTAGTACTCCTAATTTATATGTTATCATTCTGTACTGTGCAAGTATTCATGAGGTCTCAGTTCAAAATGTTTCTGGTAACTTTTAAAAATAATTGCCATTTGAGAACAGCTAGGATAAATGTCTATTTACAGAATTTCTCTGGGGTTCCTAATGATCATCTTTTGAATTTACTCAAGGTCAGAAGAATTCCATTGCAAATTCTATTTGGATTTTGTGCTACCACTTCAGGTGTATAATGAACTAGATGGTGTGCAATGTTCTTTCTACATTGTACAATGTTTCTCAGCATCAATCTCAAACAAATAGCCTCCGTTTCTTCAAGGTGAACTTTTAATTCTTCCAAAGTCACCTTTTTGGTCATTCAAAGTGCAATTGTTCATTTATTTCCAAGTTGTATTGCATTTTGAATCTCATGTGCTGTGGTACCATAACAAATCCAAACTGAATAGTTGCTTCTAAACTTGCACCAATTGAAACACTTACAAATTATCTTTTTCTAATATTTTGCAAGGATTCATACCCATGGTGCAGTCGTGAAAGTACAGTACCCAACAGCATGTGGTACCTCAGTTTCTCGATGAATAATTTACAATATTCCTTGATTTTTTTTTTCTCTTTTCGTCTGATGCCCAAAATGTAGCCACAACTCCATGATTAACATTTCAACAAGATATGTGGTTTCAGATATTTTCAGATGTTCTGTTTCAAATTTTGTAGGTGTACCCATTACATTGAGTGGGATTTCTCAGATTGGGGCAGACTGAAACATGCCCCAATTAGACTCAGATCGTAGCTTGTCAGAGTGGAAGAGTCCAGCATGATACAAATCAACCAAGCTGGGCAATGGTGAAAATGATGCTGAAGAAAGAACAATTGAAGCAACTTTTGGTTACATTTTGGAATGGGATGGATTTGTTGAGAAAATGATTACATTAAGGTTGCCAAAATCCATATTAATACTACATGCACATTCCTGAAGCAGTTGTTGATGTGTTTATTGGTATAAGTTTTGTATAATTCAAAGTTTCGGCTGTGAAATGTCCATTTTTGTCATACCTTAGGAGCTGTGTGCATAATATTTAATTTGGACAACAAATAGGTTTGAACATTCTGGTAACTTCTCATTGACAGGTTTTAGGGCACACTTTGCAAAGTACAAGAGGGTGAGGTGATGGAATCGTAGGTTATTTTTCTCCATTCATCAATTTATATATCACTGAAAGTATGAACCCGGTGTCAACCACTTGTATAACTTGGATGTTGGTCTGTAAGTAGTTGCATGATTTCCAGAGAATGAAAGGAGTATGATGAAGTGAGAATACAAAGATCAAACTAGGATGTCTTGTAAACTAAGTTGTAAACAGTGAGTGCCCAACTATAACTTTCTAAAAAATGGTGAAAATGATTTGATTTGGTGGCACAGTACCTTAACTGAATGAGTAATCCAGAACCTGGGCAAATGATTCTAAGAGCAAATTTCAACTGCAGTGATTGAGGGTTTAAATTCAACTACAAATGTATTGAGGAACATATAAACAAGGAGCAGGAGTACTACATTCAGCCCCGGGGCTGCTGTGCCATAATCATGGCTGTTCTGGTTATAACCTCAAGTCTGTATTCCTGCTTACCCTTGATAACCTTTCACCTATTGCATAACAAGAATCTATCCACTTATGACTTTAATATATTTGAGGACTCTGCTTTCATCACATTTTCAGGAACAGAGTTTCCAAGACTCATGACTGTCTGAGAGAAAACAAAAATTGGCTTATCTCTGTTTTAAATGGCAGCCTCCGATTTTTAAAAAACGTGATTCCGAGCCGTTGACCTTCCTAAATGAAGAAACATCCTCTTTGCATCTACCTTTCCAAAGTCTTCTGTTTCAATCAAATTTCTTCTTACTGTTCTCAACTCCCAGATATAAGCCTAGCTTGACCAACCTCCTCATAGGACAACCCAGGCATTCCAGATGTTAGCCTAGTAAACATTCTCTGAACTGCTTCAAACACATTTACATCTTTCCTTAAATAAAGTGATCCATATTCTGTACACTACTGTTTGATCTCGTCAGTGCTCTATATAAGTGAAGCATGAATTGCAATAGCTTTCTTATTGAATTCTGCCTGCAATAAGTTGTAACATTCTATTACTTTTCCTAATTACTTGCTATACCTGTATGTAAATGTTTTGTGATTTGTGCATAAACCCATCCTGACCCTTCTGTATCTGAAAATTCTCCACATTGAGATGATATGCTTTTAAAAAAATGTTCCTGCCCAAAGGGTCAATTGCGCATTTTCCCACATTATACTCCATCTGCCATACTCACATTATACTCCATGTGGGCGGCACGGTGGCACAGTGGTTAGCACTGCTGCCTCGCAGCGCCAGAGACCCGGGTTCAATTCCCGACTCAGGCGACTGACTGTGTGGAGTTTGCACGTTCTCCCCGTGTCTGCGTGGGTTTCCTCCGGGGGCTCCGGTTTCCTCCCACAGTCCAAAGATGTGCAGGTTAGGTGAATTGGCCATGCTAAATTGCCCGTAGTGTTAGGTAAAGGGGTAAATGTAGGGGTATGGGTGGGTTACGCTTCGGCGGGTCGGTGTGGACTTGTTGGGCCGAAGGGCCTGTTTCCACACTGTAAGTAATCTAATCTAATCTAATCTGCCACATTTCCTCCCTCATCTATATCCCTTGGTAGCAACCGTCTGTCCACTTTACAACTTACTTTTCTACTCTACCCTCAGACTCTTGAGTTCTAAAGAAGAGTGACTGGACCTGAAATGTTAATTCTGATTTAGAATATAGAACATAGAACATTACAGTGCAGTACAGGCTCTTCAGCCCTCAGTGTTGTGCCAACCTGAGAAATCAGTCTGAAGCCCATCTAATCTATTCCATTCTCATCCATATGCCTATTCAATGACCATTTAAATGCCCGTAAAGTTGGTGAGTCTACTACTGTTGAAGGCAGTGTGTTCCACACCCTTATTACTTTCTGAGTAAAGAAACTACCTCTGACATCTGTCCTATATCTATCAGCCCTCAATTTAAAGCTATGTCCTCTCATGATAGCCATTGCCATCCGAGGAAAAAGGCTGTCACTGTCCAACCTATTTAACCCTCTGATTATCTTATATGTGTCAATTAAGTTACCCCTCAAACTTCATCTCTCTAACAAAAACAGCCTCAAGTCCCTCAGCCTTTCCTTGTAAGACCTTCCCTCCATACCAGGCAACATCCGAGTAAATCTCCTCTGAATCCTTTCCAAAGCTGCCACATCCTTCCTATAATACGGTACCAGAACTGTATGCAATACTCCAAGTGCGGCCGCACCAGAGGGTTTTGTACAGCACCAGCATGACCTCATGGTTCCAAAACTCAATCCCTCTACCAATAAAATCTAACACACTATATGCCTTCTTAACAACCCTATCAACCTGGATGGCAACTTTTAAGTATCTATGTACCTGGACACCGAGATCTCTCTGCTCATCTACACTATCAAGAATCTTACCATTAGCCCAGCACTCTGCATTCCTGTTACTCCTTCCAAAGTGAATCACCTCACATTTTTCAACATTAAAGCCCATTTGCCACCTTTCAGGCCAGCTCTGCAGCTTATCTATGTCCATCTGTAATCTACAACATCCTTCGTCACTATCCACATCTCTACTGACCTTAGCGTCATCTGCAAATTTACTAACCCATCCTTCTGTACCTTCATCCAGGTTGTTTATAAAGATGACAAACAGCAGTGGACCCAAGACAGACCCTTGCGGTACTCCACTAGTAACTGAACTCCAGGATGAATGTTTCCCATCGACTAGCCAATTTCTGATCCAAACTGCTAAATTACCCTCAATCCCATGCCTCCATAATTGTGCAATAGCCTACCGTGGGAACCTTATCAAACGCCTTACTGAAATCCATACCCACCACGTCAACTGCTTTACCCTCATCCACCCGTTTGGTCATCTTCCCAAGGAACTCAATAAGGTTTGTGAGGCATGACCTACCCTTCACAAAACTGTGTTGACTATCCCTAATCAACGTATTCTTTTCTAGATGATTATAAATTCTATCTTTACCAACACTTTACCCAAAACTGAAGTAAGGCTCACTGATCTAATAATTACCAGGGTTGTCTCTACTCCCCTTCTTGAACAAGAGAACAACAGCTGCTATTCTCCAGCCTTCTGGCACTATTCCTGTAGACAATGATGACATAAAGATCAAAGCTAAAAGCTCAGCAATATTCAGTCTGGCTTCCCAGAGAATACTCAAATAAATATCAACCAGCCGAGAGGACTTACCTATTTTTATACTTTCCAGAATTGCTAACACCTCCTCCTGTGAACCTCAATCCATCTCAGTGTTCTCCTTGACAACACTGTCTTTTTTAGTGTGAATAGTGATGAAAAGTATTCATTTAGCAAATCCCCTGTCTCCTCTGACTCCAAGCACGACTTCCTGCGAATATACTTGATTGGCCGTGATCTTACTCTAGTCAGTCATTCTTTTATTCCTGATAGACCTATAGAAAGCCTTAAGATTTTCCTTGATCCTATCTGCCAACAACTTCTCATGTTCCCTCCTGGCTCTTCTTAGCTTTCTCTTTTGGTCTTTCCTGGCTAACTTGTAACTCTTAAATGCCCTAACCAAGCCATCACATCTCATCCTAACATAAGCCATCTTCTTCCTCTTGACAAGAAATTCAACTTACTTAGTAAACCATGGCTCCCGCGCTCGGCAATTTCCTCCCTGCCTGACTGGTACATACTTATCAAGGATCCGCAGTAGATATTCCTTGAATAAGCTTCACATTTAAACTGTGCCCATCCCCTGCAGTTTCCTTCCCCATCCTATGCATCATAAATCTTGCCTAATTGCATCATAATTGCCTTTTCCCCCATCAATAACTCTTGGCGTGCGGTATATACCTATCCCTTTCCATCACTAAAGTATTCATAACCGAATTGTGGTCACTTTCACCAAACTGCGCACCTTCCCCCAAATCTAACACCTGGCTGAGTTCATTATCCAGTACCAAATCTAATATGGCCTCGCCCCTTGTTGACCTGTCTACATACTCTGCCAGGAAACCTTCCTGCACATATTGGACAAAAGCTGACTTACCTAAAGTATTTGAATTGTAGTATTTCCAATCAACATTTAGAAAGTTAAAGCCCCATAACAACTATCCTGTCTCCATTGCTCCTATTGAGGAACATCTTTGCTATCCTATCCTCTACATCTCTGGAACTATTCGGAGGCCTATAGAAAACTCCCAACCGGGTGACCTCCTTTCCTGATTCTAACCTTAGCCCATACTACCTCAGTAGACAAGTCTTAAAACGTCCTTTCTCTAACTGTAATACTGTCCTTGACTAACAAAGCCAACACCCCCTTACCATTTTCTCTGCTCTTACTGAAACATCTGAATTCCAGAACCTGCAATAACCATTCCTGTCTCTGTTCTATCCATGTCTCTGAAATGGCCACAACATTGAAAACCCAGGTACCATCGCATGTTGCAAGTTTGTCCACCTTTTTCCAGATGCCCTGGCATTGAAGTAGACACACTTCAAGCCAACTTCTTGCTTGCCGGTGCCTTCTTGAGACCTTGAAACCTTATTTCTGATCTCACATCTCTCAACTTCCTATATACTTGAACTACAATTTCAGTTTCTATCCCACTGCTGAATTAATTTAAACTCACCTGAAGAGCATTAGCAAATTCCACCCCCGAAGATATTGGTACCTCTCTGGTTCAGGTGAAGACCATCCTGTTTGTGGATGTTTTCCGCCTACCCCAGAAAGAGCCCAATTATCCAGGAATTTCTCACCACTGATACTGCCAGAACTGCTTAGCTTTTCCAGCAATTTCTGTTTTTGTTACTTTCCTACCCATCTTTCTGTCATCAAAAATTTAGCAACCAAACTTTCTGCCTCTTCATGTAGATTATTGAAATAAGTTGTGAACTGTTGAGGTCCCAGTAGCAGTCTGTGACACACCACTTGTTACATGATACTAAATGGAAAGAAATCCATTTATGTGTACTTCCTGCTTCCTGTTATCCACCTAGTCTTCAATCCATACCAATATGCTACCTCTACAACATGAGCTCTTATTTTCCTTTGTATTGGCATTTTATTGAATGCCTTCTGGAAATCTAAGGGCAGTACATCCACTAGTTCTCCTTTATTGAAACCATGCATTATTTCCTGATTGAATTCCAGTAAGTTGTTTTTACATGGTTTTCTCTCACCTAACCATGTCAACTTTGCTTGACAAACTTGAACTTAACTAATGCCTGGTAATAACCCTTTGCTTAAATAGATCAAGAATAAATAGCCAGCATGAGGAATATGACTATGAAACCATCTGGTTCATTCACGTCCCACAGGGAATGAAATATGCCAGCCTCACTTGGTCTGAATAAGTGACTCTAAAATTCAGCAATTTGTTTGCTCTCTGAAATTGTCGAGCAAGCCCTTCATTTTCTTCACAAATTAAAAATGTTAAAATTTACCTCAAAATAAACTGGTTAACATTGATACAGTGGCCGCAACCCTAGAGTGGACCAAAACCTGTCATATTAATTCTGAACCACACTAACCTCTACCATCTGGTTGGAAATAATCTTAAGAGTAAGGTTGTGGCTTACCAGCTCAGCTTTTGACCAGGCATTTTACAGCCATCTGAACTTAACTCTGAGTTCAATAGTTTTAGATCAATTAACTTCTAATACATTTTAATGATAGCTATTCATTATAATTCTACTATTCCCATCTACACCTCTCCTACGCCTGGCTCTTAAGTATTTACCTATCTCAGTATCACTAATTTTGTCTGTACCATCATTCTTTTCATTGTTTTATTTCAGCCATTCCAATCCACTGGTGTTTACTTCATCAAAAGCAGAAATTTCTAGAGAAACTCAGCCGGTCTGATAGCATCTGTTTTTATTTCATATTTCCAGCATCTGCAGTTCTTTGTTTTTTTGACATGTTTACTTCATGTTCTTTGTCCCGAATACCATCCCCCTTTTAGCTTCTTCTGAAATCTGTTCATTCCTAACTTTTTTCCAAGTTTCCAATGAAAGATCATAGACCTCATAGAATCATACAGCATGGAAACAGACCCTTCAGTCCAATTTGTCCACGCCAACCAAATTTCCCAAACTAAATGAGTCCCACTCGCCTGCATTTGACTTATATCCCTCTAATCATTTCCTATTCATATATCTGTCCAAATATCTTCTAATTGTTGTAACTTTCCCTGCATCTACCACTTCCTCTGGCAGTTTATTTCACATACGAGCCAGCCTCTGTGTGAAAAAGTTGCCCCACAGGTCCTTCTTAAACCTTTCTCCTCTCACCTTAAAAATATGCCCTCTAGTTTTGAACTTCCATACCCTAAAGAAAAGACTTGTGCTATTCACATTATCTATGCCCCTCCTCATTTTATAAACGTTATAAAGTCATTCAACTTCCTATGCTCCAGTGAAAGAAGTCCCAGCCTACCCAGCATTTCCTTTAACTCAAACCCTCCAGTCCTGGCAACATCCTGGTAAATCTTCTCTGGACTCTCCCCAGCTCAACAATGTCCTTCCCATAGCAGAGCGACCAGAACTATGCACAGTTATCCAAAAATACCCTTACCAATATCCTGTATAACCTCAATATGACATCCCAACGCCTTTACTCAATGGTCTGAGCAATGAAGGCAAGCATGCAGAATGCCTTCTTAACCAACCTGTCTACCTGTGATGCAACTTTCAAGTAACTATGTCCCTGAACTCCTAGGTCTGTCTGTTCAACAACATTACCTAGGATCCTAGCATAATCTGTATAATTTCTGCCCTTGTTTGCTTTACCAAAATACAATACCTCACGTTTATCCAAATTAAACTCTATCTGCGCAATTATAAAGATCCCTTTGTAATCTTGGATACCTTTCATCACTGTCGGCTATACCAGCAATTTGGTGTTATCCACAAACCTACTAACCGTTCCTCCTAAATTCCTCATCCAAATGGTTACATAAATGACAAACAGTAGTAGACCCAATGAAACAGCACTGGTCACAGGCCTCAAGTCTGCAAAACCATAACTGTTCACCACCTCTGTCTTCCACCATCAAACTAATTTTATATCCAAGTGCCAAGCTCTCCTGAATCCCATGCAATCTAACTTTATTAATCAAACTACCATGCAGAACCGTGTCAAAAGCTTCACTAAAGTCCATGTAGACAATGTCTACCATTCTGCTATCATCAATCTTTTCGGTTATGTCCACAAAACATTCGATTAAGTTTGTGAGACATGATGTTCCACTCACAAAGCCATGCTGACTATCCCTAATCACTCCTTGCCTTGCCAAGTGCATGTAAATCCTATCTTTCAGAATCCCCTCCCATAACTTACCCACCACTGATGTCAGACTCATCAGACTCTAGTTCCCAGGTTTTCCTTACAGCCTTGCTTAATAAAGGCACATTAGACACCCTACACACCTCTGGCACCTCACCCGTGGCTACAGATACAAATATCTTTACCAGGGGCCCTGCTTGATCAGGTCCTGGAGATTAATCCACCTTAATTTTTTTAAAAACCTCTAGGACCTCCTCTTCAGTAATGTGGACTGTTTTCAAGATACCAGTATTCATTTGCCCGGGTTCCCCAGCCTCCATGTCATTCTCCACAGTAAAAACTGACATGAAATGTTTGTTTTGTGTTTCTCCCAGATCCTGTGGTTCCATATATAAATGACTTTGCTGATTTAAGGGACCCTAGTCTCTCCCTAATTGCTCTTTCATTCTTAATGTACTTGTAAAATCTCTTTGGATTATCCTTAGCTTAATCTACCAAAGCTATCCCACATCCATTTTACCCTGCGTGATTTCTCTCTTAAGAATACCCTTACACCCCTTACATTCTTGAAGAGATTCTTTGGTCCCACTTGTCTATACCTAACATATGTCTTCTTCTTATTTTTGACTAGAACTTCAATGTCTTTATTCATCCATTGTTCCCTACTCTTACTAGCCTTACCATTTACCCTTTCAGAAACATGATGCCTCTGAACTCTTGTTATCTCACTTTTGACAGCCTCCCATTTGCCAGTCGTCCATTTTCCTGCAAACAGACTACCCTAATCAACTTTCGAAACTTCCTCTCTCATACCATCAAACTTTTCCTTTCTCCAATCAAGAACTTTAATTTTTATGCAAGGCCTAACTTTTTCCATAACAATTATAAAACCAATAACATTATGATTACTGATCCCAAAATGCCCCACTAGCATTTCAGTCACTTGCCCTGCCTTATTTCCCAAGGGAAGGTCAAGTTTTGGTCCTTCTCTAGTAGACACATTGCATGTTGATAGTGAAATTGTTCTTCAACATGTTTAACTAATTCCTCTCTATCCAAGCCCTTAACACTATGGCAGTCCCAGTCGATGCTTGGAAAGTTAAAATCCCCTATTATTACAACCCTATTATTCTTACATATATCTGAGATCTCTCTACATATTTGCTCCTGTATCCCAAATTAAAAATGCCACTCTCTGTCCTCTCCTCCTGATAGCATCTAAACCCTTGAACATTGAGCAGCCAGCCCCGTCCCTTCTTTTCTTCTCCACTGAAAGAGGGATTTAGGGATGCAAAATGAATGCTGTATAGTCACTGACTCCCATATTTTCTGATGAATCTTAACACCGCATTGCTCAATATCTCTAATATCTTTTATTACTTTTTCAGATTTTCAGCATTCGCCATGGTTTGTTTTAGCAAAAGGTATCCAGAAAATGAAAAACTCACAACTTTTAAACACTGCAATGCTTGCACCAATGGGGAAGGCAGAACTTCCTTGTTGTCGATTTCCAATCCAATGTTACAGCAGTTTCTTCTGTTGTTAACAACAAGGTACCTGTCAACTGTTTTGTTTCCATTAAAGGAACTTACTCAACTAATAAAATAAGATTGTCAGGAAGCTAACACCATGAGTTTATCTCCTATTATGTTCAGCCCACGATATTTAGGAAAGATCGACTCGAGCAGTCATGGACAAGACAGAGAGAGGTCAAATGGAACAATTTTAGGCGAAAGATGGTTTGATGATATTTTTGAGGAAGAGAGGAGCC
Source organism: Chiloscyllium plagiosum (assembly GCF_037043375.1). Lineage (NCBI taxonomy): Eukaryota > Metazoa > Chordata > Chondrichthyes > Orectolobiformes > Hemiscylliidae > Chiloscyllium > Chiloscyllium plagiosum. The sequence goes on from NW_028270169.1 coordinate 40,448,149, forward strand.
GTGTAATGCAAGGTGAGAGGACAATATGAGGATCTGGAATTAAAGAAAAGCCCACAAAAGCCCCTTCGCTTGTAATCAAAACAGAACAAGCAACGCAGAGTCAATAACGAAAAGGGCCCTTTCTACATTTCCTAATAACAACTGGAAGTGAATGAGACCAATCCCTTGCTATGAGGGTAAAAAGGGGACTTGAGATAACTTTGGCAAATAGGGTTAAGGAGAATCCAAAGGCACTTAATATAAGGCACTTTATATTAAGGTCAAAAAGTAGCTAGAGAGAGAAAAGGGGTCCCTCAAAGATTAGTTTAGATTCTCTACAGTGTGGATACAGGCCCTTCGGCCCAACAAGTCCATACTGACCCTCTGAAGAGTAACCCACCCAGATCCATTTCCCTCTGACTAATGCATCAGCGAGGCAGTTTGCGCATGGAGCCGCAGGAGATGGAGAAGATAATAAACAAGTATTTTGCATCAGTGTTTACTATGGAGAAGGACATGGAAGATAGAGAATGTGGGGAAATAAATGGTGACATTTTGAAAAATGTCCATATTACAGAGGAGAAGGTGCTGGATGTGTTAAAACACATAACGGTGCATAAATCCCCAGGACCTGATCAGGTGTAGCCTAGAACTCTGTGGGAAGCTAGAGAACTGATTGCTGGGACCCTTCCCAAGATATTTGTATCATTGATAGGTGAGGTGCCGGAAGACTGGAAGTTGGCTAACATGGTGCCACTATTTAAGAAAGGTGCTAAGCAAAAGCCAGGGAACAATAGACTGGTGAGCCTGACATCAGTGCTGGGCAAGCTGTTGGAGGGAATCCTCAGGGACAGGATTTACATGTATTTGGAAGGGCAAGGACTGATTAGGGATGGTCAACATGGCTTTGTGCATGGGAAATCATGTCTCACACACTCGACTGAATTTTCTGAAGAAGTAACAAAGAGGATTGATGAGGGCAGAATGGTGGACGTGATGATCTATATGGACTTCAATAAGATGTTCGACAAGGTTCCTCATGCTAGACTGGTTAGCAAGGTCAGATCACATGGAATACAGAGAGAACTAGCCATTTGGAACAGAACTGACTCAAAGGTAGAAGATAGAGGGTGGTGGTGGAGGGTTGTTTTTCACACTGGAGGCCTGTGACCAGTGCTGTACCACAAGGATCGGTGTGGGGTCCACTGCTTTTTGTCATTTATATCAATGATTTGGATATGAACATAGGAGGTATAGTTAGCAAGTTTGCAGATGGCACAAAAATTGGAGATGTAGTGAACAGTGAAGAAGGATACCTCAGAGTATAACAGGATCATGATCCAATGGCCAATGGGTCAAAGAGTGGCAGATGGAGTTTAATTTAGATAAACATGAGCTGCTGTATTTTGGAAAAGCAAATCAGAGCAGGACTTACACACTTAATGGTAAGGTCCGAGGGAGTGTTGCTGAACAAAAAGAGCTTGGAGTGCAGTTTCATAGTTCTTGAAAGTGGAGTCAAAGGTAGACAGGATAGTGAAAAAGATGTTGGCTGTGCTTTCCTTTATTCATCAGATTGTTGAGAGTAGGAGTTGGGAGGTCATGTTGCCGTTGTACAGGACATAGGTTAGGCCACATTTGGAATATTGCATGGAATTCTGGTCTCTCTCCAATGGAAGGATGTTGTGCAACTTGAAAGTGTGCAGAAAAGATTTACAAAGATGTTGCCAGGATTGGAGGTACTGAGCTATAGGGAGAGGCTAAATAGGCTGGGGCTATTTTCTCTAGAGTGGCGGAGGCTAAGGGGTGACCTTATAGAGGTTTATAAAATCATGAGGGGCATGGCTAGTCTAAAGAGACAAAGCCTAGGGGTGGGGGAGTCCAAAACTAGAGGGCATAGTTTTAAGATGACCGGGGAAAGGTTTGAAAGGGATCTAACAGGCAACGTGTTCATGCTGAGGGTGGCGTGTGTATGGAACGAGCTGCCAGAGGAAGTGGTGGAGGTTGGTACAATTACAACATTTAAAAGGCATCTGGATGGGTATATGAATAGGAAGAGTTGAAGAATATAGGCCAAGTGCTGGCAAATGGGACGAGATTAATTTAGGATATCTGTTAGCATGGATGAGTTGGACCAAAGGGTCTGTTTTCATGCTGTACATCTCTATGACTGTACCCGCTATAACGCATGGTAACTTCAGGTGTATGTAAAGACCTCTAAGATAAATGTCAACAAGGGGGCAATAAATGAATATTTGATGTGTGAAATAACAGGGCTATGCCAATTATAACATGCTGGAAAGAACGCTTGTGACCTGAGCTATGAAATGTGTCCAGGCTGATGATGTGCTTCCCTCCTGTGTTTCCCTTGAAAACAAGCATCTATTGTGGAAGAAAGGAACGCAAGCTGAAAATTAAAGAAAATGAGCACCCCAGTGTGATACGCTTTTGTTCATGATAAGATTGTAACAAAATTGATTCGAATCTTACCTTCCTGGGACCTGCAGATATGTCACTATTGCAGGCTCAATCCCTGGGGCTGAACTGAGTTTAAAATTAAATATAATCAGGGTAGGTGAATTCATCCACAGTCTTCTGGGACGTGTTGCTGTCCTCTATGTGGAAATCCTGCTCTAAGGCTCTGCTCCAATTGTATTTTGGAGAAGCAAAGTGCTTGGAAATTTGGAGGAAATCTGAAATGGACCAAAATTGGGGAAGAAATTTTGAAGGGAAGGTGGGTGGGGGTGGAACAAAAGAATACAAATTTTAGCATAAGGACCTAAGAAACTGGAACAGGACTAGGCCACATGAGCCCTCAAACCTGGTTCACCATTCAATACAATCTTGACAGATGTTTGATTTCAGTTTCACTTTCCCATCTGCTCCCCACAATCCCTTGATGCTTCCTTAGGTTGGAAAAAATATATCTATCTCTGACCTCCCATACACTGAACACCTGAGCAACCATAATCCTTTAGAGCAGAGACGTCTACAGATTCACAACCACGGAAGTGAAGAAATTCTTCCTCATCTCAGTTGTAAATGAAAAATTATCCTAAGACTGTATTGTCTAGTTCTAGATTACCCAGCCAGGACAACCACTTCTTGGAATGTCAAGGTCCTTCATAAAGTTAACTGAGGCATCTTTCATTCTTCTAAAGTCAAGAATAAAGTTCCCATCTGTCCAACCTCTAATCTCAGGACAACTCTCTTATCCCAGGAGTTAATCTAGAGAACTTTTGTTACACTGTTTAGATATACATAGATAAAATTACCAAAAATGTCCAAATTTAGTTTTGCCAAAATCTCGTAAAATTTTAACAAGATTTCCTTACTCATGAACTGCAGTTCTCTTGCAACGAAGGTGAAAATGTCATTTGCCTTTCTAGTTGCTTGCCATAGGTACATACTTACGTTCTGTGATCTTTGTACAAGGATCACCAAATCTCTCAGAAAATCATCATTTAAAAAATTCTTACCATTTCAAAATATTCTGCCTTTCCATTATTTTCACAAAATTGAAGAAGCTCACTTTTTCCATTTAATCCTTCACTGGCACCTTTTTACCCAGTCATTTAACCTGTCCATATCCTTTTTCAACCTCTCATGCCCACTAGCTTTGATGAGTATTCTAATAAAGCGAAACACATGTTTTATACAGTGCTAATGATGTTGTTTAATTTGGTTCTATGCAACTTTAATTCAGGTGTGCCTGAGAAGACAGATAATGACTTGGATTTAGTGGTCAGTGGTAAAGCAATTGCTTGTCAAAGAAAGTACACACCAAGATATAATGATCTTTGTGGTAAGATCTTTTCTGATGTCTGTTTCTGTTGCTGAGTCAAAGAAATCTCTACATATTCAATGGCTCTGATACCATTAAGTAGCATAAAAAACAATCATGTTGAAGTGTCCTCATGGACAGCAAAACCAGGAAGTTAGAGTCACTAAAGCAATTTAATTTTAAATCATTATAAATAGTGAAGTAAATGATTGGGCCACACATTGCAGTATTAGACAAAAAAAATTCAAACTTAAGAAAGTCAATTTTAAAATTATGGTAGTTGTAAAAATAGTTGGTTGTTTTGTAATACAGAACTGGAATATTGTTGACCAAAGACACATTTTGTCAAAGTTTTGGTGTTGCACTCATCAGGGCAATTTGCAAAAATATAAATTCAAAGGAAAACCAATATTAAAATTACGTGAGAGTGCTGATTGGGTGGGAAGCGCTCCGTTTAATAGAAACATTGCCATGGAGAATGAACCAATTTATTATAATTGACAATTAACAATTAATTGTGTAGACCTCTATTAGTTGTGCCTCCTCTGAAAGTCACCTTGATGTGAGCACAAACATTTTGTAATTGTCTGCCTGTCTCCTGTAAGCAGGTTCTGAGAGCCCATCCCTTGTAAGTTCACCTGGAGGTGGGACCATGTCAGGGAGCTGTCACAATGTGGTTTTTCCCTGTTATTGCAACCCATCCCACTTCGAAGGTACAAATCCCAGGCAATATTTTCCTTGTTAGATAACATTAGATAACTGAGATACGTTTATTTTCAAAACAAATTTAACCAAAATACAGCTGGTGAAAAAGAGCATGTTGGTTCTTGTGGAACTTTCTGAAAGGTTTCTGGAAATATTCAGAGCTTCCTGAATGAAAACAGACAGCGGAAGAGACAGCTATAGAAATAACTGTAAACCAAGGTCCTGAAATTCCACTGTACAATACTATTGTGTCTGAATGTGCCAGTTATAACCCCTATCACTGCTATTTTTAGTTTCTGTGTTTGTCGCAAAATGTTCTCTCATGGTTTAATGTCACAGTTCACTCCTGCAAAGAGACTTCATGCGTTCTGTGATTTAAGGTGCCTCTGGTATTATCTAATATTATGGTAAATATTTGTAAGGTAGGGGAAGGTGTTGGGGAATGAGCCTGGCCTGGTGGTTGAAGTTTCAGTAGGGGATTACTTTGGGAATAGTGATCACAATTCCGTAAGTTTTACGATACTCATAGACAAAGACAAGAGTGGTCCTAAAGGAAGAGTGCTAAATTGGGAGAAGGCCAACTATACCAAAATATGGCAGGAGCTGGGAAATGTGGATTGGGAGCAGCTGTTTGAAGGTAAATCCACATTTGGTATGAGGGAAGTTTTTAAAGACAAGTTGATTAGAGTACAGGAGAGACATGTTCCTGTGAAAATGAGGGATACAAATGGCAAGATTAGGAACCCATAGATGACAGGTGAAATTGGGAGACTAGGTCAAGGCGACTGAAAACAGATGAAGCTTTGGAAGAATATCAAGAATGTAGGACCAATCCGAAACAAGGCATTAAGAGGGCTAAAAGAGGTCATGAAGTATCTTTAGCAAACAGGGTTAGGGAAAATCCCAAAGCCTTTTATTCATATATAGGAAGCAAGAGGGTAACTAGAGAAAGGGTTGGCCCACTCAAGGACAAAGGAGGAAAGTTATGCCTGGAATCAGAGAAAATGAGTGAGATTCTTAATGAGTACTTTGCGTTGGTATTCACCGAGGAGAGGGTCATGACAGATGTTGAGGTTAGGGATAGATGTTTGATTGCTCTAGGTCAAGTTGGAATAAGGAGGGAGTAAGTGTTGGGTATTCTAAAAGGCATTGAGATGGTCAAGTTCCCAGGTCCGAATGGGCTCTATCCCAGGTTACTGAGGGAAGTGAGAGAGGAAATAGCTGGGGCCCTAACAGATATCTTTACAGCATCCTTGAACATGGGGGAGGTCCCAGAGGACTGGAGAAATGCTAATGTTGTCCCCTCGTTTAAAAAGGGTAGCAGGGATAATTCAGGTAATTATAGACTGGTGAGCCTGATGTCAGTGGTAGGGAAACTGCTGGGGAAGATACTGAGGGATAGGATCTATTCCCATTTGGAAGAAAATGGGCTTATCATTGCTAGGCAACATGGTTTTATGCAGGGAAGGTCATGTTTTACGAACTTAATAGACCTTTTGAGGAAGTGACAAAGTTGATTGATGAGAGAAGAGCTGTAGGTGTCATACATGGACTTCAGTAAGGTTCACCATGGTAGGCTGATGGAGAAAGTGAAGTTGCATGGGGTCCAGGGTGTACTAGCTAGATGGATAAAGAACTGGCTGGGCAACAGGAGACAGAGAATGGTAGTGGAAGGGAGTTTCTCAAAATGGAGAACTGTGACCAGTGGTGTTCCACAGTGATCCACGCTAGGACCACTGTTGTTTGTGATATACATAAATGATTGGAAGGAGATATAGGTGGTCTGATTAGCAAGTTTGCAGATGACACCAAGATTGGTGGAGTAGCAGATAATGAAGGGGACAGTCAGAGAATACAGCAGAATATAGATAGATTGGAGAGTTGGGCAGAGAAATGGCAGATGGAGTTCAATCTGGGCAAATGCAAGGTGATACATTTTGGAAGATCCAATTCAAGAACAAACTATACAGTAAATGGAAAAGTCCTGGGTAAAATTTATGCACAAGGAGACCTGGGTGTTCAAGTGCATTGTATCCTGAAGGTAGAAACACAGGTCAATAGAGTGGTCAAGAAGGCATATGGCATGCCTTCCTTCATCGGACTGGGTATTGAGTACAAGAGTTGGTAGATCAAGTTACAGTTGTATAAGTTTTTGGTTTGGCCACATTTGGAATACTGCGTACAGTTCTGGTCGTCACATTACCAAAAGGATTGTGATGCTTTGGAGACTGTGCAGAGGTTCACCATGATGTTGCTTGGTATTGAGGGCACTAGCTATGAAGAGAGGTTGAGTAGATTAGGATTATTTTCATTAGAAAGATGGAGGTTGAGGGGGGACCTGACTGAGGTCTACAAAATTATGAGAGGTTTGGTCAGGGTGGTTACCAGAGTGGGGGATTCAATTACTAGGGGTCACAAGTTCAAAGTGAGAGGGGAAAAATTTAGGGGAGATATGTGTGGAAAGTTCTTTACACAGAGGGTGGTCGGTGCCTGGAACACATTGCCAGCAGAGGTGGTAGGGGTGGGCACAATAGCATCATTTAAGATGTATCTAGACAGATACATGAATTGGCAGGGAACAGAGGGATACAGATCCTTAGAAAATAGGTGACAGGTTTAGATAGAGGATCTGGATCGGCGCAGGCTTGGAGGGCCGAGGGGCCTGTTCCTGTACTGTAATTTTCTTTGTTTTTTGTTGTCCTTTGTTCTAAATTAGTGTAGCTAGTTGTTTCTCAGTTCTGCTACTATTGCCATGCTGTTCTCTGCTTTTGTGAAAAGAGAAAAAATGTTATCGATGCCACCTTATGAAAGTTACAACACAGAAACAGGCCATTCAGCCCATTGTACTATCGATTAGCCACTAATTCTAATCCCACTTTCCAGTACCTGTCCAATACATTTCAGCTGCAGATCCAGATTCTTTTAAGTAAGTTAAAGATTTCTGCATCAACCACCAAACTTGGTGTAAAAATTACACAACACGAGATTATAGTCTAACAGGTTTATTTGAAAGCACTAGCTTTCAAGCGCCACTCCTTCATCAGGTGGTTGTGGAGGTTAAGCTCATGCTCACAGAATTCACCTTGTAGGTGAATAAAATTTTCTTCATGTCCCCTCTAATTCTTCTATCGATCATCTTAAATCTGCTCCCTGTGTTAATTTACATCTTCCCTGGGAATCAGGTTTCTTAAATGACTTGATTCAAAGCCTTCATTATTGTGTACACACTAATTAAATCTCTCCAGAGCAATTACGTCCTTCCTGTAGTGCAGTGACCAGAACTGTGCACAAAACTCCAGCTGTGACCTAATCACTGTTTTATACTGTTCTAACGTTATATCCCTGATCTTGTATTCAGTACCTCATCTGAAGGAAAGCATCTCATCCACCTTTTTTTAACCATCTGATCTACCTGTCCTGCTTCTTCAGGGCCAGTAGGACATGTACTCCACGGTCTCTCATGTCCTCCACTCTTCTTAATACTCTTCTGTTAATTGTGTGTAATAAGAGGCACAATTTCAATTTTAAAAACATTTAATGAAACATGAAAATATATTTTTATAGTGAGATCAATTTCCTTTTCTCATTTTGAGACATGCTAAAGATAAGTCCACTTTCTCAAATTAAACGATTTCAAGGATAACTGATGCATTCTTTAAAAATGCAAGCAATTTTCTGATGATACTGCTAATCTCAAGGCTAATCCAATGTTTGGAAGAGCAAGAGCAAAACATGTCTGTCATCTGACTCAAGTCAGCATGGTATAGCCTTTGATCTATTGAATTGTCATGAATCAGTCATTACTATCTCCTTCTTGAACTGGCCTCCTTTGATAAGGGAGCACAAGACAAATATCTGTCTTAGTTAAACCTCTGTTGGACAAATTGAATAGCAAAAATCTTGTTTATTCCGGTATCATAAAGGAACTATGTTACCATGTTGGCAATAAATGCCTGAGATTCTAAACAGTGATGAGTCTTTGTTTACAAATTAACATGCCAAGCCACTCTGTTGGTTTAATGCATTTGGAGTGTCGTATCGACATTAAATAGTTTTTTGTTGCAAATTCTACATTTTTAAGGATCCATGGTATTGTTTTTGCTTTGTGTATTTGAGGTTAGCCCTGGAAATCACAACACTGAATCTGGCTCTCTTATCCAGCCAGCTGAACAGAAGGCCCACTCCTACATTCCAATGGTAAAATGATGCTTTCATTTGAAACCACCATTTGGAAAAGGAACAATAATTTTAACAGGTAGTTCAGCACCAGACCAGGTTTGATTCTCTATTTGTAATGAATTAATTGATCTCAGTCATATGGATGTAAGGACAAAAGAATCAGTCTCAGTACCTCTGGGCTAACAAGAGGAAAATCACATAGACTTTCTGCCCTTGATCACTATATTTAGTAATTCCTCAAGGAAAATGCCGGTCTGGCCATTAAAAGGAAACAGATTGAACTTGTTTATTGGGTCTAACCAGATTGAATGTACCTGTAACACTTGTGGCTCATAAATGACCAATGATGTTTGAAACAAATGCTGAATCATAATCATGATCAAAAACCTTGCATCAGCATGAGCAAATGTGCTCGACATTGCATTTCTCAAAATCTCACTGTGCTACTGGAGGAATGGTTTCCAATTGTTTATATTCATCTCTCTGCTGGTGTTCCTGGCAGCAAGCAGGGTCAAAAGGGACATGTTTTCCCACAGATGGGTAGAAGATCCCAAATGACCTATCAACGTAAATCTGGTCAAGGTGACAAGGATAGATGCAACTCCTCCTTTCTCTAACTTAGAGTCATAGAGATGTGCAGCATGGAAACAGACCCTTTGGTCCAACTTGTCCATGCCGACCAGATATCCCAGCCCAATATAGTCCCATTTGCCAGCACTTGGCCCATATCCCTCCATACCCTTCCTATTCATATACCTATCCAGATTCCTTTTAAACTCTTGCATTGTATTTGGTCTCAGCCCTCTCCTTCTTCCTTCAGCTTTCAGACCAGTAACTACTTCAACAGAATTTCTCTTGGCACCACTCACAGTCACCAATCACTTCTTATTCTCATACCTTACACACATTCCTGCACTGATTCCTCTTTTAGTTTGTGACATTGGCCACAAACATATGATCCACCTTTGTGAGATTGGTCCATCAGATGGATAGATTGTTAAAAAAGTAAAGTTGCCATAGTCGCACTGGACCATAGGGCTGCTATTTCATTAAAGACAGATGACTGGTGGTGATTTAACCCGAGGGTTACCACACCTCAAGTGAGGGGAGAGGTTGAGAAGGAGACGCCTGTGTGTAACCTCAGGCAGTGCAGGAACTGAACCCATACCGTTGGCATCACTCTGCATCACCATCCAGTTAACCAACCCCAAATTAGGGATCACATCGACAAGAGTTGTAAAGATATCTCTTAGCTCTGCAGTCTGCCTTTGCTCCCTCCACTCAGAGTGTCAAGCCTTGGATCATTTTATTTAATTGTCCATGGGATGAGGATGTTGCTGGTGTTACGACATGACTGTGAACCCCTCTGTTAATTAAACCAAACACCCAGAAAAACTCACTTTGCCTCATAATCTGTTAAAATATGAATGACAGAAAACTCCCAAATTTCACTATTTAAAGAAAATAATAACAATTTATTCTTTAACTGTAAATTCTTCTTTAACTCATGAAACAACAACTATTCACAACTCTAAGGCCCCATCTCTCTTAACTGCTTATTACCTGCCTCCAACTCTATAATAAATGCTGTTTCTAATAAACACTTATTAAAATTACATCAACTTAATTTCAAAGCCATACAGTGGCTGTTGTCCTCAGTGTCTGTCTTCTTCGGCTGAAGCCCTCCTGTGTTGTCTTCTTTCTTTTTACTGCGAAGATGTTACATATGAAAAGGTTACTTTGATAGAGAATGTTTCAATCTTTTGGGTTATTCTCAATGGCAGTTACTCTGTCTGACTTTCGAAATGCCTGCTTTTTTTATACCCCCAACATCAGACCGTGCCATTGGTTCGATGTTGGCAAAAACAATAAATTCAAACTGGATTGGGTTTTAGTCTCCTGGGTGAAAGTCAGGACTGCAGATGCTGAAGATTAGAGTGGTGCTATAAAAGCACAGCAGGTCAGGCAGCATCCGAGGAGCAGGAAAATCGATGTTTCAGGCCGGAGCCCTTCATCAGGAATGAGGCTGGAAGCCTCGCGGTGGAGAGATAAATGGGAGGGGATGGGGCTGGGAGAAGATAGTTGAGAGTGCAATAGCTGGATGGAGGTGGGGGTAAAGGTGATAGGTCGGAGAAGTGAGTGGAGCGGATAGGTGGGAAGGAAGATTGACAGGTGGGACACCCTCGCCCTCAACAATTTCTCCTTCGAATCCTCCCACTTCCTCCAGGTGAAAGGGGTAGCCATGGGTATCCACATGGGCCCCAGCTATTGCCTGTCTCTTTGTTAGCTACGTAGAACAGTCTATCTTCCGTACTTACACCGGCACCACTCCCCACCTTTTCCTCCGCTACATTGATGACCGCATCGGCGCCACCTCATGCTCCCGCAAGGAGGTGAGTAGTTCATCAGTTTCACCAACACTTTCCACCATGACTTTAAATTCACCTAAATCATCTCTGACAACTCCCTCCCCTTCCTGGACCTCTCCATCTCCATCAATGTCGACCGACTCAACACCAACATTTTTTACAAACCCACCAACTCCCACAGCTACCTGGATTACACCTCCTCCCACCCTACCTCCTGCAAAAATGCTATCCCGTATTCCCAATTCCTCTTCCTCTGCCGTATGTACTCCCAGGCGGACCAGTTCCACCACAGAACACACCAGATGGTCTCTTTCTTTAAAGACCACAATTTCCCCTCCCACATGTTTGAAGATGCCCTCCAACACATCTCATTCAAATCCTGCATCTCCGCCCTCAAACCCCACCCCTCCAACATCAACAAGGACAGAACCCCCCTGGTCCTCACCTTCCACCCCACCAACTTCCACATAAACTGTATCATCCACCGACAGTTCCGCTACCTCTAAATGGACCCCACCACCAGGGATATATTTCCCTCCCCACCCCTATCCGCCTTCTGCAAAGACTGTTCTCTCTGTGATTACCTGCTCAGGTCCATGTCCCCCAACAACCCAACCTCCCCTCCTGGCACCTTCCCCTGCCACTGCAGGAATTGTAAAACCTTCGCACACACCTACTCCCTCACCTTCATCCAGGGCCCCAAAGGAGCCTTCCACACCCATCAAAGTTTCACCTGCACTTCCACTAATATCATTTATTGTATCCGTTGCTCCTGATGCGGTCTCCTTTACATTGGAGGGACTGGAATCCTCCTCGCAGAGCGCTTTAGGGAACATCTCCGGGACCTCCGCACCAATCAACCCCATTGCCCTGTGGCTGAACATTTCAATTCCCCCTCCCACTCTGCCGAGGACAGACTGGGCCTCCTCCACCTCTATTCCCTCACCACGCGACGCCTGGAGGAAGAATGCCTCATCTTCTGCTTCAGAACCCTTCAACTGCAGGGCATCAATGTGGACTTCACCAGTTTCCTCACTTCTCCTCCCCCACCTTACTCCAGTTCCAAGCTTCCCAGCTCAGCAACATCCTCATGACCTGTCCCACCTGTCAATCTTCCTTCCTGCTTATCCGCTCCACCCTCATCTCTGACCTATCACCTTCATCCCCACCTCCATCTACCTATTGCTCTCTCAACTACCTTCTCCCCAGCCCCACCCCCCCTCCCATTTATCTCTCCACCCCCAAAGCTTCCAGCCTCATTCCTGATGAAGGGCTCTGCCTGAAGCATCGATTTTCCTCTTTTAGGCTCCTGGGGCATAATTTAAACTGATTGGTTAAATTCAAATTGTTGTCAAAACAACAACAACTCAGTTATCTATTTCATGGCCAAATATTACATATTTTCAATTTTCCAGTAAACTCTGAGACTACTAGCTAGTCATATGACAGGTGTTTGTAAGCTCTCAGTGCAAAAAAGCATTCACTCTCTCTTAAAGATACAGTACACACCTTCAAATTCATAACCCTGGTTAGACCAGTATTTATTCTCCACATGACTGTTGGCCTGGAATCACTTGCAGGCCAGACCAGGTAAGGATGGCATTTCATTCTCTAAAGGATACAACTGAATCAGGTGTTTTTATTTACAACAATTGACAGTAATGGTTGGCTGTCATGAGACGAGGTTTTCATTCCAGAGTTGTAGGATATTTCAGTCACCTCACAGAGTCCCGAGAGAGCAGGGTTAACTAGTTTATTCAACATATGCCGACGATCCTGGCTGTAAAAACCAATGGTCCATAGATATTAGTGATCACAGGCATTTTTATAGGGTAAAAAAAAACCACTTGACTTCATGCTGGTTATCACTCTGAATGTTTCATCTTGTGCTTGTTATCTTTATCAACTAAGTATTTTTGTAAGGCAATATGACTTCCATTAAATTGTAGTAAATTAGTAAATTACATTAGAAGTGCTTTCATTAAAATTTCTACCAGACATTATTCCCTTCCACTAAGAGGTCTCACAGCAGTGATGGTGACATTCTGAAACAGGTAAATGGTGTCTCTTCTCATGATGCGATCAGATTGGTTCCCACAGCAACCCCTCAGATAATACTTGCCATAATACCTAGGAAAAACATACCATACAACAGTCTGCCGCCATGCTAGCATTGGATTTGGCAAAACCCATGAGTTTCTCAAGGGCTCCAGTATTATCCATAGCATCCTACCACTAGCTCAACTGAACTCTCAAATCATCAGGTAGAAGTGGTTGAATAAGGAAAAAACGATTGACTTCTGGGTTATCAGTGAATGATAAATGACCTGAAATAAATGGTTTTGTTTGGTGCACAGTACAACCTTCATTACTTATGGCACTTCTTCTGTCTAATGTGTGTTCACAGTGCAGTTCATGTGTCTGTGTTGTCAGAAAGCTATTGATGTGAATGTTGCCTGAGTTATTTAAATGATAAACGTTGTGAGATCAGGAGGTGGTAGTTGAGGTTACCAGGAATGTTATTGCAATAGGGATTGGTTTAGATAACTATGTAGGAGACAGAGCATATCACCTGAGTCATTGGGCAATTAATGCATTCCTTGCATATCTGCCTGCTAAGCGACACACTTCTCCTCCCTTTGCTCTCCCCACACTTTCACCCTCCTGATTCTCCTCAGACAGACGCTCCTTTCTCATTTACCGCCTCCATCTGCAATCCTTTTTAGATAGTGATGTTGTTCAGGATGCAGCAGACCACAATTATGCGGAGGCTCTCTCCAAAACATGTTGTAGAGAGCCACAGGATCTCTCAAGTTAGTTGAACCTTTGCTTTAGGACACTAATTGTGAGATCAATGATTTGTCTTCTGTTACCATGACATTTGTTAGACTTGAGTTGCTCAGGCAAGATTATGTTTACCATGGATAAACCACCATCTGCAAGTTCCTCCCCAGCCACTCATCATCCTGACCTGTGACTATGTTGTTTTTCTTTCACTGTCACTAGGTAATAAGAGTCTACCTACAGTGAATGGACTGCAATGGTTCAAGAAAGTAGCTCAACACCACCTTCTCAAGGGCAACTAGGGTTAGGAATGAAATGCTTGCCTAATCAATGAAGTCCACATCCTATGAGTAAATAAATGCATGGGGCCAGGGGCACACTGGATTACGCATCATATTATGGATCCGAATATAATGGGTTTGATTCCTACCTGGTTCAAATGCAATTCGCAACTTTTTATGATCTAAAAAAAATTCTAAATTGGAGGAAGGCCAATTTTAATGGTTCTGAGAAAGGGTCGTTTAACCTGAAACATTAACACTGATTTCTCTCCACAGATGCTGCCAGACCTGCTGAACTTCTTGGGCAATTTCTGTTTTTGTTTCCAATTTTAATACTATTAGGCAAGAATTTCTGAAAGTTGATTGGGGGTGGATATTCACAGGGAAAGGGATGGCTGGAAAGAGAGAAGCCTTCAAAAAGTCCAGAACGTATGTTCCTGTTAGGGTGATTAGAGAAATTGAGGTTCTTCTGGTCAATCAAAAAAAGGAGGCAAATGTCATGTATTGACAGAAGGAATTAGGTGAATCCTGTGAAGAGTATAAGGGCAGTAGAGTCATAGAGTCATAGAGATGAACAGCATGTAAACAGATCCTTCGGTCCAACCCGTCCATGCTGACCAGATATCCCAACCCAATCTAGTCCCACCTGCCAGCACCCGGCCCATATCCCTCGAAACAATTCCTATTCATATTCCTATCCAGATGCCTTTTAAATGTTGCAATTGTACCAGCCTCCACCACTTCCTCTGGCAGCTCATTCCATACACGTACCACCCTCTGTGTGAAAAAGTTGCCACTTAGGTCTCTTTTATATCTTTCCCTTCTCACCCTAAACATATGCCCTCTATGGCATAGTTCTGGACTCCCTGACCCCGGGGAAAAGACTTTGTCTATTTAACCTATCCATGCCCCTCATAATTTTGTAAACCTCTATAAGGTCAACCCTCAGCCTCCGACGCTCCAGGCAAAACAGCCCAAGCCTGTTCAGCCTCTCCCTATAGCTCAAATCCTCCAACCCTGGCAACATCTTTGTAAATCTTTTCTGAACCCTTTCAAGTTTCACAACATCTTTCCGATAGGAAGGAGACCAGAATTGCATGCAATATTCCAACAGTGGCCTAACCAATGTCCTGTACAGCCGCAACATGACCTCCCAACTCCTGTACTCAATAATCTGACCAATAAAGGAAAGCATACCAAATGCCTTCTTCACTATCCTCTCTACCTGTGACTCCACTTTCAAGGAGCTATGAACCTGCATTCCAAGGTCATACAGCCATAGAGTCATAGAGATGTACAGCATGGAAACAGACCCTTCGGTCCATCCCATCCATGGTCTCTTTGTTCAGCAATACTCCCTAGGACCTTACCATTAAGTGTATAAGTCCTGTTAAGATTTGCTTTCCCAAAATGCAGCACCTTGTATTTATCTGAATTAAACTCCATCTAGCTCAGCCCATTGGCCCATCTGGTAAAGATCCTGTTGTGATCTAGGTAACCTTCTTCGCTGTCCATTACGTCTCCAATTTTGGTGTCATCCGCAAACTTACTAACTGTACCTCTTATGCTCACATCCAAATCATTTATGTAAATGACAAAAAGTAGAGGACCCAGCATCAATCCTTGTGGCACTACTCTGGTCACAGGCCTCCAGTCTGAAAAACAACCCTCCACCACCACCCTCTGCCTTCTACTTTTGAGCCAGTTCTGTATCCAAATGGCTAGTTCTCCCTGTATTCCATGAGATCTAAACTTGCTAACCGTTCTCCCATGGGGAACTTTGTCAAATGCCTTACTGAAGTCCATATAGATCACATCTGCCGCTCTGCCCTCATCAATCCTCTTTGTTACTTCTTCAAAAAACTCAATCAAGTTTGTGAGACATGATTTCCCATGCACAAAGCCATTTGACGATCCCTAATCAGTCCTTGCTTTTCCAAATACATGTACATCCTGTCCCTCAGGATTCCATCCAACAACTTGCCCACCACCGAGGTCAGACTCACTGGTCTACAGTTCCCTAGCTTGTCCTCACCACCCTTCTTAAACAGTGGCACCACATTAGCCAACCTCCAGTCTTCCGGTACTTCACCTGTGACTATTTATGATACAAATATCTCAGCAAGAGTCCCAGCAATCACTTCTCTAGCTTCCAACAGAGCTATGGGT
This sequence comes from Chiloscyllium plagiosum, assembly GCF_037043375.1. NCBI lineage: Eukaryota > Metazoa > Chordata > Chondrichthyes > Orectolobiformes > Hemiscylliidae > Chiloscyllium > Chiloscyllium plagiosum. The sequence continues at coordinate 40,464,396 of NW_028270169.1, forward strand.
ACACCTGGAGAAAGTGAGGTCTGCAGATGCTGGAGATCAAAGTTGAAACTTTATTGCTGGAACAGCACAGCAGGTCAGGCAGCATCCAGGGAACAGGAGATTCGATGTTTCGGGCACAGGCCCTTCTTCAGGAATGAGCAGAGAGTGTTCAGCAGGAGAAGATAAAAGGTAGGGAGGAGGGACTTGGAGGAGGGGCGTTGGAAATGTGATAGGTGGAAAAAGGTCAAGGTGAGGGTGATAGGTCGGAGTAGGATGGAGGCGGAGAGGTCAAGAAGAAGACTGCAGGTCAGGAAGGCGGTGCCGGGCTGGAGGGATTCGGCTGAGACAAGGTGGGGGGAGGGGGGATGAAGAAACTGGTGAAGTCCAAGTTCATCCCCTGTGGTTGGAGGGTTCCCAGTCGGAAGATAAGACGCTCCTCCTCCGACCGTCGCGTTGTTGTGGTTTGGCGGTGGATGAGTCCAATGACCTGCATATCCTCGGTGGAGTGGGAGGGGGAGTTGAAATGCTGTGCTACAGGGTGGTTGGGTTGGTTCGTCCGGGTGGCCCAGAGGTGCTCTCTGAATCGCTCCGCAAGTAGGCGGCCTGTCTCCCCAATATAGAGGAGGCCACACCGGCTGCAGCGGATGCAGTAGATGATGTGGGTGGAGGTGCAGGTGAATCTGTGGCGGATATGGAAGTTTCCTTTGGGGCCTTGGAGAGAAGTGAGGGGGGAGGTGTGGGCGCAAGTGTTGCACGTCCTGCGGTTGCAAGGGAAGGTGCCGGGAGTGGAGGTTGGGTCGGTGGGGGGTGTGGATCTGACAAGGGAGTCGCGGAGGGAGTGGTCTCTACGGAAAGCTGATAGGGGAGGGGAGGGAAATATATCCTTGGTGCTGGGGTCTGTTTCCCTCCCCTCCCCTATCAGCTTTCCGTAGAGATTTCCCTCCCCTCCCCTATCAGCTTTCCGTAGAGATTTCCCTCCCCTCCCCTATCAGCTTTCCGTAGAGAACCTCCAAACAGACCCCAGCACCAAGGATATATTTCCCTCCCCTCCCCTATCAGCTTTCCGTAGAGACCACTCCCTCCGCGACTCCCTTGTCAGATCCACACCCCCCACCGACCCAACCTCCACTCCCGGCACCTTCCCTTGCAACCGCAGGACGTGCAACACTTGCGCCCACACCTCCCCCCTCACTTCTCTCCAAGGCCCCAAAGGAAACTTCCATATCCGCCACAGATTCACCTGCACCTCCACCCACATCATCTACTGCATCCGCTGCAGCCGGTGTGGCCTCCTCTATATTGGGGAAACAGGCCGCCTACTTGCGGAGCGATTCAGAGAGCACCTCTGGGCCACCCGGATGAACCAACCCAACCAACCTGTAGCACAGCATTTCAACTCCCCCTCCCACTCCACCGAGGATATGCAGGTCATTGGACTCATCCACCGCCAAACCACAACAACGCGACGGTCGGAGGAGGAGCGTCTTATCTTCCGACTGGGAACCCTCCAACCACAGGGGATGAACTTGGACTTCACCAGTTTCTTCATCCCCCCCTCCCCCCACCTTGTCTCAGCCGAATCCCTCCAGCCCGGCACCGCCTTCCTGACCTGCAGTCTTCTTCTTGACCTCTCCGCCTCCATCCTACTCCGACCTATCACCCTCACCTTGACCTTTTTCCACCTATCACATTTCCAACGCCCCTCCTCCAAGTCCCTCCTCCCTACCTTTTATCTTCTCCTGCTGAACACTCTCTGCTCATTCCTGAAGAAGGGCCTGTGCCCGAAACGTCGAATCTCCTGTTCCCTGGATGCTGCCTGACCTGCTGTGCTGTTCCAGCAATAAAGTTTCAACTATGGGTACACCTGATCAGGTCCAGGGGATTTATCCACCTTTATGCGTTTCAAGACATCCAGCACTTTCTCCTCTGTTATATGGACATTTTGCAAGGTGTCACCCTCTATTTCCCTACATTCTATATCTTCCAGATCTTTTTCCACAGTAAATACTGATGCAAAATATTCATTTAGTATCTCCCCCATTTTCTGCGGCTCCACACAAAGGCCGCCTTGCTGATCTTTGAGGGGCTCTATTCTCTCCCTAGTTGCCCTTTTGTCCTTAATGTATTTATAAAAACTCTTTGCATTCTCGTTAATTCTATTTGCCAAATCTATCTTATATCCCCTTTTTGCTCTCCTGATTTCCCTCTTAAGTATACTCCTACTTCCTTTATACTCTTTTAAGGATTCACTCGATCTATCCTGTCTATATCTTACATATGCTTCCTTCTTTTTCTTAACCAAACCTTCAATTTCTTTAGTCATCCAACATTCCCTACACCTACCAGCCTTTCCTTTCACCCTAACAGGAATATACTTTCTCTGGATTCTCCTAATCTCATTTCTGAAGGCTTCCCATTTTCCAGCTGTCCCTTTACCTTCGAACATCTGCCCCCAATCAGCTTTTGCAAGCTCTTGCCTAATACCGTCAAAATTGGCCTTTCTCCAATTTAGAACTTCAACTTTTAGATCTGGTCTATCCTTTTCCATCACTATTATAAATCTAATGAAATTATAGTCGTTGGCCCCAAAGTACTCCCCCACTGACACCTCATTCACCTGTCCTGCCTTATTTCCCAAGAGCAGGTCAAGTTTTGCACCTTCTCTAGTATCTCCTTTACACACTTGTGGACCACTGCCTCATACATCCTCAAAGTTGCCTTGGAATGGGCTCCTGGCCAGCACACACCAAGTCTCTTCCAGGAGTATTAAAAAACAGTTAAATTCACAACTGAACTTGGAGGAACCTGTTGGGAGAGGTCACAATACAGAAACAGATAAGTGGATGTTTTAAGTGTGGTCTTAAAATAAGTCTGCAGTAGTGAGTAGAGTGGGTTCTTTTTGATTATATTGAGCTATGTTTCTTGATTAAACTTAAAATATAAGCCATAAGTATTAACTTAACTTGGAACAGTGTTTTGTAGAGGAATAAGATAGTGCTATTTTCTGGGTCTGTAGATTGAAAGAAGCAAAAATGGCCTTTAGTTGAGTGATATGTTCTTCTTCTTGGATGTAGGAGTTTAGGGAGAGTTTACTGAGGATTATATCCGCAATAAATGCCGTTGGGTGCGAATCTTATCAGATCGAATGCATCGGTTGGACAGGCAGACAGAGACAATGAGGAATTTACAAGAGCAAAGGGGTGTGATGGATGGCAGTTAGAGGAAAGGGGGAAATCTCAGATTGTCACATAGATGGGTTAACTCCAGGAAAGGTAAGAGAGTAGGCAGGTAGTGCAGGAGTGTTCTGTGGCTATCCCCATTTCAAACAAGTACGCTGTTTTGGAAAATGTAGGGGGTGATGGATTCTCAGGGGAACGTAGCATGAACAGCCAAGTTTCTGCTACCGAGACTGGCTCTAATGCAATGAGGGGTATGTCGGGTTCCAAGCGATTGATTGTCTTAGGGGACGCTCTAGTCTGAGTTACAGACAGACATTTCTGTGGCCAGCAGCGAAAAATCAGAATGGTGTGTTGCTTTTCTGGTGCCAGGATCAAGGATGTCTTAGAGAGGGTGGAGAATGTTCTCAAGGGGGAGAGGGGTCAGCAGGAGGTCATTGTACACAGCAGAACCAATGACATAGGAAGGAAAAAGTTGAGATGCTGAAGGGAGATTACAGACAGTTAGGCAGTAATTTAAAAAGTAGGTCCTTGAGAGTAGTAATATCTGGATTACTCCCAGTGCTACGAGCTAGTGAGGGCAGGAATAAGAGGATAGAACAGATGAATGCATGGCTGAGGAGCTGGTCTATAGGAGAAGAATTCACATTTTTGGATCATTGGAAACTGTATTGGGGCAGAGGTGGCTTGTACAAGGACGGATTGCACCGAAATTGGAAGGGACTAATGTACTTGCAGGGAGATTTGCTAGAGCTGCTCAGGAGGATTTAAATGAGTAAGCTGGGGAGGGGTGGGACCCAGGGAGATAGTGAGGAAAGATTTCAATCTGACACTGGTACAGTTGAGAACAAAGGCGAGCCAAACAGTCAGGGCAGGCAGGGGCAAAGCAGAGAACAAGGTAGGACTGATACATTAAACTGCATTTATTTCAATGCAAGAGGTCTAACAGGGATGGCAGATGAACTCAGGGCATGGTTAGGAACATGGGACTGGGATATCATAGCAATTACGGAAACATGGCTCAGGGTTGGGCAGCACTGGCAGCTTAATGTTCCAGGATACAAATGCTACAGGAAGGATAGAAAGGGAGGTAAGAGAGGAGGGGGAGTGGCATTTTTGATAAGGGATAGCATTACAGCTGTACTTAGGGAGGATATTCCTGGAAATACATTCAGGGAAGTTATTTAGTTGGAACTGAGAAATAAGAAAGGGATAATCAACTTATATTATAGACCACCTAATAGAGGGAAATTGAGAAACAAATTTGTAAGGAGATCTCAGCTATCTGTAAGAATAATAGGGTGGTTTTGGTAGGGGATTTTAACTTTCCAAACATAGACTGGGACTGCCATAGTGTTAAGGGTCTAGATGGAGAGAGATTTGTTAAATATGTACAAGAAAATTTTCTGATTCAGTATGTGGATGTACCTACTAGAGAAGGTGCAAAACTTGACTTACTCTTGGGAAATAAGGCAAACAGGTGACAGAGGTGTCAGTGTGGAAGCACTTTGGGGGCAGCGACCATAATTCTATTCGATTTAAAATAGTGATGGAAAAGGATAGACCAGATCTAAAAGTTGAAGTTCTAAACTGGAGGAAGGCCAGTTTTGATGGTATTAGGCAAGAACTTTCAAAAGCCGATTGGGGGCAGATGTTCGCAGGTAAAGGGACAGCTGGAAAATGGGAAGCCTCCAGAAATGAGATAATGAGAATCCAGAGAGAGTATATTCCTGTTAGGGTGAAAGGGAAGGCTGGTAAATAAAGGGAATGCTGGATGACTAAGTAAATGGAGGTTTTGGTTAAGAAAAAGGAAGCATATGTCAGGAATAGACAGGATAGATCGAGTGAATCTTTAGAAGAGCATAAAGGCAGCAGAAGTATACTTAAGAGAGACATCAGGAGGGCAAAAAGGGGACATGAGATAGCTTTGCCAAATAAAATTAAGGAGAATCCAAAGGTTTTTATAAATACATTAAGGACAAAAGGGTAACTAGGGAGAGAATAGAGCCCCTCAAAGGTCAGCAAGGCAGCCTTTGTGTGGTGCCGCAGAAGATGGGGGAGATACTAAATGAGTATTTTGCACCAGTTTTTACTGTGGAAAAGGATTTGGGAGATATAAATTGTCAGGAAATAGAGGGTGACATCTTGAAAAATGACCATATTACAGAGGAGGAAGTGCTAGATGTCTTAAAATGCATAAACGTGGATAAATCACCAGGACCTGATCAGGTGTACCCTAGAAATCTGTGGGAAGCTAGGGAAGTGATCGCTGGGCCTCTTACTGAGATATTTGTATCATTGATATTTACAGGTGAGGTGCCGGAAGGTTGGCTAATGTGGTGCCACTGTTTAAGAAGGGTTTAAGAACAAGCCAGGGAACTATAGACCAGTGAGGCTAACCTCGGTGGTGGGCAAGTTGTTGGATGGAATCCTGAGGGACAGAATATATATGTATTTGGAAAGGCAAGGACTGATTCAGGATAGTCAACATGGCTTTATGCATGGGGGATCATGTCTCACAAACTTGATTGAGGTTTTTGAAGAAGTAGCAAAGAGGATTGATGAGGGCAGAACAGTGGATGTGATCCATATGGACTTCAGTAAGGTATTTGAGAAGGTTCCCCAAAGGAGATTGGTTAGCAAGGTTAGATCTCACCGAATACAGGGAGAACTTGCCATTTGAATACAGAACTGGGTCAAAGGTAGAAGTCAGAGGGTGGTGGTAGAGGGTTTTTTTCAGACTCGAGGCCTGTGACCAGTGGAGTGCCACAAGGATCGGTGTTGGGTTCCCTACTTTTCATCATTTATATAAATGATTTGGATGTGACAGTTAGTAAGTTTGCAGATGACACCAAAATTGGAGGTGCAGTGGACAGCGAAGAAGGTTATCTCAGATTACAACGGGATCTTGATCAGATTGGCCAATGGGCTGAGAAGTGGCAGATGGAGTTTAATTTAGATAAATGTGAGGTGCTGCATTTTAGGAAAGTAAATCTTAGCAGAACTTATACACATAAAGATCCTAGGGAGTGTTGCTGAACAAAGAGAACTTGGAGTGCAGGTTCATAGCTCCTTGAAAGTGAAGTCATAGGTAGATAGAATAGTGAAGAGGGTGTTTGGTATGCTTTCCTTTATTGGTCAGGGTATTGAGTACAAGAGTTGGGAGGTCATGTTGCGGCTGTACAGGACATTGGTTAGGCCACTGTTGGAATATTGCATGCAATTCTGGTTTCCTTCCTATTGGAAAGATGTTGTGAAACTTGAAAGGGTTCAGTAAGGATTTACAAGGATGTTGCCAGGGTTGGAGGATTTGAGTTTTAGGGAGAGGTTGAATAGGCTAGTGCTATTTTCCCTGGAGCTTCGGAGGCTGAGGGGTGACCTTATAGAGGTTTATAAAATCATGAGGGGCATGGATAAGATAAATAGACAATGTCTTTTCCCTGGGGTGGGTGTGCCCAGAACTAGAGGGCATAGATTTCGAGTGAGAGGGGAAAGATACAAAAGAGACCTAAGGGGCGAATCTTTCACGCAGAGGGTGGAATAAACTGCCAGAGGAAATGGTGGAGGCTGGTACAATTGCAACATTTAAAAGGCATCTGGATGGGTATACGAATAGGAGGGTTTTGGAGGGATATGGGTCAGGTGCTGGCAGGTGGGACTAGATTGGGTTGGGATATCTGGTCGGCATGGATGAATTGTACTGAAGGGTCTGTTTCCGTGCTGTATATCTCTATAACTCTATGAGTACGTACATTGGTATGTTAGAGACAACCTACCTGAGCAAATGTAAACTCCTCAGCCAGACATTATCAAAAGAGTTCACCCTGGCCTGTAGATCTTGTAAGACCTTCAGCAAGTCTCACCTGCATCTCCTTACTGACCCATCTGTGCTCTACCTGTTGGTGCATCTGCTTCTGTTGTTATTGCTGCTGTTACTCTTTTTTCTTATCCCCCCTATCAAATACAATGCAACAAGAACCACACCCATCATTAACTGTCATTACTTATTAAAGATAAGTAAGCAGAAGAGATCAAATTACTAATGTGGAATGTGTCAAAATCACTTTGTCTTTAACAGCTTACCAGCATGAAGACACAACAGTCTGAGTGCCTGAAGGTCTTGGTCCCTGCAGTCTACTGTTTCTGGAATCAATCCCAATGGGATTCACCTAGCATGAGAAACACAACTTCCGGCATTCTTCCAGTTGGTGTTGCAGCAGGATCCTAATTATATTGGCAAGTTTTATGGGTGGGCAGTGAAGACGGTCAATGCCAATGGAAACTTCAAGAAAGACTGGATCTAATACTTCAAGGGGATGAATGATCTGCTCTACACTGGCAGGGCATGCACCACTATCAGTGCGATGTATAAATAAATCACACTCATAGGAGCATGATGCGTTGAGTGGTTTGTCATTGCACGGGACGTGCACACAAAAGTGGGAATCAAGCATTTCTATCAGCTTCCTCATATGCAAACAGGGTCAATCATTTCATTACAGCTCCCAATGTTGCACTGCTTTATGACAGTGCCTCTGTCTCACACATCTGCCCAAACATAAGAAGAGCCACAAAATACAGTGGCTTAGGCACCAGCTGCTGACTGACCTTTTGTCACAACTTACACGAATATCCACTTCACTGGAATATCAGGCACAAACACCAAGCAGTGGTAGTCTGGCGCACTGACCTCTACATCGCTGAAGCCAAACGCCAACTCGAGGACACCTCTTCCTACCGCCCCCTTGACCATGACCCCACCCCCCATCACCAAACCATCATCTCCCAGACCATACAGAACCTCATCACCTCAGGAGATCTCCCACCCACAGCTTCCAACCTCATAGTCCGGGAACCCCGCACTGCCCGGTTCTACCTCCTTCCCAAGATCCACAAGCCTGACCACCCTGGCCGACCCATTGTCTCAGCATGCTCCTGCCCCACTGAACTCATCTCTACCTACCTCGACACTGTCCTATCCCCCCTAGTCCAGGAACTCCCCACATACGTACGAGACACCACCCACGCCCTCCACCTCCTCCAAGACTTCCGTTTCCCCGGCCCCCAACGCCTCATCTTCACAATGGATATCCAATCCCTCTACACCTCCATCCGCCATGACCAGGGCCTCCAAGCCCTCCGTTTTTTCCTCTCCAGACGTTCCCAACAGTACCCCTCCACCGACACTCTCATTCGTTTGGCCGAACTGGTCCTCACCCTTAACAATTTCTCCTTTGAATCCTCCCACTTCCTCCAGACCAAAGGGGTAGCCATGGGCACATGTATGGGCCCCAGCTATGCCTATCTCTTTGTTGGCTACGTAGAGCAGTTGATCTTCCGTAATTACACCGGCACCACTCCCCACCTCTTCCTCCGCTACATTGATGACTGCATTGGCGCCACCTCGTGCTCCCGCGAGGAGGTTGAGCAATTCATCAACTTCACCAACACATTCCACCCTGACCTTAAATTTACCTGGACCATCTCTGACACCTCCCTCCCCTTCCTGGACCTCTCCATCTCCATCAGTGACGACCGACTTGACACTGACATCTTCTACAAACCCACCGACTCCCACAGCTACCTGGATTACACCTCCTCCCACCCTACCTCTTGCAAAAATGCCATCCCGTATTCCCAATTCCTCCGCCTCCGCCGTATCTGCTCCTGGGAGGAGCGGTTCCACCATAGAACACACCAGATGGCCTCCTTCTTTAGAGACCGCAATTTCCCTTCCCACGTGGTTAAAGATGCCCTCCAACGCATCTCATCCACATCCCGCACCTCCGCCCTCAGACCCAACCCCTCCAACCGCAACAAGGACAGAACGCCCCTGGTGCTCACCTTCCACCCTACCAACCTTCGCATAAACCAAATCATCCGCCGACATTTCCACCACCTCCAAACAGACCCCACCACCAGGGATATATTTCCCTCCCCACCCCTCTCCGCCTTCCGCAAAGACCGTTCCCTCCGTGACTACCTGGTCAGGTCCACGCCCCCCTACGACCCACCCTCCCATCCTGGCACTTTCCCCTGCCACCGCAGGAACCGTAAAACCCGCGCCCACACCTCCTCCCTCACCTCTATCCAAGGCCCCAAAGGAGCTTTCCACATCCATCAAAGTTTTACCTGCACTAATATCATCTATTGTATCCGTTGCTCCCGATGCGGTCTCCTCTACATTGGGGAGACTGGGCGCCTCCTAGCAGAGCGCTTTAGGGAACATCTCCGAGACACCCACACCAATCAACCAAATCGCCCAGTGGCTCAACATTTCAACTCCCCCTCCCACTCTGCCAAGGATATGGAGGTGCTGGGCCTCCTCCATCGCCGCTCCCTCACCACCAGACGCCTGGAGGAAGAACGCCTCATCTTCCGCCTCGGAACACTTCAACCCCAGGGCATCAATGTGGATTTCAACAGTTTCCTCATTTCCCCTTCCCCCACCTCATCCTAGCTTCTAACCTCCAGCAACTCGATCCCCTGACCTGTCCGGACTTGTCCGACCTGCCCAGCTCCTTTTCCACCTATCCACTCCACCCTCTCCTCCCTGACCTATCACCTTCATCTCCTTCCCCACTGACCTATTGTACTCTATGCCACTCTCTCCCCACCCCCACCCTCCTCTAGCTTATCTCTCCACGCTTCAGGCTCTCTGCCTTTATTCCTGATGAAGGGCTTTTGCCCGAAACGTCGATTTTGCCTGTCCTCGGATGCTGCCTGAATTGCTGTGCTCTTCCAGCACCACTACTCCAGAATCTGGTTTCCAGCATCTGCAGTCATTGTTTTTACCTCATAAATTAATTTCAATCAATCTTTAGCTCTTTGGCAACATTGAACAACCTTTCAATCAGCATCATTTAACTCCAAACTCCCTCAATCCCAAAATTTTAGCTCAGTTGACTGGATTGACTAGTTTGCAATGCAGAGTGACATTAACAGTGTGAGCTTAATTCCTACATCATCCGAGATTACCAACAAGGCCTTGCCTTCTCAGCCTTGTCCCTCACTTCAGGCTTGGTGATGCTCAGTTTAAACTCAACAATTGACATCTCTCCCTTTGAGGGAGTAGTCTTTTGGGACTATGGCAACTTTACCTTACAAGTGTCACACATGGATGATCCCAGCACTGGGGATTGATACCTATATTTACAATTGCAGTGCTAATGTCCTCATGCTAATGTCTCCCTATTCTTCTCCCCTGTAGGAGAAGGATGTGCATAATAAATGTCAATGTACAGTCAGGGGTGTAGGGGCTAGCACTGGTGATACCTGATAATTTGGTAAATCAGACAAAGACAAGCCATATATAATTAAAAGTAGGGTCTTGGGCAGTGTTGTAGAACGTAGAGGCCTAGGGGTCCAGGTACATAATAGGAAGGGTTTAGAGGGATATGGGCCAGGTGCTGGCGGGTGGGACTAGATTAGGTTGGGATATCTGGTCAGCATGGATGAGTTGGACTGAAGGGTCTGTTTCTGTGCTGTACATGACTCTAAGTTTCACCTGTTCCAGAGGCATGCAATAACATCTTTGAATAGGTTGATTAGAAAATATCTTTAAACTTTTCTATTAATGAGCTGACCTAGATGCAAAGACCAGCAGGGGAATGTATGGGAAAAGAGGTGCCAGAGATTATGTGCAGGCTGCAGTGAAATGAGGAGGATTTTGCTTAAAACAAATACAAAGTGCTGGAGAAACTCAGTAGGTCTGTCTGCACCCGCAGTGAGAAAACAATTAACTTTCTGAGTCCAGTATGACTGTGACTTTTTCTCCACAGATGTTGCGAGATCTGCTGAGTTTTTCAATAATTCTTTATGTATGCTTCGGATTTCCTTCGTCTGTTGTATTTTGCTGCTACAAATTTACCTACATTCTGTCTGAAGTTGTGGCTCTGCCTGCCTCCATGGACTGGGTGAAGGTTATCATGGAGAGCCAGGTCCATCAGAAGTCATTATCTGCTGGATACGAGTGTAGACCTTCTCTCCATGACTAAAACCCATTGGATATATTCATTCACTGACTTGGCAAAGGGGCCAAGGGACCTTGTTCTCCAGGTGCTCCATGTCCTCAAGAGGTAAAGAAGATGCCATTGTGCAACAACTGGGAGGAAAAGCAACAGACAGGTGCCCTGGGATTGTTGTCTCAGGATACTGCAGGAGGTGCTCTGTCTCACTACCTCTGTCTGACCAGAAGCGAAGCGCTGGCCAGGAAATTGAACAGGGGGTTATTGGTGCAAAAGAAACAAATCCAACTACGATAAATGGGAATCAATGGATCTAATGTTTACATACACACACACAGATTAGGGGCAGGGTTGGCAATTCAGCCCCTTGAGCCTGCTCTGCTATTCAATAAGATCAAGACCGATCTGATCATATTCACAAATCCTCATTCCTGCTTACCCCTTATAACCTTTCAACCCACACTTAACAAGAATCTATCTACCTCTGCTTTAAAATATTCAAAGATGCCACTTCTACCATCTATTCAGAGAAAAAAGAGAAAAGAAGTCATCTCACTTCCATTGAAGATGGGCGATCCCAGTTTTTTAAACAGTGACTTCCTAGTTATAGACTCTCTCATAGAGAATCAGCCTCTTGACATCTCCCTGTCAAGACCCTTCAAGATTATATGTTTCAATCAAGTCACTTCTTTCTCTTACAAATTCTGGCGGATACAAGCCTGGTCTGTCTAACCTTTTGTTATAAAAGAATTCTCCCAATTCAGATATTGGTCTCGATTTTGCAAACTATCTCCAATGCAGTTACGTCACTCCTTAAAGAAGGTGACCAATATTGCACATAGTAATCCAAAAGCAATTTCACCAGTGCCCTGTATAACTGAAGATTAACCTCTGTACTTTTGTATTTAATTCCCCTTATGATAAATGATAACATTAATATTATCTTTCCTTTAACTGCCTGCTGTACCTATTAATATAGAGAAAGTGATGACTGCAGATGCTGGCGATCAAAGTCAAAAAGTGTGGTGCTGGAAAAGAACAGCAGGTCAGGCAGCATCCGAGGAGCTGGAGAATCAATGTTTCGAGCGTAGGCTCTTCATCAGCTTATGCTCAAAACAAAAACTGTCCCGCTCCTCGGATGCTGCCTGACCTGCTGTGCTTTTCCAGCAACACACTTTTTGTATCTGTTTAATATGCTTTTGTGAGTCATGTGTAAGGAAGCCAAGATCTCTGTGCATTCTCAGAACTCTGAAATTTCTCACCATTTAGATAAAATGCTTTCATACTTCTTATTTCTTGCCAAAATGGACAACTTCACATTTTCCACAACCTTGCCCATTCAGTTAGCCTATTTATATCCTTTTGTAGCCTCCTTATATCCTCTTCATAATTTGATTTCGAACTATCTTTGCATTGTCATCAAATTTAGCATTCATACCATCATCTGTGACATTTAGATAAATTTTTCAAAGTTGAGGCCACAGAGCCAATCCCTATAGCAAGCCACTGGTTACATCTTCCAAACCTGAAACAGATCCATTTTTGTCTACTTCTGTTTCTTGTTCGCCAGTCTTATAGTCATGATATAATGCCTTCTGGAAATCTACATACATTATATCCATTGGTTCCCCTTTATTCACACATTACCTTCTTAAAGAGCTTCAATAGAATGGTTAAACATGAGTAGCATTTAAAAAAGAAGAAGTCCCTTGAGAGTAGGAATGCCTCTTTGTCACAATTGGCTAAATACATCAAGTGTCCACAAATGTTCATGCAATGTCATTTGTCCTCAATCAGCGTCTCTCAGGTTTATCTGCCTCACCTCAGTACTGCCTTGTCATTCTCAGCATCTCCTTAAGGCTTTACTTATTCCTTGTCTGAGGAGACATGGTTGCTCCATCTCCTCCTTTTCTACATTTTAAATCCCAATGGAGCAGAGTTGTGCAGGGCGCAGCCAATACAAACTGTTCTGGAGTGTTTACTTGAGTGCCCCTCCTGATTGGTCCAGGAAACAGAAGGATATCTTCAGATCACAAATGGCCTGTTCTGATGACCCTTTTGGAAGCATGAACAGCATTGTAGCTGTTTATAATCATTCTGAGGATTTCCTGCTGGGAACATTAGCCATACTTTAAGGAGATATATTTGTCACCCATGAGCTATTCCTGGAGATGATGTGGGAGAACCTTAATGGAACCTGAGAGTTGTGCAGAATGTAAATTGCTGTGGCAGCTCTCTCGGAAGTGGGTGCTCACCTGCAGGAATTGTTGCTGTGGTCATAAACGAGCTGGACAATGAGGGAGTGAAATATTTTTCTATTCAGGAATCTGGCTAGATAATACTAGCGAGCTTCATTTAAGGGAAACCATAGATTGCTGCAAATCTGACTCACTACGCAGCCACGAGTTGCCAATGAAAGGGAACTATTGCTTGTTCACTGCATTATTAAAGGCATGACTCACCTCATTAATAGTCAGCTTCATATCTTATGAATCAGACAGCACAAGCTCGACATCGAGAATTCTCATCGTAGGAAGTCAGAGTGGATGCCTGGCTCAGAGCAAGGAGCCTCCATGTTTCATCCAATCAAGCAGCATCTTGGGGCAAGATTCATGGGCACCAGTTCCACACACTCCTCGTCCACGGACATGAGCATCTGACATTTACCAACCCTGCGCAACCATCATGGCACCTCTGCAAAGCATTTGCAGGCTGCTCTGGAAGCACAGTCCTTCATTGCAGCTGCACTGGCATTAAAGGGCTACTGTGAGAATACTTTGCACACAGGGACAGACACTCACTTCATGGATTGGACAAAATTACAACTCAGGGCTGCTGACTTACTCTCTTAGGACTCACTCACTGAACGCCTATCATTATAATTGCAGCAGCCATTGGAGACAGTTTCATAAGGACCATTCTATACATAGATAGAAGTACAGCTCTTTTAAGCACATTAACCACACAAAGGTACCCAGTGAAGCCTATCTCCCCTGACTAAAATACTTTATGGGTCAAATATATGCATGGCTTAATCTAGTTAGACTTGAGACACAGATCATGGTGGCAAAAGCCCTGTTTTTACTAAAGTTTATGCTAATAAGCAATACCACCTGTTTAAAACTCATGCTAATTCATTTCTTAAAATTGATGAAATGGGAATTTCAAATCTTTAAAACCTCTGAAATTTCAAGATTTGGTTTAGTCCATTCCAAATTAACTGTTTTCAAGCCTCCTTGATTCATTGACCTCCGATAGAAAGTAGATTTGCGTGATTACATTCAGGAAGAAGGTGGAAGCAGATGGTGATGCCTCCACAGCTGAATAGCTTTTTCACCACTGCCCTGAGAATATGTGCTTGTTTGAGCCATGTTTAAACAGATGAAAAATGGAAGGAAAAGTTCAGCACAATTAAATCCCAATCGTGTAACTAAGGATAATAAATCTCAGACCCCCAGCACGGTCAACGGTCACACCGTCATTTGGCTGATCCAGTTCTCTTTTGATATCACTGCTTTAAGTAGACAAGCAGGCTTACCAATCACGATCTTACTCTTCAGAATCCACACTGACTAGGATTTGGTAAATTGCAACTGTAAACATAATCTTCAACTTAATTAATTCTACTTTTTTTTCCTTGAATGAGATTGAGAATTTGCATCTTCTGGCCTGCGTCCATTTTATCAGTGTTTGGAATTGCAGCACCACGTTTACTTGTTTTCAAATCCCAGTGATTTCTCTTGCAATTGTTGACAATCGGGATTGGTATGATCATGCGGCTTTCACTTTTGAGTCCAGTGAGGCAGCAGGTAGTAGTTTAAGGATTGGTTATGAATTGGAGCCAATTAATGAATTTGCAGTCAGTGACTTCATCCTGTTTGGCTATAACTTTAGTTAAAAGATGCAGAATATTAAACTAAAATGCTTTATTTTCTCCACTCCTGAAAAAAAACTTTTAGTAAGCTCTCTTCCTATAGAATCTTATAAAAGAAAAGGTAAAGTCACCATACTCCTAGAGCACCATAGGGTTTCTTTTGCATTAGAGAGAGACACCTTTGGTGGGGGTTTGACCTGAGGGTCAACATGCCTTAGGCAAGGGGAAAAGTTGAAAAGGAGAGTGCTTCATGGTAACTTTAGCCAGTGTGGGAACCTCACACCCTAAACTACATTCTTTCTATGTGAATAAAGGCAATACACTGCCACTGCGGACTTTTCGTATGTGAGTCCAGAATACGTACAGGTGAGGTGTACCATTTAACAACGAAAGAGAAAGTGAGGACTGCAGATGCTGGAGATCTGAAAATGTGTTGCTGGAAAAGCGCAGCAGGTCAGGCAGCATCCAAGGAGCAGGAGAATCGACGTTTCGGGCATGTGCCCTTCTTCACAGGCTCATGCCCGAAACGTCGATTCTCCTGCTCCTTGGATGTTGCCTGATCTGCTGCGCTTTTCCAGCAACACATTTTCAGCATTTAACAACGAAGGCCAGCATAACTAAGTATGAGCCCACACTGCCCAGTGTTCACAATGTTGTATTTTCTACTGATGTGAAAAGTACACTATCCCAATTGTGTATACATATATATTTATTTCCTCAGTCATATGCCAATTTCAAAACTAAGCATTACTCAGGTGTCACTTCATTAAGTGTTGCTCAGCCTGTAATGCTTAACCAATTTACGCCCAATGCTAGTGAGATAGAGCAAACAAAATTACATGTGAGCTCCCCCAGGTGGCTTGGAGAGTAATTGCATGCAAACCTTCAAAGACAAAAGTGAAGCTTTGCACAATCCCAGGACATTTCAGAACTAGTAAATTATATTTTAAAATTAAGATACCATCATTACCTAGAAAAATACAGTAGCTTATCTGTATGTGGGAAATTAATTATTTGTTAATGTTATTTTATTTGTGGTGTTAGTTGAGGAAAGAATATTGTCCAGGTGAGTGCATACCTCATTTCCTTATCTCTATTATTGGCACGTGCATCTTTAAAGGCCTTGGTCCTCACCAAACTTCTCTGCCTCGCCACTTGTCTTCTCCTTCTAAACACTGCTAAACTATCCATCTTTAACCAAGCATTCTGTAATATCATCGTCTTTGCCTCAATTTCAATTTCTGGCTGATTGTGTTTCCATGGTGTGCTAAGGGATGTTTTACCATGTTGGAGAGGTTATATAAATGCAAGTAATTGTTGCTAAAGTAATTCATGGAGAGTTTTTACATGTACCTGAGCAGACAGACAATCTTTAATATCTTATCTGAAAAACAAATGAAAGGATAGAGAAGAATTTGAAATAGTGATAGTAGAGACAATGAGAAAAGAAATAAGTCTGATGCTGGTACAGATGAGAACAGGGCAAGTCAAACAGTCAAGGCAGGCAACAGCAAGGTAGAGAACGAGGTGGGACTGATAAATTGAACTGCATTTATTTCAGTGCAAGAGGCCTAACAGGTAAGGCAGGTGAACTCGGGCATAGTTGGGGACATAGGACTGGGATATCATAGCTATTACAGAAATGTGGCTCAGGAATGGGCAGGTCTGGCAACTTAATGTTCAGGGGTATAGATGTTTTAGGAATGATAGAAATAGGGGCAAGAGAGGAGGGTGTGTGGCATTTTTGTTTAGGGGATAACATTACAGCTGTACTTAGGGAGGATATTCCTAGGAGTACATCTAGGGAGGTTATTTGGGTAGAACTGAGAAATAAGACAGGGATGATCATCTTATTCGGATTGTAATAAAGCCCCCCCCCCCCACCCACCCAGCAGTCAGCGGGAATTGAGAAGCAAATTTGTAAGGGGATTTCAGTTATCTGTAAGAACAATAGGGTTTTAATGGTAGGGGATTTAAATTTTTCAAATGTAGAATGGGACTGCAATAGTATTAAGGGCTTGGATGGAGAGGAATTTGTAAGTGTTTACAAAAAAATTTTGTTATTCACTATGTGGATGTACCTACTAGAGAAAGAACAAAATTTGATCTTCTCTTGGGAAATAAGGCAGGGCAAGTGACTGAGGTATCAGTGTGTGTGTGTGTGTGGTGGGGGTGGGGGGGTTGGGTCGTTTTGGGGCCAGTGATCATATTTGTATTAGTTTTAAAATAGCTATGGAAAAGGATAGACCTGATCTAAAAGTTAAAATTCTAAATTGGTGGGAGGCCAATTTTGGCAGTGCTAGGTAAGAGGAAGCTATTTGCAGGTAAAGGGACGGCTGGAAAATGGTAAGTCTTCAAAAATAAGATAACGATAGAACAGAGACGGTATGTTCCCGTTAGTGTGATGGGCAAGGCTGGTAGGTGTGGGGAATGCTGTGTGAGTAGAGAAATTGAGATTTTGGTGTAGAAAAAGAAGGAAGCATATGTTAATAATAGACAGCTGGGATTGAGTGAATCCCTAGACGAATATAAGGGCAGTAGGAATATATTTAAGAGGGAAACCAGGAGGGCAAAAAGGGGAGATTAGGTAGCTTTGATAAATAGGGTTAAGGAGAATCCAAAGGGATGCTGCAAATACCTTAAGGACAAAAGAGTAAGTAGGGAGAGAATAGGGCCCCTTAAAGATCAACAAAGGTGTCTTTGTGTGGAGCCACAGGAGATGAGTATTCATGTCAGTTTTTACCAGAGAAAGATGTAGAAGCTAGATAACTTGGAGAAATAAATAGTGATATCATAAAAAGTGTCCATACTATAGAGGAGGAACTGTTGGGCATCTTAAAATGCATAAAGATGGAAAACTCCCCACAACCCGATCAGATTTACCCCAGAACTTAGTGGGAAACTAGGGATATAATTGTTGGGCCCCTTGCTGTGATGTTTGTAACATCAATAGCCATGGGTGAGGTGCTGGAAGACTAGAGTTTGGCTAATGTGCTGTTATTTAAGAAAGATAGTAAGGAGAAGCCAGGGAACTACAGATCAGTGAGCCTGACATCAGTGGTGGATAAGTTGTTGGGCGGGGTTCTGAGGGACAGGATTTACATGTATTTGGCCTGGAGGAAGAACGCCTCATCTTCCACCTCAGAACACTTCAACCCCAGGGCATCAATGTGGACTTCAACAGTTTCCTCATTTCCCCTTCCCCCACCTCACCCTAGTTCTAAACTTCCAGCTCAGCACTGTCCCCATGACTTGTTCGGACTTGTCCTACCTGCCTATCTCCTTTTCCACCTATTCACTCCACCTCTCCTCCCTGACCTATCACCTTCATCCCCTCCCCCACTCACCCATTGTACTCTATGCTACTTTCTCCCCACCCCCACCCTCCTCTAGCTTATCTCTCCACACTCCAGGCTCACTGCCTTTATTCCTGATGAAGGGCTTTTGCCCGAAACGTCGATTTTGAAGCTCCTTGGATGCTGCCTGAACTGCTGTGCTCTTCCAGCACCACTAATCCAGAATCTGGTTTCCAGCATCTGCAGTCATTGTTTTTACCTCTATGTATTTGGAAAGGCAAGAATGATTAAGGGTAGTCAACATTGCTTTGCACATGGGAAATCATGTCTCACAAACTTGCTTGAGTTTTTTGAAGAAGTAACAGAGAAGTTTGATGAAGGCTGGTGGGTGGACATTGTCTATGTGGACTTCAGCAAGGCATTCAACCAAGGATCCCCATGGTAGATTGATTGGCAAGATGAGATCACATAGAATACAGGGAGAGCGAGTCATTTGCATACACAATTGGCTTGAAGGTAGGAGATAGATTTTGTATGAGGGTTGTTTTTTGGACTGGAGCAGTGTGCTACAAAGCTAGGTCCACTGCTTTTTGTTTTATATAAATGATTTGAATGTGAACATAGGTGGTATGGTTAGTAAATTTGCAGATGGCACAAAAACTAGTTGTAATGTGGACAGTGAAGAAGTTATTTCAGAGTACAACGGGATCTTGATCAGATGTGCATCCCATGGAACAAACCATAGAGCATAGAGGTTTGTGTCACAGAGATGCTCGGAATACCTCAAATAATACATCCCTTAGTCTGACTGAGAACTGCACCTTGTATACTTTGAAACATATTATGTATCACTATTTACTTATGTTGCAATAATAATTGTGGGCGGAATCTTCCCAGCCCCTGAGTGATGTGGGCATTGGTGAGTCAATTGGGAAAATAAGGTGAGATCAGCAGAAATAAAATTCTTGATGTCAAGTAACAAAAATTTGATTCTACAAGCAAGTTTTGAAAACTGAGATAAGAATCTTGCTGGTCAATGGCAAGAAGCTTTTTGCATTCATTTGGATGCATCAACATGATGCATTGTCTCATTGATGTATTGTTTGCTATTCTCCCACCTACTGGATAGAAACAAGATGGTGACAATTCCCTATCTGAGAGTCAGAGCGGGTACCTGGTGGCTCCAGCTCACTGTGTGCTCTGCCAAGATCCATGTTACAGCCATAGAGTCATATAGCAAGAAGAGGCCCTTCAGCTCATCAAGAGTGCACCAACTTACCTACACTATTTCTACTTTCCAGCACTTGGCCTAAAGACTTGAATATTATCAAATTTCAAGTGCTCATCCATGTACTGTTTAAAGGTTGTGAGGTTTCCCACTTCTATTCCCTCCCAAACAGTACATTCCAGATCCCCACCACCCATTCCAGATTCCCACTAACCCTTTTTAAACCTTTCTCCTTAAAATTATACTCCCTAGATATTGGCACTTCAACTCAGGATAACAGTTGCTCCCTATTCAATCTGTCGTTGTCCCTCATAATCTTTAAACGCCTCAATCTGCTTCACCCAGGCAACATTCTGGTAAATCTCCTCTGCACCCCCTCCAGTGCAATCACATCCTTCCTACAGTGTGGTGACCAGAACTGCACTATGTACTCTAGCTGTGACCTCAACAAAGTTTTGTACACATCCATAATTACCTCTCTGCTCTTATAATCAATGTCATGACTGATAAGGGCAAATATTCCATATGCCCTCCTAACTACCCTGTTAATCTGCTCAGTGACCTGTGACCAAGCACCCCAAGATCCCTCTGTTTCTCTGAGCTTTCTCGTGTCCTACCATTCATTGAGTACTTTTTCCTTCTTGAAAAATGCATCACCTCACACTTTTCAGGATTCCAATCCACCTGCTACTGATCTTCCCATTTGACTAATCCATGTATTTCTTTTTTATAAACTAAAACATTCCTCACTATCAACCACCCTGCCCAATCTTCGGCTCATCCGCAAATGTACTTATCATTTCCTTCCACATTCTCGCATATTTTATATATATACTACAGCAATAAGGGTTCCAGCACTGATCCCTGGAGCCATGGAGCACTGGCTTCCAGTCACACAAACAGCCTTTTTCCTCCACTCTCTGTCTCCTACCACGAAACCAATTTTGCATTTATCTTGCCAAGTTACCAAACATCCCATGTGCTTTTACCTTTATCAGTCTCTCATGTAGAAATTTTTGAAAGGCCTTGTTGAAACCCATATAAATTTCATCAACTGCACTACCCTTATCTACACATCCAATCACATCCTTGAAAAATTCAATTAAATTCATTGGACATGGCCTCTCTTTGGCAAAGCCATGCTGACTATCCCTGATCAAACCATGCCTCTCCAAATGGAAACTAATTCTCTCCTTCAGAACTTTCTCCGACAGTTTCTCTTCCATTGATGGCACTTGATATAGTGGTCTGCAATTCTCTGGTTTATCTGTGCTACCTTTCTTGAAAAGTGGAACCAAATTAGCTATCCTTCAGTCCTCTCGTACCTTCTGTGTAGCCAGACAGGAATTAAGCATTTGGCTGAGCGCCCCTATAATTTTCTCCCTTGTCTCTCAAAGCAGCCTGAAATATAACTTATTTGAACCTAAGAATTTGCAAACTCTTACACCCACCCAAACCTCCAAAACCTCCTCACTCTCTATCAAACTGCTCAAGATTCTCTCAGTCCCTCTTCCTGAATTCTGTACCTAAATCCTCCTTCTTCAAAGTGAAGACGGTTGTGAAGATTTTGTTTCACAACCTCATCAATGTTCTTCAGCTCCATAAACAGTCCTCAAAGGGCCTTACACTTTCCCTGCTTATCCTCATCTCTTTGGTACATTTGCAGAATATCTTGGGATTCTTACTAACCTCACCTGCCATCATTTTTCCATTCCCCCTCTTTGCTCTTCTAATTGCTGTCTTAAATCCCACCTGCACATGTGCCAGCCACAAACATGGCAAATGCATTGCATGTGCTTTAATCAGATAGCTGTGTCTCAGGGAGTAGTCCTATACAGGGAGTAGTCCTCAGTCAGCCATCTGTTTCCCTGGGTCCTGGGAGGACAGGGGATCTTGGCACAGTATGTCAAGGCATCATCCAATATCAGACTAGGGACTTGGATATGCTTTGGGCATCCAGGGTCCATATCACGAATGACTGGGGAGAGGATCACAGTCAGTCCTGCAGGTTCTGTGCAACCAACTCAGGGTGTCTAAGTAAGCGAGTCAGGGAGCTGCACAGGTATCAGGCAGGTGTCTGCTCACTCATCCGCTGAGGTTGTTTGCCCATGTCATTCAGGGGATTTGGCCATGGTCAGTCCTGGGGATCAACACAATGAAGGTCAATGGGGGCCAGGGCTGTGCTAAGGAAGTTAAGGAAAATTAATTCCAGGGATTGGAGGCAGCATGTTGGGATACAGAGGGGAAGCTGAACACAAAAGAATTGGGAGAATAGTGCTTCAGAGGACATGAGTTTCAGTGGGGATGGGCGGGAGGTCATTGATGGTCACAACCACACATAGGGGCAGTGCAGTACAATGGTTGGCATCACTAAGCTGTAGCACTGGGGCTCAGGGAGATGACGTCTCCCAGCTCTTCAGCATCCATCACGTCTGATGAAAATGTTAACAGATGAAATCGTAATTCAAAGAGGTATGTTGGAACATGGGGCGGCTCAATACCGATGAGCTTAACAGAGTCTGATAGAAAGAAAGGAAGATGAAGGTGAGCCTTGTTGTGGGCCGAACCTGTGACTCACTATACCAAGTGCCTCCTGCATTGTCTTCCATTCTCATGCGAATTGTGAATCTGCTCTGGAAATGCAAAAGCACTGTCATCCCACCTGGAGGATTCAGTGTTTACAGGCTCTACTTATGAAAGATATGAGGCCCTTCAAGCAGCAGTTGCAATAATCAGGCACTTTCACCATACAGGTTAAAGACTCAGTAATCATAGTGCCCTGTGTATGAGTTATAGAGTCATGGAGTCATAGAGATATTCAGCACGGAAACAAACCTTTCAGTTCAACTCATCCACGCCGACCAGATATCCAATATAAATCTAGTCCCATTTACCAGCACTTGGCCTACATCCATCTAAACCCTTCCTATTTATATACTCATCCAGATGCCTTTTAAATGTTGTAATTGTACCAGAATCCACCACTTCCTCTGGCAGCTCATTCCATACATGCACCACCCTCTGTGTGAAAAAGTTATCGCTTCGGTCGCTATTATATTTTTTCCCTCTCACCGTAAACCTATTCCCCCTGAATTTGGACTCCACCACCCAGGAAAAAAGACCTTGCTTATTTAGCCTATCCATGTACCTCATGATTTTATAACCCTCTATAATATCACCCCTCAGCCTCCGATACTACAGGGGAACTAGAGGGCATAGGTACAATTGCAACATTTAAAAGGCATCTGGATGGGTATATGAATAGGAAGGGTTTGGAGGGATATGGGCCAGGTGCTGGCAGGTGGGACTAGATTAGGTTAGGATATCTGGACAGCATGGATGGGTTGGACCAAAGGGTCTGTTTCCGTGCTGTGCATCACTATAACTCTATGACTCCATAAAACAACCCCAGCCTATTCAGCCTTTGTCTATATCTGAATCCCTCCAACCTTGGCAAAATCCTTGTCAATCTTTTCTGAATCCCTTGAAGTTTCACAACATCCTTCCTATAGGAGGGAGATCAGAATTGCATGCAGTATTCCAAAAGTGGCCTGACCAAAGTAACATGACCTCCCAACTCCCATGCTCAATGCACTGATCAATAAAGGCAAGTATACCAAATGCCTTCTTCACTATCCTATCTGTCTGGGACTCTGCTTTCAAGGAACTATGAACCTGTACTCCAAGGTCTTTTTGTTCAGCAACACCTCCCAGGACCTTACCAGTAAGTGTATTAGTCCTGCCCTGATATGGCTTTCCAAAATGCAGCACGTCACATTTATCGAAATTAAACTCCATCTGCCACTCCTTGGCGCATTGGTCCATCTGATCAAGATCTTGTTGCACACTGAGGTAACCTTCTTCGCTGTCCACAACAACTCCAGTTTTGGTGTCATCTGCAAACTTACAAACCACACCTCCTACGTTCACATCCAGATCATTTATTATAAATGACAAAAAGCAGTGGACCCAGCACCGATCTTTCTGGTACACCACTGGTCACAGGCCTCCAGTCTGAAAAGCTACCCTCCTCCACCACCCTCTATCTTCTACTTTTGAGCCAGTTCTGTATCCAAATAGCTAGTTCTTCCTGTATTCCGTGTGATTTAACCTTGCTAATCAGTCTCCTATGAGGAACCTTGTCGAATGCCTTACTGAAGTCCATATAGATCACAACTACCACTCTGCCCTCATCAATCCTCTTTGTTACTTCTTCAAAAAACTTAATCAAGTTTGTGAGACATGATTTCCCATGCACAAAGCCATGTTGACTGTCCCTAATCAATCCTTGCCTTTCCAAATATGTATACATTCTGTCCCTCAGGATTCCCTCCAACAACTTGCCCACCACCGACGTCAGGCTCACTGGTCTATAGTTCCCTGGCTTGTCCTTACCACCCTTCTTAAACAGTGGCACCATGTTAGCCAACCTCCAGTCTTCTGGCACCTCACCTGTGACTATCGATGATACAAATATCTCAGCAAGAAGCCGAGCAATCTTTTCCCGAGCTTCCCACAGAGTTCTAGGGGACACCTGATTAGGTTCTGGGATTTATCCACCTTTATGCAGTTTAAGACGTCCAGTCCCTCCTCCTCTGTAATATGGACATTTTTCAAGATGTCGCCACTTATTTCATATCTTCCCTATCCTTCTCCACAGTAAATATTGATGCAAAATAAGTACTTAGAATCTCACTCATCTTCTGGGGTTGCAAATGTAGGTGCCCTTGCTGATCTTTAAGGGCGCTATTCTCTCTCTGGTTACCCTTTTGTCCCTCACGTATTTGTAGAATCCAGTTGTATTCTGCTTAACCCTATTTTCCAAAGCTATTTCATCTCCCCTTTTTGCCCTCCTGATTTCCCTCTTAAGTATACTCCTACTGCCTTTTAAACTCCTCTAGGGATTCACTCGATCCCTGCTGTCTATACCTAACGTATGTTTCCTTCTTTTTCTTCACCAAAACCTCAATTTCTCTCGTCATCCCTCATTCCCTACACCTACCAGCCTTGCCCTTCACACTAACAGGAATGTATTGTCTCTGGAATCTCGTTTTGTCTTTTTTGAAGGCTTCACATTTTCCAGCATTCCTTTACCTGCAAACATCCATCCCCAATCAATTTTTTAAAGTTCTTGCCTAATACCATTAAAATTGGCCTTTCTCTAATTTAGAACTTTAATCTTTAGATCAGTCTATCCTTTTCAGTCACTATTTTACAGCTAATTGGCCATTGGCACCAAAGTGTTCTCCCACTGACACTTCAAACACCTGCCCTGCCTTATTTCCCAAGAGTAGGTCAGATTTTGCACCTTCTCTAGCAGGTACATCCACATACTGGATCAGAAAACTTTCTTGTACACACTTAACAAATTTCTCTCCATCTAAGCCAGTCTATTTTTGGAAAATTAAAATCACCTACCATAACCATTCTATTATTCGCACAGATAACTGAGATCTCGTCACAAATTTGTTTCTCAATTTCCTGCTGACTACTGGGGTCTACAGTACAACCCCAATGAGGTGATCATCCCTTTCTTATTTCTCAGTTCCACCCAAATAACTTCCTTGGACCTAGTCCCAGAAATATCCTTCCTAGTTACAGCAGTAATTCCATTCAAAAATGCCATTCCCCTTCCTCTCTTGATCCCCTTTCTATTGTTCCTATAGTACCTATACCCTGGAACATTAAGGGGACAGTCCTGTCCATCCCTGAGCCACATATCTGTAATTGCTATGATATTCCAGTCCCATGTTCCTAACCATGCCCTGAGTTCATCTGCCTTACCTGCTGGCCTCTTGCATTGAAATAAATGCAGTTTAATTTATCAATCGGTCTCTGCTTTGTTCCTGCCTGCCCTGACTGTTTGACTCGCTTTTTTTCCCAACTCTACCAGTCTCAGACTGATCTCTTTCCTCACTATCTCCCTGGGCCCCTCACACCACACCCCATCCCCCCAGCTTACTAGTTTAAATCCTCCTGTGCAACTCCAGCAAATCTCCCCACAAATATATTCGTCCTATTCCAATTCAGATACAATCCATCCTTATACAGGTCACTTTTACTCCAGAAGAGATTCTAGTGATCCAAAAATGTGAATCCTTCTCCCCTGTACCTGCTCCTCAACCATGCATTCATCTGCTCCATCCTCCTACTCCTACCCTCACTAGCTCACTAGGAATAATCCAGATATTTCTACCCTCGTGGACCTATTTTTTAAATCCCCGCCTTTCTATATTTTCTCCTCAGAACCTCGTCTGTATCTTTTCCTATGTCATTAATTCCAACGTATACAACAACTTCCTGCAGGTCCCTCTTGCCTTTGAGAATATTTTGCACCCTCTTTGAGGTATCTTTGATCCTGGTACCAGGGAGTCAACACACCATTCTGATGTCTCGCTGTCGGCCACAGAAATGTTTGTCTGTGTCCCTGACTAGAGAGTCTCCTATCACAATCGTTCGCCTGTAACCTGCCGTACCCCTCATTACAGTAGAGGCAGTCTCGATACCAGAACCCTGGCTGTTCGTGCTACATCCCTCTGAGAATCCATCACCCCCTGTATTTTCCAAAACAGCGTACTTCTTTGAGATGGAGATGGCCACAAGAAACTCCTGCGCAATCTGCCTTCATCTCCTACATTTCTTGGAGGTCCCCTATTTAATTAGCTGTATCTTCAGTTTATCTCCCTTCCTGCAACTGCCATCCATCACACCCACTAGCTCCTGTAAATTCCTCATTGCCTACAACTGCCACCTGATTAATGCCAGCTGATAGGATTTGCAACCAAACACACTTTCTGCAGATATAATCATCACTAATGTGAAAACTCTCCCTAATCTCCCATATCCAGGAGGAAGAGCACATCACTCTACTAAAGACCATCTTTGCACCTTAACAATCCACAGACCCAGAAAATATCACAGTCTTACTGCTGGAAAAACACTTCTCCAGGCTAGCTTAGTACCTATGTCTCATATTTTTAAAGCTTAATCAAGAGGCAGATCTCAATAAAACATATCAAAAAGAACCCACTCTACCTTCTATTGTAGATTTACAAAAGAAAATGCACCACTTAGCTGCTCCCTTCTGTGATCTCCTCCTCCTCCAAGGTCAGCTGGGAATTTTACTGTTTTTTTTAGGTGAACTCCGATGTCCAGAGGTACTTGAACTCAAACACCAAAGGCAGTAACTGTGTAGTTTCACTGCTGTGTCAGAGAGCAGTGTAGGTTTCTTCCTCCATTGATTCACTTCCCACAATATGGTCACTGCCTTTGACTTCCTTGCTCCTTTTTTAAAGTGCCATTGTTTTGACCTTTCTTTCCCAAAGTTCCAAAACAGTGCAAAAGCTTATAATACAGTAATTACTACTCAACGCTGAAAATACCTCAAAAAAGGAGCAGCACTTACAGCTACATTTTTTTCCCGTCCTCCATCTTGGATTATCCAGAATCCTTGAAATGTTTGCAGTGTCTATGGAAAATAAAGAACATGAAAGCATGGGAAGGGTTAAAGTATGAAGACCACTGGCAGGATGGGATAAGAATAGTGGAACGCTCTTACACCAATTAGCAGAGTAAGGTTAAGGCTGAAAGGTCACTATGGCAAGATGAGATAACACAAGTAATAAAGCAAGTTACTCTGTTAAGTTTTATTATGACAGGATCGGGACAATAAATATTTGGGACATGACATTAAAATATCTAATTAAAACTTAGTAAAGTCAGCTTGAGACAGGAAACTATTGTAGAAGATGGAATAGCTAAATATCTATCTTGACAGGTTAGTCTGGAATGGAAGATCACTGTAGCAGAGTCAGCAATAAATATCTAACCGTGACATTAGAATATCATTAAGTAGAATGTACAACTAAAGAGATAATGGGAACTAACATCACTAGTTTATTGTGTAGCTAGAGTGAGGTACTTTGATTAATATAGTTGGACATGCTGATAAGCTAACAGAAACATAATTTAAAAAATATATAAAAATCATGGATCGTGAGGTTTGTGGGCATTCGAGAATCTGCTTTCTCAGTATCACGGTTTTTTGTTTGCAAATAAAAGACCTCCATCTTGAAGAATTCTCTGCGTCTCCTAGTGATTCTCTATATTGTCTCCACAACAAATTTGGCGCTGCGAGCAGGGTTGTGCAGAGACCCACCTTGATAGAGGGCAGCAGTAACAGTCCACCGGGGGCACTCCTGAGACAAACAGAATAAGGGTTACCCAACATAAAAAAAGGTTAGCATTTTTGCTGTGAATTCGGACTATATTCTTTTGGCTTGCAGTGGTCCTTGGGGACTCAGAGGTGCAGGAACCTGCCGGAGGGTCTCTCCGATCCAAGATCCAAAGGCGAGGGGTAAATTGCTGCTGAAGGAGACGTGGAGAATTGGTCAAGAAAATTGCGCAGTGGGGTAAGGGATGAGTAACAATAGAACGTAGCGATTGTCTGAGTAAAAAAGTCCACGTGGTGTATATAAGACTCTATAGATAGATAGGACAGAATAAAGAGGGGAAAATCGTTTTATAAGACCCTATAGATAGATAGGGCAGAATAAAGAAGGGGAAATTGTTTTAGTGGAAGCACTGATAGACCTGTTTAGAAAGCTGGCAGATTGGTAGTGAATGATTAAAAGTAAAATAGCAGAGAATAGTCATAGTATTACTAGACTGTTAAATGTTTTAGATAAGGCCTGTAGGATAATAGCACTTTTAGAAACGAACAAAGAGTCTGTTTAAGTAAGGCTCTGGCTGACAGAGATCGATTTATGGCCGAGTTTGTGTGGGTGTGAGTGTGTGTTTGTGTGTTGTTTGTTGGTGGTGGTTAAATATTTGTGTTTTTCCCTGGAGCTCCAGATCCAGGGGTATTTTGATTTTATTTTGCACTGTAATAATTTAAGATACTTTTTTTTGAGAGAGAAATTTCTCAAGAAGCCATTAGTGATTAGTGCATTTTGAAAGTGCAGCGTTAGATTGGTTTAGGCTGAATGAATAGGTTGTTTGTATTAACTAGCTGCAATTGAGGACATTTAAGAATTAATAGATTGGTAAGGGACAATTGCAAGTTATAAAAGTTAGGGATTGCTTATACTATTGACAAAGCTCTACCAGACTTAAATCACATGAGGAAGTGATTTATGAGAACAAATATAATATATTATTGGACTGAAATATATCGTAGGATAGATAAAGGGACTGCAGTTGAGATACTGAGTAAGAAATTTCCAGTGGTAAGAAATGATATTGCAAAAATTTCTGAGAAATGGGAAAAATGAACTAAGAATTTATTGACTAAATGGCCAAAAGGAGGTATCTTTGATATATATATATGTGCAATGAGATGGAAGGACTAAGAAAGAACTATAAACCGAAAGATAAATCCAAAAATAGAAACCAAAAACGGGATCAGGAGATGGAAATATTGAAACTTTTCAGGAAAGAGGGTGAGGAACTGACAATAGCTTGTCAGGCACCTGTGGTGACTAGGAAAGCTGCAACAGAACAAGCTGAGCAGTTACAGGAAACAGAAAAGTAGGAATCAGCCCCCCCCCCCCCCCCATACCCAGATATGGAGGAGTTGAAAAGACCTCCTCCCCACTCGAATAAAGAGGCATTGAAGCAGTGTCTGGTAATAAAGGGAATAGTAGAAACAGAGGGACAGTTAGAATGGGATGGAAGTGCGGAAGACAAAAATGAACTGAGGGAAAGAAGAGAAAGAGAGAAAAGGAACAGGCAGGAGCAAATAGAAGCTGTACAACAAGAGCAAGAAAAGCTGAAACATGAGATTAGTGTGCTGTGCGGAATACTCATTGCGATATGAAAGAAGGGCTGAAGAGAAAAGCAGTGAAAGTGACGCAGAGTAAGCAGAAAGAGCTGATGAGAAACAAAGAAAGAAAAAAGCCCCAATACCTAAAGAATGAGAGGAATTAGAAAAATCATCGGACTCAGAGCCCGAGGGGGAATTATTGAGAAGTAGTGTAGGTAAAGGGAGAAAGGGTCAACAGGGAAGGATGCTACCGCTCCTTATAAAAGAGGGGAGAAACCCACAATACATTCCTTGGGGAACTCAGGATCTGGAAGGGCTGAAGAATGCGCTGCCCAGTTTACATGAGGGAGTGGGAAAATGGATCAGAGCTTTTGAAGATGAAACCATAGGGTGATTGCTGGCTATAGGAGATTGAAGGCACTGCTGGTGAGGTTGGTAGGGCTCCCGAAGTTAAAGGAAATAATGGCCTGAGCCCGTTCGAAAAATGTGGCAGACAATCCAGTGATTGATGGGTTTGATCGAGTGACACAGAATGTATGGCAGGCCTTAGGAGACCGTTATCCACCCAAAATGGACCCCCAGGCTCTGAGAGGGGATCCACTGGGAGAAAGTGAAAAGCCAGCTGCCTACTTGGAGAAATAGTTAAAGAAGTGGAGGCTGGAAACATGGCAAGACATAGAGACTAACCAGTTGCTGACCACAATGTTGCGAAATTCCATCATTGAGGCAATGCCCACCCAAGTCAGGTCAAGACTGGAGGAGGTGGTGGATCTGACATCATCGATGAGCCACCAGGAATTTAGAGGTCATGTTGCTCATGCAGTTGAAAGGTTTTGAAAAGGCAAAGAGAAACTGTCTGAACGGTAGGTGTAAAGAAAGCTGGTGCAAATGCAGCATGAAGAGTCATACAGTCATTGAGTCATGGAGATGTACAGCATGGAAACAGACCCTTCGGTCCAATCCGTCCATGCCGACCAGATATCCCAACCCAATCTAGTCCCACCTGCCAGCACCCGGCCCATATCCTTCCAAACCCTTCCTATTCATATACCCATCCAAATGCCTCTTAAATGTTGCAATTGTACCAGCCTCCACTGCATCCTCTGGCAGCTCATTCCATACACATACCACCCTCTGCGTGAAAACATTGCTCCTTAGTTCTCTTTTATATCTTTGCCCTCTCACCCTAAACCTATGCCCTCTAGTTCTGGACTCCCCCATCCCAGGTTAAAAATTTTACCTATTTAGCCTGTCCATGTCCCTCATGATTTTGTAAACCTCTATGAGGTCACCCCTCAGCCTCCGACGCTCCAGGGAAAACAGCCCCAGCCTGTTCAGTCTCTCTCTATAGCTCAAATCCTCCAACCCTGGCAACATCCTTGTAAATCTTTTCTGAACCCTTTCAAGTTTCACAACATCTTTCTGATAGGAAGGAGACCAGAATTGCACGCAATATTCCAATAGTGGCCTACCCAATGTCCTGTACAGCCGCAACATGACCTCCCAACTCCTGTACTCAATACTCTGACCAATAAAGGAAAGCATACCAAATGCCTTCTTCACTATCCTCTCTACCTGTGACTCCACTTTCAAGGACCTATGAACCTGCATTCCAAGATCTTTTTGTTCAGCAACACTCCCTAGGACCTTACCATTAAGTGTATAAATCCTGCTAAGATTTGCTTTCCCAAAGTGCAGCACCTCGCATTCATCTGAATTAAACTCCATCTGCCACTTCTCAGCCCATTGGTCCATCCAGTCCAGAACCTGTTGTAATCTGAGGTAACCCTCTTTGCTGTCCACTACACCTTCAATTTTGGTGTAATCCACAAACTTACTAACTGTACCTCTTATGCTCGCATCCAAATCATTTAGGTAAATGAAAAAAGTAGAGGACCCAGCACTGATCCTTGTGGCACTCCACTGGTCACAGGCCTCCAGTCTGAAGAACAACCCTCAACCACCACCCTCTGTCTTCTACCTTTGACCCAGTTCTGTATCCAAATGGCTAGTTCTCCCTTTATTCCATGAGATCTAACCTTGCTAATCAGTCTCCCATGGGGAACCTTGTCAAACGCCTTACTGAAGTCCATATAGATCACATCTACTGCTCTGCCCTCATCAATCTTCTTTGTTACTTCTTCAAAAAACTTAATCAAGTTTGTGAGACAAGATTTCCAATGCACAAAGCCATGTTGACTATCCCTAATCATTCCTTGCCTTTCCAAATACATGTACATCCTGTCCCTCAGGATTCCCTCCAACAACTTGCCCACCACTGAGGTCAGGCTCACTGGTCTCTAGTTCCCTGGTTTGTCTTTACCACCTTTCTTAAACAGTGGCACCATGTTTGCCAACCTCCAGTCTTCCAGCACCTCACCTGTGACTATCGATGATACAAATATCTCAGCAAGAGGCCCAGCAATCACTTCTCTAGCTTCCCACAGAGTTCTCGGGTACACCTGATCAGGTCCTGGCGATTTATCCACTTTTACCCATTTCAAGACACCCAGCACTTCCTCCTGTCTCTGGACTCTTGTTATCTCATTTCTGAAGGTTTCCATTTTCCAGCCGTCCCTTTACTTGTGAACATCTGCCTCCAATCAGCTTTCGAAAGTTCTTGCCTAATACCGTCAAAATTGGCCTTTCTCCAATTTAGAACTTCAACTTTTAGATCTGGTCTATCCTTTTCCATCACTATTTTAAAATGAACAGAATTATGGTCGCTGGCCCCAAAGTGCTCCCCCACTGACACCTCAGTCACTTGCCCTGCCTTATTTCCCAAGAGTAGGTCAAGTTTTGCACCATCTTTAGGAGGTAAATCCACATACTGAATCAGAAAATTGTCTTGTATGCACTTAAGAAATTCCTCTCTATCTAAAACTTTAACAATATGGCAGTCCCAGACGATGTTTGGAATGTTAAAATCCCTGACCATAACCACCCTATTATTCTTACAGATAGCTGAGATCTCCTTAAAAGTTTGTTTCTCAATTTCCCTCTGATTATTAGATGGTCTATAATATAATCCCAATAAGGTGATCATCCCTTTCATATTTCTCAGTTCCACCCAAATAACTTCCCTGGATGTATTTCCAGGAATATCCTCCCTCAGCACAGCTGTAATGCTATCCCATATCAAAAATGCCACTCCCCCTCCTCTCTTACCTCCCTTTCTATCCTTCCTGTAGCATTTGTATCCTGGAACATTAAGCTGCCAGTGCTGCCCAACCCTGAGCCATGTTTCCGTAATTGCTATGGTATCCCAGTCCCATGTTCCTAACTATGCCCTGAGTTCATCTGCCTTCCCTGTTAGGCCCCTTGCATTGAAATAAATGCAGTTTAATTTATTAGTCCTACCTTCTTCCTGCCTGCCCAGACTATTTGATTCACTTTTGTTCTCAACTGTACCCATCTCAGATTGATCTCTTTCCTCACTATCTTCCTGGGTCCCACCTCCCCCCCCCCCCCCCCCCCCCCCCCACCCACCTTACTAGCAAATTTCCCTGCCAGTATATTACTCCCTTCCAATTTAGGTGTAATCCGTCCTTCTTGTAAAGGTCACTTCTACCCCAAAAGAGATTCCAATGATCCAAAAATGTGAATCCTTCTCCCATACACCAGCTCCTCAGCCATGCCTTCATCTGCTCTATCCTTCTATTCCTGCCCTCACTAGCTCGTAGCACCGGGAGTAATCCAGATATTACTACTCTTGAGGACCTCCTTTTTAAATTTCTGCCTAACTCTCTGTAATCTCCCTTCAGAATCTCAACCTTTTCCCTTCCTATGTTGTTGGTTCCAATGTGGACAATGGCCTCTTGCTGGCCCCTCTCCCCCGTGAGAACTTAAAAAGAAAGAAAAAGAGAAGGCTAAAAAGGTGTTGCCAGTAAGAGCTGACACAGTAATCAACACTGGCGTGAATCAAGGGCCGGCGCAAGGGGGGTCCTATCAGGTAGCCAGACAGGGGCCAGAAAGTCCCATGCCAGCAATGGAGGTTTTTAGAGAAGCTTTCCCGTGGGTGACGTATCCGGGCAGGGCAGATTTAAACAACAGCCTAAACAGAACTGGAGTCCCCAAGGACAGGGATGTAGGAATGGGGGACTAAGGTACACGATAAATAATCAGGCTCAAGGGGGTCCAGAAATAATGTGCTGGGAATGCCATTAACCAGGCCACTTTAGGAGGAATTGCTCTTACTGGAATGGGGGACTAAGGTACACGATAAATAATCAGGCTCAAAGGGGTCCAGAAATAAAGTGCTGGGGATGCCATTAACCAGGCCACTTTAGGAGGAATTGCTCTTACTGCCCTACAGCAGGCCTAGATGACGGCAATCCCCAGTGGCCACTTACCAGACACCGACAGGCCCAGAAGGACCTGCTAACCTGTATGGGATGTGTTGGGGATGCCCTGAGAACCTGGGTGGGAAGGGGCACTACCATGTAGTAGCATAGGAATTTGATCAAGAACCAGTAATACAAGTTAATATAGAAGGGCGGCAGACACCGGTGATGATAGATACTGGAGCTACATACACTTGTGTACAGCCATGGTATGCCTCCCACCTTCCCATATCAAGTAAATTTGTTAAAACTGTAGGGTTCTCAGGGAAATCACAGTTAACCCGATTTACAGCTCCAGTAAGATTAGAAATGGAAGGAAGGGAGACAGTTCTGCCAATATTAATGTCTAAAGAGACACCAATTAACTTGTTAGGTAGGGATGCTTTACTACAGTTAGAGGTAAGATTGGAGTGCACACACCAGGGCTTGGCCGTAGAAAAGGCCAATACACAATTAGTGATGTAAGAAGTTAAAGATGTTAATGTTTATTGGATAGGGGGTATAGCAAGTGATATTCAAGACATTTGGGGGATGTGGAAAGCAGAAGTGTTGACGATGTTCACTAAAGCAAGATCACCTAAGTCTGAGCTGCACTGTACAGTGATATTCGATGAGTCTCAGGATGAGGTGTTAGAGAGGCAGTGACAGCAGGAAGTCACTGCTCCACATCATTTGAGAAGTGAAGCAATAGCATTAGGGGAGCAAGGAGTGATCTTGCAAATAGAGAGAAATGTCTTCCTGGAAAAGTGGTATAGTGTATCAGGCGCCTCACCACATGTAACCTTACTGGTAAATAAGGGATATCAATCTAAAGACTTACGACCTATGGCAGGCATGTAGAAACAGTTAAGGAATGGCATATGCTCACGACAGGGGTTTGGGAATCTGGGGATGGCAGCTACATTAAAATCCTAGCATGCTGCAATTTGACAAGGAATCGGAAGGAAGTCAAGGTAACACCCCAGTGGAGCATTCCAGTGACAGTGGAGGAAGGTGATCAATATGGTAATGAGCAACTGGATGCATTACTAGCCACTTTGTGGTCACAGCATGATAACAGATCTGGGGAGATTGAAATCAGCTAGCCCCGTGAAAATACGGTTGAAACCAGGAGCTGGGACAGTAGTGAAATTTCTGTCGAATGATGTTATCCCAAGGTTTGCTATACCGTCGGAAATTAGTTCAGACAATGGGTCTGCCTTCATTCAGAAAGTAGTTAAGTTGGTGCTACAGTCTTTGAGAATTAAACAGAGGTTTGGGTGCGTGTATTATACCGAGTCACAAGGTATGTGGAAAGAATTAATGGGACATTGAAAGCCAAATTAAACGAGATCTGCGCAAGCACCAACCTTAATTGGGTTGATGCGCTGCTGCTGGTGCTAATGAGTTATCGCATGCAGACTAATCGCATGACCAACCTAACACTGCATGAGATGCTCACAGGTAGACCTATGCCAGTGCCCAGGTGGAGAGGCCCGTAAGAAGGGCCTAGCTTGGAGCAGTTAAGCTTAGAACTTAAGCAATATATGCAGCAGATAACTATGATACATGAGACTATCCACCTGCAGGAAACACAAAGGGAACCAACATCTGTAAACGAGGAAGGACCTATTAAACCCGAGGATTGGGTGTACGGGCAGATTTTTCGAAGACGCTGGAATGAGCCAAGGAGAGAGGGACCTTTCGTAGTGACTAAGGTATCACTTATCGCCATCCAAGTGGAAGGACGACACATACGGTACCACCTTAATCATTGTACTAAAGCTCTCCCACCAGCACAAATTGACTCTTACACTGAGGTAAGTGGAGCTGAGGCCGAGGAACTTGGACATGGGCAGAGCACACAGGAGGCGAGTACCCCTCAGATAACGCACAGTGGCTTGCCTCTTGCACCTGGGGTGTCTTGGAAGAAAGCAACATCAGCCGTGCCCATTTCAGATTCTGAGGTATCGTCAATTTTGCCAATTTACTTAGCAGATTTGTGTGTCCAGCGTTGGCATCAGTGATGCTGTTTCATCCTCCCTCCAGATCTGGAGAAACCAGATTTAAATTTGGTAAAAACAATGACTGCAGATGCTGGAAACCAGATTCTGGATCAGTGGTGCTGGAAGAGCACAGCAATTCAGGCAGCATCCGAGGACAGGCAAAATTGACGTTTCGGGCAAAAGCCCTTCATCAGGAATAAAGGCAGAGAGCCTGAAGCGTGGAGAGATAAGCTAGAGGAGGGTGGGGGTGGGGATAGAGTAGCATAGAGTACAATAGGTCAGTGGGGAAGGAGATGAAGGTGATAGGTCAGGGAGGAGAGGGTGGAGTGGATAGGTGGAAAAGGAGCTGGGCAGGTCAGACAAGTCCGGACAAGTCAGGGGATCGTGTTGCTGGAGGTTAGAAACTAGGATGAGGTGGGGGAAGGGGAAATGAGGAAACTGTTGAAGTCCACATTGATGCCCTGGGGTTGAAGTTTTCCACAGCTACCTGGATTACAACTCTTCCCACCCTACCTCTTGCAAAAATGCCATCCCATATTCCCAATTCCTCCGCCTCCGCCGTATCTGCTCCCAGGAGGACCAGTTCCACCATAGAACACACCAGATGGCCTCCTTCTTTAGAGACCGCAATTTCCCTTCCCACGTGGTTAAAGATGCCCTCCAACGCATCTCGTCCACATCCCGCACCTCCGCCCTCAGACCCAACCACTCCAACCGTAACAAGGACAGAACGCCCCTGGTGCTCACCTTCCACCCTACCAACCTTCGCATAAACCAAATCATCCGCCGACATTTCTGCCACCTCCAAACAGACCCCACCACCAGGGATATATTTCCCTCCCTACCCCTCTCCGCCTTCCGCAAAGACCGTTCCCTCCGTGACTACCTGGTCAGGTCCACGCCCCCTACAACCCACCCTCCCATCCTGGCACTTTCCCCTGCCACCGCAGGAACTGTAAAACCTGTGCCCACACCTCCTCCCTCACCTCCATCCAAGGCCCTAAAGGAGCCTTCCACATCCATCAAAGTTTTACCTGCACATCCACTCATATCATTTATTGTCCGACCTGCCCAGCTCCTTTTCCACCTATCCACTCCACCCTCTCCTCCCTGACCTATCACCTTCATCTCCTTCCCCACTGACCTATTGTACTCTATGCTACTCTATCCCCACCCCCACCCTCCTCTAGCTTATCTCTCCACGCTTCAGGCTCTCTGCCTTTATTCCTGAAGGGCTTTTGCCCGAAACGTCGATTTTGCCTGTCCTCGGATGCTGCCTGAATTGCTGTGCTCTTCCAGCACCACTGATCCAGATTTAAATTTGTATGGAGTCTTCTCCCCATTTGAAACACTGCCGTAGCTATCCCTGTAGTTGCATGAGGGCTAGTCCAGTAACCAAATAGGAGCCGGGACAGTATGGTATTTAGCGAAGCTATGTTTCTTTTAGCCTGTCATAGAGCCATAGAGTCATAAAGATGTACAGCATGGAAACAGACCCTTCGGTCCAACCCGTCCATGCCGACCAGATATCCCAACCCAATCTAGTCCCACCTGCCAGCACCCGGCCCATATCCCTCCAAACCCTTCCTATTCATATACCCATCCAAATGCCTCTTAAATGTTGCAATTGTACCAGCCTCCACCACATCCTCTGGCAGCTCATTCCATACCCGTACCACCCTCTGTGTGAAAAAGTTGTCCCTTAGGTCTCTTTTATATCTTTCCCCTCTCACCCTAAACCTATGCCCTCTATTCTGGACTCCCCCATCCCAGGGAAAAGACTTTGCCTATTTACCCTATCCATGCCCCTCATAATCTTGTAAATCTCTATAAGGTCACCCCGCAGCCTCCGATGCTCCAGGGAAAACAGCCCCAGCCTGTTCGGCCTCTCCCGATAGCTCAAATCTTCCTACCCTGGCAATATCCTTGTAAATCTTTTCTGAACCCTTTCAAATTTCACAACATCTTTTCGATGACCAGAACTGCACGCAATATTCCAACAATTGCCTAACCAATCTTCAAAGTTTGGACTGCTCTTTCTGCCAGAACATTGGATGATGATTAGTTTGGAGCTGTTCTTTTATGATGAATATCATTCATCTTTAGGAAATACACAAATTCATGGCTTGTAATTAATGGCCCATTATCCGTGACCAACAATTCCTGGAGACCATCGATTGCGAAAGTAGCACACAGTTTTTCTATCATTGTCCTCTGTTTGATGAATGAAGTCTATGCACATCCAGCCACTGTGAGTGGTCATCCACAATAACTAAGAACATTGAGCCCATGAAAGAACCTGCATAGGAGGCAAGTAACTCAGTCCACAGTTTGTCCAGCCATTCCCACAAATATGGGGGAGCTACTGGCAGTAATTTTTGTCCTTGTTGGCACGCTGAGCACTGCCTCATCAATGCAGCTATGTCTGCATTTAGTCCTGGCCATCATATGGAAAATGCTGGATGACCCTCGTGGAGTACCCTCGTAGAGCTTAGCAAGTATCTGCCGGCAACCTTTGCTGGGACAATTACTCTTGCTCCCCATAAAAATGTGCTGTCCTCTACAGTGATCTGGTCACTCTGAGTACAAAAATGTTTCGGTTCTGGATGTGATAGCCCATCACCACCAGCCGTGAGTGAAAGTGTGTCCAGAAAATTTAAAACCATTACTGACTCTTACAATGGTGGTACTACTGATGGTGCATCTACCAGTGAAACATGGCTCAATGCATCTGCGTTTGCTACTTAGCCTCCTGGGTGGTGTTTCAACTTGTAATTGTACGCACTCAATATGAGAGCCCACTGCTGAATTTGGCCTGAAGCTATTGGTGACACTGTCTTGTCTTCTTTAAGTAGACCTATCAAGGTTTTATGGTCCTTTATTATTACAAATTTACATCCACAAAGGAATTGGTGGAACTTCCTGGCTCCAAATATGACCACCACATCTTTCTTCTTTATCTGAGTGTATTTACGCTCCTGTGTTAGCCAAAGTCTTGAATGCATACACCATTGGGTTTTTCTCTCCATTGGGAAACCTATAAGCTGATACTACCCTGAGGCTATACATTGCATGTCAATACCAGATTTCACTTGGAGTCATAATGTGCCAGTACCACCAGCTGAATCAGGATGATAGTTGTTTCTTCACTTCCCTGAAAGCTGTGGCTTGGCTATGCAACCACTTCCAAGGCTTGATTCGGAGATGCCGGTGTTGGACTGGGGTGTACAAAGTTAAAAATCACACAACACCAGGTTATAGTCCAACAGGATTAATTGGAAGCACACTAGCTTTCAGAGCGACGCTCCTTCATCAGGTGATTGTGGAGGGCTCGATCGTAACACAGAATTCTATAAATTCTGTGTTACGATCGAGCCCTCCACAATCACCTGATGAAGGAGCGTCGCTCCGAAAGCTAGTGTGCTTCCAATTAAACCTGTTGGACTATAACCAGGTGTTGTGTGATTTTTAACTTCCCAGGCTGACTCCTTTATAAAACATTGATGCGAAGGTGCCATGGCAGAGGCCAAGTTATGTACGAACTTTTCACTAGCCTGAGGAAAGACCGAAACTCCCGTACAGACATGGGAGTTGGGACACTTTTGACCACCTTCAATTTATCTTCCAAAGGGTAGAACCCAGTTTTGACAAATCTGTAGCCCAAGCAGGTCACTTGGAGTGCATGGAAAACACATGTTTCCCTTCCAGAGCATCGGCCTGCCTGGGAGAAATGTTTAAGGACTATGTCTAGTTTTCCAAGTGCTCCTTATTGGTTTACCCTGTTATTAGCATGTCTTCTAGATAAATGGTGACATAGAGTAGACTTTATAAAATGTTCTCCATCGTCCACTGAACAACTGGACGGGCTGACGATACCCCAAAAGGTAGTCACATACATTGGTAGATATCCTATGGGTATTTCATGTAACTTACTACTGGGAATCCTCATCTAACTGCAATTGCAAGTAGGTATAACTCACGTCCTGCTTCCCCCCGGCCAGTTTTGCATATAAATCATCTTTGCGAGGGATTGGGTGTACATGCAGCTGCAAAAAGTGGTTTACTGTTTATTTCAAATTCCTACAAAGGTGAACTGACTCATCAGGCTTGACAGTCAGTATGACTAGTGCTGACCATTCCTCAAACTAGACTGGTTTGATGTTTGCTTTGCTCTTTTTTTGATAAGGGATAGCATTACAGCTGTGCTGAGGGAGGATATTCCCGGAAATACATCCAGGAAAGTTATTTGGGTGGAACTGAGAAATAAGAAAGGGATAATCATCTTATTGGAATTGTATTATAGACTCCCTAATAGTCAGAGGGAAATTGAGAATCTATCTTGTAAGGAGATCTCAGCTATCTGTAAGAATAATACGGTGGTTACGGTAGGGAATTTTAACTTTCCGAACATAGACTGGGACTGCCAAAGATTTAAATGGAGAGGAATTTCTTAAGTGTGTATAAGACAATTTTCTAATTCAGTATGTGGATGTACTTACTAGAGAAGGTGCAAAACTTGACCTACTCTTGGGAAAAAAGGCAGGGCAGGGTGATTGAGGTGTCAGTGGGGGAGCACTTTGGGGCCAGCGACCATAATTCCATTAGATTTAAAATAATGATGGAAAAGGATGGTCCAGATCTAAAAGTTGAAGTTCGAAATTGGAGAAAGGCCAATTTTGACGGTAGTAGGCAAGAACTTTCAAAAGTTGATAGGGGGCAGATGTTCGCACGTAAAGGGATGACTGGAAAATGAGAAGCCTTCAGAAATGAGATAACAAGAATCCAGAGAAAGTACATTCCTATTAAGGTGAAAGGAAATGCTGGTAGGTATAGGGAATGCTGGATGACTAAAGAAATTGAGGGTTTGGTTAAGAAAAAGAAGGAAGCATATGTAATGTATAGACAGGATAGATCGAGTGAATCCTTAGAAGAATATAAAGGAGTATGCTTAAGAGGGAAATCAGGAGGGCAAAACGGGGGCATGAGATAGCTTTGGCAAATAGAATTAAGGAGAATCCAAAGAGTTTTTACAAATACATTAAGGACAAAAGAGTAGCTAGGGAGAGAATAGGGGCCCCTCAAAGATCAGCACGGCGGCCTTTGTGTGGAGCCGCAGAAAATGGGGGAGATACTAAATGTGTATTTTGCATCAGTATTTACTGTGGAAAAGGATACGGAAGATATAGACTGTAGGGAAATAGATGGTGACATCTTGCAAAATGTCCATATTACAGAGGAGGAAGTGATGGGTGCCTTGAAATGGGTAAAGGTGGATAAATCCCCATGAACTGATCAGGTGTACCCGAGAACTCTGTGGGAAGCTAGAGAAGTGATTGCTGGGCCTCTTGCTGAGATATCTGTATTATCGATAGTCACAGGTGAGGTGCCGGAAGACTGGAGGTTGGCAAACGTGGTGCCACTGTTTAAGAAGAGCGGTAAAGACAAGCCAGGGAACTATAGAACGGTGAGCCTGACCTCGGTGGTGGGCAAGTTGTTGGAGGGAATCCTGAGGGACAGGATGTACATGTATTTGGAAAGGCAAGGACTAATTAGGGATAGTCAACATGGCTTTGTGCATGGGAAATCATGTCTCACAAACTCAATGAGCTTTTTGAGGAAGTAACAAAGAGGATTCATGAGGGCAGAGCAGTAGATGCGATCTATATGGACTTCAGTAAGGAATTCGACAAGGTTCCCCAAGGGAGACTGATTCGCAAGGTTAGATCTCATGGAATACAGGGAGAACTAGCCATTTGGATACTGGCTGAAAGATAGAAGACAGCGGGTGGTGTAGAGGGTTGTTTTTCAGACTGGAGGCCTGAGACCACTGGAGTGCCACAAGAATCGGTGCTGGGCCCTCTACGTTTTGTCATTTACATAAATGATTTGGATGCGAGCATAAGAGATACAGTTAGTAAGTTTGCAGATGACACCAAAATTGGAAGTGTAGTGGAGCGAAGAGGGTTACCTCAGATTACAGCAGGATCTTGACCAGATGGGCCAATGGGCTGAGAAGTAGCAGATGGAGTTTAATTCAGATAAATGCGAGGTGCTGCATTTTGATAAAGCAAATCTTAGCAGGACTTATAACTTAATGATAAGGTCCTAGGGAGTGTTACTGAACAAGGAGACCTTGGAATGCAGGTTCATAGCTCCTTGAAAGTGGAGTCACAGGATAGTGAAGAAGGCGTTTGGTATGCTTTCCTTTATTGGTCAGAGTATTGAGTACAGGAGTTGGGAAGTCATGTTGCGGCTGTACAGGACATTGGTTAGGCCACTGTCAGAATATTGCTTGCAATTCTTGTCTCCTTCCTATTGGAAAGATGTTGTGAAACTTGAAAGGGTTCAGAAAAGATTTACAAGGATGTTACCAGGGTTGGAGGATTTGATATTTAGGGAGAGGCTGAACAGGCTGGGGCTGTTTTCCCTGGAGCGTCGGAGGCTGAGGGGTGACCTTATAGAGGTTTACAATATTATGAGGGGCATGGATAGGTTAAATAGACAAAGTCTTTTCCCCGGGGTCAGGGAGTCCAGAACTAGGGGGCATAGGTTTAGGGTGAGCGGGGAAAGATATAAAAGAGACCTTAGGGGAAACTTTTTCACACAGAAGGTGGTACGTGTACGGAGTGAGCTGTGTTGGGGAGATTTCACTGGGGTGTTTAATGTAGGGCTAGGGAGGGTGACACTAGTTCTGCAACAGACACTTCTAGTTCCAGCCCTGAAATGGTTAACAACAGCCAAGCGAGCTGCTGCTGGCGACTGCATGACTACCTGGCTGGAGCTTGTAAGGGATATGCATAATGTTAATTAAATCTTGGAGCCTGTAAATACCAGCCAGTATCAATTGCCCCATCGAAACTCGGGATTAATAAAGAAACCGATCGGAATCT
Organism: Chiloscyllium plagiosum; assembly: GCF_037043375.1. Lineage (NCBI taxonomy): Eukaryota > Metazoa > Chordata > Chondrichthyes > Orectolobiformes > Hemiscylliidae > Chiloscyllium > Chiloscyllium plagiosum. Next base: position 40,506,897 of record NW_028270169.1, read on the forward strand.
GTAACTGTTAGACAAGTGTGAATTGCTCTACCGGAACCTGTAACTGTTTAGTGTGAATGGCTCTATTTAAGTCTAAAGTTGATAAGTGTAATTGTCAATTTAGTTAAACTGAAACTATTGAAAATGGCTAGCCTGTCAGACGCATAGTAATTCCTTGAAACAATGAACTATTGAATACGGGATCGGAACCGCTCCCGGGGATGGCTGAGCCATTGTCAAGCACAGCAGGAGCTGGACAGGCACTTCGATGCGGCCAATAGGAGGACGGATCCCCAGCGCGCGCAGATGAATGGACCAATGGGGAAGGCGAACTGACCGGGGAATCCAGGCAGCGCGAAGTATAATTGTGTCAAGTTTGAACGAGAAGGGAGAACGCCTTCTCCAACGAATGCATGCTTGTAGATTCGTTGTACCAGTTAAGATTCTGTGAATAACTGGCTGTCTGCGTCTAACCATAGTTGCCAGTGTGAGTCTCTCCTTCCGAAAGAACACGCAAAGACGGGACCCCGCGGGTCCGTCTTAACAGCTGCCAGAGGCAGTGGTGGAGGCTGGTACAATTGCAAAATTTGAAAGGCATTTGGATGGGTATATGAATAGGAAGGGTTTGGAGGGATATGGGTGCTGGCAGGTGGGACTAGATTGGGTTGGGATATCTGGTCGGCATGGACGGGTTGGACCAAAGGATCTGTTTCCATGCTGTACAAGTTGGCCTTGTTTGCCTTGGTAGTCCCTAGACTTTCCTAATAAGAACCTCCAGTTATTTAATTACTACTTCACTGAGGCAGTCATTTTCTAATTGAAAAATTGAGCCAATCTAGGTGAATCCTTCTCAACAAATTTTGCCCCATCAAACTTGGACCTAAGCCTTTTGCTACGATCAGTGGTAACTGAACCAGCTGCTTCTCATACGAGACAGGAACCGAAGTTGTAACCTTCATTGGCAAAAGTTCTCCGGTATCGGGTTTCAGTCTAACCAAGGTCATGCACAAACGTAAGGCTCAGAGTCGAGAGTGTGGTGCTGGAAAAGCACAGCAGGTCAGGCAGCATCCAAGGAGCAGGAGAGTCGACGTTTCGGGCAAAAGCCCTTCATCAGGAAAGCTTGGATTAAGGCTTGGCGTCCAGACTACGTTTTGTTATAGGCTGGTTTTGCGATCACTGAAACGGCTGTGTTGGTATTGACCTCCATTAGAATTAGGTGACCACTTAACCAGACAGTTATTTTGATTGATTCTGATTGTATGTTGCAAAGCAATTTAACTGTTCCAAACCAGGTATAGGTGAACTTTCCAGGGTGTGCACTGTCCTGTATATTGACTTATGAGTTCTGTTACTCAATTTAGAGTCATAGAGTCATAGAGACATACAGCATGGAAATAGACCCTTCAGTTCAACCCATCCATGCTAACCAGATATCCCAACCCAACCTAGTCTCACCTGCCAGCACCTGGCCCATATCCCTTCAAATGCTTCCTATTCATAGACCCATCTAGATGCCTTTTAAGTGTTGCAATTGTTCTAGCCTCCATCACTTCTGGCAGCTCATTCCATACACGTACCACCCTCTGCATGAAAAAGTTTCCCCTTAGGTCTCTTTTGTATCTTTCCTCTCTCACCTTAATCCTATGCCCTCTAGTTCTGGACTCCCCCACCCAGGGAAGAGACTTTGTCTATTTACCCTATCCATTCCCCTCATGATTTTATAAACCTCTGAGGTCACCCCTCAGCCTCCGATGTTCCAGGGAAAACAGCCCCAACCTATTCAACCTCTCCCTATAGCTCAAATCCACAAACCCTGGCAACATCTTGTAAATCTTTTCTGAATTCTTTCAAGTTTCACAACATCCTTCCGATAGGAAGGAGACCATAACAACATTTAGTTGTAATGGGACTCTTTTGCTGACTCGAGTCCACATACTGGCAGCAAGTACAATGACTCTCCGGCCTGCATCCTGAAGAAAATTTTAACCATTTGGCAGAGGCTTGGCTTTGTTTTGGGATCTTGCTGTGGACTGACCGAGAATCCCTCTGTTTGGAATATGTCCTGAGTGAGGCTGTGCAATTGCCTCAGTCAGGTGGTGTTCCCTAAACTCAGTGAGACTGGTGAGCGCATCCACTTCCATCGGAATACCCTACAACTCATACACTCCACTTGCAACATTTTCCAATGATAAAGGCCATTGTAGCGCCTGTTTGAAGTACAGTTGGGCTTCAACTAGCAGGCATTTTTGCATGGTTAAATCATTAATTCCAGATGTCAAATAGTCTCTCAGCGTCTCACTAAGGGTTAAACGAAAGTCACATGCGTCTGCCAGTTGTCTTAACTTAGTCAAAAATCTTGAAATGGATTTCCCTGGTTTTTGAACTGAGTAAAACCAATAGCATCTCAGAATTAAAGAAGGTTTGGAGTGATAATATTCTTTAACCAAATCTGTCACCTCTTGAAAGGTTTCAGTATCTGGTGCCTCAGGGAAAGTTAGGCTCCTAATAACCGAAAAAGCTGTGAGACCGCACACTGTCAGTTGCTTTTCATCTGCCCCACTGTCATTTGCCCAGAAGAAATTCTTTCCAAATACTGGACTCAGCCTTCGATGGCAGGATCGAATGAGCGAAGCTTCCGAAATCACGGCATGATCCCACTCTCGTTGCCAGTGAAATAACAGGTTATTATCCTGTCACCAAGTCACTCTATATTTACAAATGGAGTGTCAGTGACACTGATCCAGCTCCCTCAGAGCCAGCTGTCAAAGTAAACAGAACCTCTGACACTCCTGTTTATATCTGTCAGCAAGGCTTCTTGATTGGACTAGATTTACAGGCCCATTCAGAGATCTCATATTCTATGAGGTCCATTTGGCTGATGTTACACCCTGACTGGGGCCAAGTGTAGATGCAATATAGTCTATTCTTTCACCATAGTCATCATAGAGTAGACCATAGGCCTGCTAAAGATGAGGTTCTAATGCTTGGATCAGTCTGGTGGAGGCCTTGTGCTGCCTCACAGTTCTAGGGAGTTGAGTTTGATTCCAGTCTTGGGTGACTGTATAGAGTTTACACATTTCCAGTAGATGTGAGCTGGCTGCTGTGATCACGAATTGACTGTAAATTTCTTTGCTGCTCAAAAGGTCAACAGTCCCTGTTTATTTCAGGAGAAAATGTAGATCTTTTTGTTTGTTTTTTTTCTTTACTTTTGCTGTTGCTGAATAAAAGTGAAATATTTCCCCAGTGTGATGAATATTGGGATGATGCCATTCTAGACTGGGCATTAGGGAAAGAGCAGCACTCACTCCAAGAGAAGAGGTTTATAAGATGAGATAATCTGGATAACCCGTGTAGCTGGGGTTATTTAAGACAATACTCACATGTTTGAAACAAAGTGTCAGCCCTGACACCTGTGTGTCCTGAGGAGCATTCCTTTTCGATTCCCATCACAGTAAGTCCAGGGTTGGAGTCTGTAAGGAAAAGATTATGAAGATTGTTGTCTGCAAGGGTCGCAGGTATGAATTATGAAGGGGTTATAATTTACAATTAGCTTACACAAGCCATGGAATCATAGAGATGTACAGCACGGAAACAGACCCTTTGGTCCAATCAGTCCATACCGACCAGATATCCCAACCCAATCCAGTCCCACCTGCCAGCACCCGGCCCATATCCCACCAAACCCTTCCTATTCGTATACCCATCCAAATGCCTATTAAATGTTGCAATTGTACCAGCCTCCACCAGATCCTCTGGCAGCTCATTCCATACCCGTACCACCCTCTGCGTGAAGAGGTTGCCCCTTAGATCTCTTTTATATCTTTCCCCTCACACCCTAAACCTATGCCCTCTAGTTCTGGACTCCCCGACCCCAGGGAAAAGACTGCCTATTTATACTATCCATGCCCCTCATAATATTGTAAACCTCTATAAGGTCACCCCTCAGCCTCCGACGCTCCAGGGAAAACAGCCCCAGCCTGTTCAGCTTCTCCCTCTAGCTCAGATCCTCCAACCCTGGCAACATCCTTGTAAATCTTTTCTGAACCCTTTCAAGTTTCACAACATTTTTCCGATAGGAAGGAGACCAGAATTGCATGCAATATTCCAACAGTGGCCTAACCAATGTCCTGTACAGCCGCAACATGACCTCCCAACTCCTGTACTCAATACTCTGACCAATAAAGGATAGCATACCAAATGCCTTCTTCACTATCCTATCTACCAGCGACTCCACTTTCAAGGAGCTATGAACCTGCACTCCAAGGTCTCCTTGTTCAGCAACACTCCCTAGGACCTTACCATTAAGTGTATAAGTCCGGCTAAGATTTGCTTTCCCAAAACTCAGCACCTTGCATTTATCTGAATTAAACTCCATCTGCCACTTCTCAGCCCATTGGCCCATCTGGTCCAGATCCTGTTTTAATCTGAGGTAATCCTCTTCGCTGTCCACTACACCTCCAATTTTGGTGTCATCTACCTCCACCCTCCACCACCACCCCCTGTCTTCTACCTTTGAGCTAGTTCTGTATCCAAATGGCTAGTTCTCCCTGTATTCCATGAGATCTAACCTTGCTGATCAGTCTCCCATGGGGAACCTTGTCGAACGCCTTACTGAAGACCACATAGATCACATCTACTGCTCTGCCCTCATCAATCTTCTTTGTTACTTCTTCAAAAAACTCAATCAAGTTTGTGAGGCATGATTTCCCATGCACAAACCCAGGTTGACTATCCTGAATCAGTCCTTGCCTTTCCAAATACATGTACATCCTGTCCCTCAGGATTCCCTCCAACAACTTGCCCACCACCGAGGTCAGGCTCACCAGTCTATAGTTCCCCGGCTTGTCTTTACCACCCTTCTTAAACAGTAGCACCACGTTTGCCAACCTCCAGTCTTCCAGCACCTCACCTGTGACTATCGATGATACAAATATCTCAGCAAGAGGCCCAGCAATCACTTCTCTAGCTTCCCACAGAGTTCTCGGGTACACCTGATCAGGTGCTGGGGATTTATCCACCTTTAACCGTTTCGACATCCCGCACTTCCTCCTCTGTAATCTGGACATTTTGCAAGATGTCACCATCTATTTCCCTACAGTCTATAGCAGACGATGAGCAGCTGTTTCTTGCTTCTGCAAATAAAACCGCAGTCAAGAGGTCATAAGACCCAGAGGACTCAGTGTGGACTAAAAAAAGAGAAAGAAGTAACACTCTAGCAAGCACAAACATAGCTAAAATTGGAGAGTGACTCTCTCCACAGAGGGATGTAGTGCGATGGTCAGACAGTGTGGTAAAACGATCAAGCAAACACCTGCACTTTGACGTGTACAAGGCCACATAGGGCAAGAAACAAACAAGAGTAGTGGTTGTCGGGCTGAGAGTAGTGGGAAATGTAAATAGGGGAGGAGCAATGGGAGAAGGAGGGAGAAAAATGCGGATTGGACATATGAACACACCAATGAGATGAGAGGGGGAGGAGTGACAAGAAATAAATGGTATAAATAATTATGTACTTGTTAAACTCGGTGTGCGTGTGTGATTGCCTTTGTAAACATTAGAACACCACACTCTCTTGCAAGAGCGTAATAAACGAAACTTCTGCTTCCGATCTTGTTCTCGGACTGAAATTATTGATGTGAGTGAGCTTTGTTTCTCATAATTGGGGGCTTGTCCGGGATATTCTTCCATCGTCGGAGGGAGTGGCTGGCTCTGGACACTGGGAAGACGTGTCCCTGTTTGGTCCGCTCCTTTGGGCGGACTGGTATGAATCCCACAAGAGAGACATCTGAATCAAACAGTGCAAGGTCAATAGAAAATACAGCAAAAAGGGGCCAGGCAACTCTGTGCACACATCAAGGTAAGAAAATTGACTTTTAAGTACTGCCTTGGTGGCCGGGATTGAGTTTAGTAGTTAATAAGCGACAAACGAAGGAACTCAATATGGGCTGTGCCGAGGGCAAAGAAAAAGCCTCTGGAATTAAAGGAAATGGAAATGGAGGTGTTGTCCCTGACAACATACCTCCAGAAAGTCCTTTGGGAGGGATGTTCCCCTCGGTTTGATTGGGGTTAGAATCCCCTAGATTTGATTGGGGTTTGAGTTAGAATTGCCTTGATGACTGGGAGTGTGATACCTGTCAAATTAAGGGACTGGTGGGTTGACCACTATGGGAGGCAAAGGAAGCAAAAATGAGGCGCCTGGGATAAAGGGTAAAGAAATCCCAGAAGACATCCCTCCAGAAAGTCCACAGTTGGGACAGATGTTGAAAAATTGGAAAAATAATACTTGTGAATGGGAAAAAGATAGGAAAAAGATGATTCAATATTGTTGCTTTGTATGGACTAAGGAATCCATTCTTTGTCCCGCCATCTTCTGGCCAAAGTACGGGTCGGACGAAGACTGGGTTTGTCAATATTTGAATTTATATGTCAATGGAAAACAGCCTTACAGTCAGGAGGAATCAGATTATGCTTCGTGTCAGAAGGGTTAGTAGCTGAAGGGCTACTGAGGGTACACTTTGTAACTAAATCTTGGCCAGACACCCAGAAAAATATTCAAAAGATAGAGGGATGAAGTGAGAAGCACCTAGAGGTGTTGTTGCGGGAAGCTCAGAAAGTGTCTGTGAGATACGGTGTGTGTGAGAGGGAGAGAGAGAGAGAGAGAGAGAGAAGAGCTGTACAGCTGGTAGAAAGTTTAACCCTTTGTGATTTGGTCTGAATGCCCATTTGTTTGTTGGTGATGGAGTGTTTGTGCTTTGTTCCCTGGAGCTTGAGATCCAGGACTGTTTTGAATCTGATTTCTATTATGGAAATTTAACATGATTTCTTTTAAGGTTAAGGATTTTACAGTGATTATGAAATAAAATGTTAACTCCTGTTACTTTTACTGGTCATGACTGCCTTACTATCAGTTTCTAACTAATCTCTTTTATCCTTACAGTTGAAGTTTCAGTTCAACATTAGATTATAATAACAAAAAAAATCCGATGGTTACTGTCTGTGACCTTGGATTCGACCATTATTCATACATTAGCAGTTTTTTTTAACTTGAATAGACAAATCCTTTTAAGGCAGCTCTGATTATTTCACGACCTATAGCATTGTAATTGAGCAATGATTGGTTGGGACTACTTAAGAAAACTACTTTTGGATTTAAATTAAGGGACTAAAACGGTGTAATTATAGTGGATTTCAAAGTTGGGAACTGTGTGTATTTTACATTTTAAATATTAAATCCTGAATAAATGAATTTATAACATATAAATATATATTTACAAGTAAGGTTCCAAAATGTATAGTTAGGAACAGGCTTTAAAGTTAGACAAGCATAAATTGATGAATTGGTATTTGAAGTTATGGAGAGCAAGAAATATTGCAATATTTCTTAGAAGAAAAATTTTCAATATCTAAATAAAACATTGGGTGATGAAGAATGGCCATTAGGTGGCCCTAAAGCTGTTCAATTGGTTAAATAGGGTCAGCAATTGATCTGGCAACGTAATATGAGAAGTAGAAACAAAAGGCAAAAATAGTGCTAGCCCACGGTTGATGAGATAATAAAGAAAAAGACAAAACTAAAAGGAGAAAGAAACCGGAATGGTCAGGGAGGAGATGTTAAGGGGTCTGGTGGACAGGAACAAGGATCAAAGTGGAAATCCCCACAGGCGGGATGTTATTACTGTGGAAATACAGGTCACTTTAAGAGAGAGTGTCCAGATCTGAAAAAGGAAGCAAAGGCAGTGCCATTTATGAACCTTGATGACAAATATGGGTGTCAGGAGTTCCTGCCCCCATGGACCCACCAGGAACCCTTGATAAATTTAAAGGTGGGACTTTATAAAGAGGACGTAGTTTTCCTAGTCGATATGGGGGCAGTAAGGTTATCCTTAAATGTTAAGCCCAAGGGAGCGGGAACGAAAGAGTTAATTGGATTATGGCGACAGTTTTGTGATGAGAGGCACGAAGAATCAGTTTTGTGCTCATGACAAGATACTGTCACCAAATTGGGATTGAATTAACTGCAAATGGTGCTATGAAATCTGTTGAGGTTCTTAAAAATGAATGTGCTCGAGCAAAACAATTACAGAAACAGAATGAGAAGTCACAATTGACTGGTAAACAAACAGAACTGCGCAATTACAGTTTTAAAAATGTTTTAGTCACTTGTTGCATTTCCACCCTGAATTACAGATAATGATTTTTATATTCATATAATATGTAATATAAATTTATATAAATTAGTATTTATAATAAATCGATTGTGCTTGCCTGAATCAGTATTAATTGGCAGGATCCCTTCACACATTCTCAGTGACCTGTCATATTGATTCATGGTTAATTTAAAACATGACTGCATTAATTCATTGCTAATTAAAGAATGGAAAACAACATTACTGGCTGATGAGGTAACTAAAGAAGCAGCCCTGAATCCACAGGAAGCGGTGGTTTATTCCCTAATATGTACTGTCCCAGGTCCTTGGGAAGCTCCTATCTCTGGCCACTGCCAATCCCAGAAACTAAAGATTTGTTCTTAAAGAAGTATATGCTGGGCTTGTCCTCCTCTTTGTTTTTCCTCAGGAAACAGGCTTTATTGGCACAGACTCTGCCCCTTGAATTCGCTGTTCACCCGATTCAACTGGGAGATTCTGTCTTAGTAAAATCACGGACAGAGACTAAATTGCAACCAGACTGGGAAGGGCTGTACCAGGCTCTCTTGACCACTGAAACAGTGATAAGGACGGCGGGGAAAGGCTGGACTCACTACACTCTGATCAAAGGGCCAGTAGAATCTCCAGTTGAGGAAGAAGTCTGGACAGCCGAATCAACGCAAGACCCGCTGAAACTCAGACTAAAGAGACTTTGAGTAACTGATTATACAGTGGCAACGCGAGCGCAGGATTATTTCTGTAGGATTGTATATTAAATCTTTTGGTGCTTCAGCACGATTTTTAGAATGCTGGGGATGCTTAGGGTTATGATACTAGCTCTCTTAATATTGGGATTTTGTCAAACATTATTTTCATATGTGTTATTAATGATCCCTGAGTCTGATAATCCGCAAGTAATAGACCTGATGCATGCAGCTTAGTAAATTGTGGGGATGTAGATAATCAGAGACAGTACAGCAACTCAGAGATACATCTTAAGTCCTTGGGGATGGTACTTGACATAATCGTCTCGTCACAGTACAACGGGCCCCCTTCCGATTGTCCCGATAAAAAGTGTAACCCAATATACCTAACGATAAAGAAAACCACATGGCATGAAGCAATTCTGGGGGGGGCACCCATTAGGTATAATTAAATTAAACATTTGGGATAGGAATGAAAGCAAACGGGAAGGATTTCTCAGGCTGTTGTTTTCGAATTAGTTTAGGAAAGGGAAAACGGACAGAGCTACTGGATAATAACAAACAACCTTTCACCCCTCTCGATGACCCTAAGGTGGTAAAAATTAAAGACGTGAAGGACTTGAAACTGACCATCGAAATAGAAACTGGGTACGGGGATGCAAATGCCTGGGTTGAATGGGTGCAGTATACTGTAAAAAGTCTGAACAAGAGCAATTGCTATGCATGTGCCTCCGGTAGGCCAGTGACCCAGGTGGTTCCCTTTCCGCTCAGATAGAAGCGAGACAGGAAGAGCATGAAATGTATGATAGCCCTGTACCAGGATAAGACTGCATGGAATGATAGGAATTGCACCTCCCTATCTCTAATGTTTCCCCCCCTTGGAGAAGAAAGACTTAAAAGCACCCCCCACCACGTTTTCAGATGCAGTTGGAAATCACATGTCGCGTGTGTGTCAGCAAGGTACAAATCGGTCCAGAGACTTGGGGGAGCTGAAATTTTGTACAGAAATTAAAAATGTCACTGACACAGACAAGGGAGGGAACTACTCAGCACTGAAGATTCCCCGAGCGGATCTGTGGTAGTACTGTGGAGGCAAAATATTGAGACCCACCCTACCTCCGGATTGGAGAGGGATATGTGCAATTGTACAATTGGCAATTCCATTTACCCTGGCATTTGAAAAGGAAAAGATAGTAGAGAAAAAGGGAAAAAGTAAAAGATTATTAGACACTTCTTTTGATCACAGGATTTATCTAGACTCTATAGGAGTCCCTAGAGGGGTACCTGATGAGTTCAAAGCTCGCAACCAGATTGCAGCATGCTTTGAGTCGGATGTCTTCTGGTGGCTAACGATTAATAAAAGTGTAGATTGGATAAATTACATTTTCTATAATCAGCAGCGATTTATAAATTATACAAGAGATGCGTTTAAAGGAATAGCAGAACAGCTTGATGCGACAAGTGGGATGGCATGGGAAAATAGAATGGCCCTCGATATGATATTAGCAGAAAAAGAGTGTGTGTGATGTTAGGAGGAAGCTGTTGTACCTTTATTCCTATTAACACTGCGCCTGATGACTCAATTACTCGGGCCTTTAGGGGATTGACTACCTTAGCAGAGGAACTGGCTGAGAATTCATAAGTAGACATATCTCTCACAGGATGGCTTGAATCATGGTTTGGCAAATGGAAGGGGGTGGTGGTCTCCATCCTTACTTCCCTGACAGTCGTAGCCAGGATATTGGTGGCTGTTGCATTATATCCCGTATACGAGGGCTCACTCTGAGACTAATTGAAACAGCTTTAATGAAAAAGGTGCCCCTGAAAGTGGATCAGGCAGAACTATACCTATTAAATAATGAGGGGATGAGTGAGACCAGGATGAACGAAGTCTCAGGAATGATGCTCGCAAATTTTGGGGGCGATGCTTAAAGGAAAACAAAATTGCAGAAACAACAATTGAATGTAAAAACAAAAAGGGGGGAATTGTAAGGAAAAGATTATGAAGATTGTTGTCTGCAAGGGTTGCAGGTCTGAATTATGAAGGGGTTATAATTTACAATAAGCTTACACAAGCAGATGATGAGCAGCTATTTCTTGCTTCTGCAAATAAAACCACAGTCAAGAGGTCATAAGATCCAGGGCACTCAGTATGGACTAAAAAAAGAGGAAGAAGTAACACTCTAGCAAGCACAAACATAGCTAAAATTGGAGAGTGACTCTCTCCACAGAGGGATGTAGTGCGATGGTCAGACTGTGTGGTAAAACGATCAAGCAAACACCTGCACTTTGATGTGTACAAGGCCACTTAGGGCAAGAAACAAACAGAGTAGTGGTCGTCGGGCTTAGAGTAGTGGGAAATGTAAACAGGGGAGGAGCAATGGGAGAAGGAGGGAGAAAAATGTGGATTGGACATATGAACACACCAATGAGATGAGAGGGGGAGGAGTGACAAGAAATAAATGGTATAAATAATTATGTACTTGTTAAACTAGGTGTGTATGTGTGTGTATGTATGTATGACTGCCTTTGTAAACAGTAGACACCACACCACTCTTGCAAGAGCGTAATAAACGAAACTTCTGCTTCCGATCTTGTCTCGGACTGAAATTATTGAAGTGAGTGAGCTTTGTTTCTCACGGAGGCCACTCCTGGCTGGCAGCCCTCGATTGAGTGCACAGTGCAGCAATCCTGGCAGGTCCTGACAGTGAGCAGTATTTCTGCCTTGGATGAGAGGGGGGAGATAGGATGAGTGGGATGCCATAGAGGTGTCATGCATAGCTAATGATGTGAGTTTCTGAGAACAACATGGGAAATCTTCCTATTGGGATCACAGTGATAATCCTTCTGTGAAACTCACCAAAATTGACACTAACCACTTTCTGGTAAAATTCAGCCCATACATATTTCAAGAATACTTCAATGACTATGATGCAGTCTGATGTTCCAAGGAAATGACAAGTGTTATATGAAGGCATATTCAACTTCTTCCATTTTTAATTTGTGACAAAAAACATTAAAAATATACCAACCTTGATCCCTTAGCGGGTTAATAACTCTAATTGAATCAGACCCAGGATTGCTGTAGATTTGTTGACTACTTTTCTAAGTTTCCTATCTCATAGTAAAACATATTAACCACACCTGAATATATAATAAAATCAGGAAAAAAGATGGAAATACTCAGCAGCTCAAGCTGCATCTGTGGTGTGAAAAAGAGAGCTGGCCTTTCTGGGGATCTTTTAGAATCTGGACTATGGGCTTCTCTGTTTTATTTGCGATATCTCCATTTTAAGATGGTTGGCACTTTAACCTTTGACTCATTTTTGTCAGGGAGTTGGCAAATAGATCTGATTGTTCCCACCCACTCCTCAGCCGCAGCCACTATGTGGTCTCCTTGAATCTACCTCCCGCTGATTTTTGAATGAATAATCGTTTCCCAACACAATGCCCAGTGGTTCACAGGAAAGGCTTAACACCTCCCCCATTGTAAATTGGAAGACATGCAACATTCCAATGAACAATTCATCAGCCTTGATTGCTATCAAGAACTCCTCCCCCACTCCATCTCGGCTCTTCACTAGATTTTAAACCTTGCATCTCTTGCTTAAAAGTAACACTTGTAAATGAATTGTACCTTAATCAATAGTCACGTCGAAAGAGATTTATTTTGCACACATTCCGATGTAGATAATCTGCAGAGGAAATGCAGAAGAAGCTGATTACAAATTCTAGAAACGAATAACAAGAATAAAGATAATAGTTAAAACCCCAATCCAACAGCAGCACCTCCACATCGAAGATAATAGTGTTTTCTGTTTTGTACATTTTTATGTTCAAAACCTAGTTAGAAACTGAGAAAACCGTAAGTCTGACACGATGAATTGACGCATAATGTGCTGCACGTTAAACGTTTGCTAAAAAAAAACATACTTTATTACCGTGTAGATGAATATGTTCACAGTTTATATGTAGAATGCAATTTCTTCTATTTTACATATTACAGTGACAAATAAGCAATGCACGGCCTTGCTACTTCTTGCTTTCAGTGCATTCAACATTAGGAAGCTTGTACAGGCTTAATGAAAAATCAAGCAACAGTTAGTCATTATAATACCATAGGCAAAGGGAGAGGGCTCTGATGACAGAATGAACATCATTGAGTATATGTTCTGAAGAAGTTATTCTTGAAACTTTCTCTGTCCACAGACGCTACCACCCTGTTGAGTTTCTGTGTTTGTTTCAGAGTTCCAGAATCTGCAGCATTTTGCTTTTAGTATTGGGTATATTGTCTGGAGACAGATTGTTCTGAGACAGATGTTGAGAATTCTGGAACTGGTATCAATGAGAGTGTTGACACCCCAGTGGTTAAGTGTTTTCAAAAGGAAGTAACATAGGCACTTGAGTGAATTAACTACCAAGACAGAGTGGGGGCAGTAGAACTAACTGGATTGCTCTACAGCCAGCCAGATTGGAATTTATAGATCTCTGTTGTCTGATGATTATTTCATTCAATTGTTCTTAATTATGGGCTGGTGAAAAATCCTGAAACACCATCAGACACCAGTACTAAACTGATCCTTACTCTACATATCTGTTTCTTCACTGCCCGCTGTATGGGTCAGTCCCTTTACTGTCTCCAGTACATATCTGTCCCTTTACTGCCCGTTGTGTGGCACTGTCCCCCGTAAAGGTCATTAAAATCAGTCCCTTTATTGTCTCCGTTATGTGCCTTCTCTGTTGACAGTAAAGGTCAGTCCCTTCACTGCCCGCTCTATGGGTCAGTCCCTTCACTGTCTGCTGTATGGATCTCCCTATGTTACTTACAGCTTTAATATCTGACTGCTTAGCTTTTGGTCTTTAACTCTTCACAATAGCTCTGAAGATCTACTTATTTACCCCTTCCCTCACCACATTCTCGAGCTGTGCTCCACCATCAATATTTTCACTTGATGGAATCTGTGAAGAATTTTATTTAAAGAAATCCAACTTTAATGAGGGGTAATTTGAATAAAAGATTTATTTTCTTTTAAATTATGGTTTAAGATATAGTTTACTATACCTGACCACAATCTCAGCATGTTGAAACTTGTGTCTTCTTACAGTTAAAATTCTTGCTTGGAGAGGGAGATAAACATAACAAGTTGCAGAGTAACACACTTTTGCACAGTGTCAGATTTGGCAGATAATCCCAGAGTACAGTCAAATGGAATTTTTATAAGGCTTGAGGCTACATTATAATCTTAAAAATAAACAATCAAAAAATGACTAATGAGAAAATATTACTGAATCCCACAGTTGCCATAACTATACACTCTCACAGGGTGAAAATGAGGAATGTAGATACTGGAGATCAGAGTCAAGATGAGAGTGGTGCTGGAAAAGCATAGGAGGTCAGGCAGCATCCGAGGAGCAGGAAAATCAATGTTTTGGGTAAACGCCCTTCATCAGGAATCTATAAATTCCCACACCCTGCTTCATGTAAAGAATCTGTTCCACAGATGTTTCTCTGTCTCTGTTGCATCTCTTTCAATGATGCCAACTTCAAAAAAGCCTCTAAATTGTCCACCTTCCTCCTCAACTGAGGACTCCCCACCACTGTGTAGACAGGGCCTTCAGTCATGTCTGAACATCTCCCGTACTTCGGCACTCACTCCTTCTCTTCCCACCCATAACACCAGTCCTTACATTCCACCCTGTGGGCATCCAAATCCAAAGGATCAGTAGCCACCATTTCCGTGACCTTCAGCAGGATGTCACCAGATACATTTTCCACTCCCATCCCTTGTTAGCCTTCTGCAGAAACTATTCTCTTTGGCACACCTTGGTCCATTCCTCTTCCACTCCCAACGCCCCCTCACTGCCTCATGGCATCTTCCCATGTAACGTGTAACACATCCATTTACCTCCTCCTTCCTCACTATCCAAGGTGCACTCCACCGGCACTTCAGTCAATCTAGTCTAACGTATTCATTGTTCACAATGTGGTCTCCTCTACACTGAGGAGATGAACCACAGAGTCATAGAGATGTATAGCATGGAAACGGTCCATTCGGTCCAACCCGTTCATGCCGACCAGATATCCCAACCCAATCTAGTCCCACCTGCCAGCAAGTAGCCCATATCCCTCCAAACCCTTCCTATTCATATACCCATCCAAGTGCCTTTTAACTGTTGTAGTTGTACTACTTCCTCCACTTCCTCTGGCAGCTCATTCCATACACATACCACCCTCTGCATGAAAAGGTTGCCCCTCAGGTCTCTTTTACATCTTTCCCCTCTCACCCTAAACCTATGCCCTTTAATTCTGAACTCCCCCACCTCATAAAAATAAACTTTGTCTATTTATCCTATTCATGACCCTCATGATTTTATAAACCATTATAAGGTCACCCCTCAGCCTCCGACACTCCAGTCAAAACAGCCTCAGCCTATTTAACCTCTCCCGATAGCTCAAATCCTCCAACCCTGACAACATCCTTGTAAATCTTTTCTGAACCCTTTCAAGTTTCACAACATATTTTTGAAAGGAAGGAGACCAGAATTGCATGCAATATTCCACCAGTGGCCTAACCAATGTCCAGTACAGTCACAACATGACCTCCCAACTCCTGTACTCAGTACTTTGACCAATAAAGGAAAGCATACCAAATGCCTTCTTCACTATCCTATCTATCTGTGACTCCACTTTCAAGGAGCTATGAACCTGCATTCCAAGGTCTCTTTGTTCAGCAACACTCCCCAGGACCTTACCATTAAGTGTGTAAATCCTGCTAACATTTGCTTTTCAAAATGCAGCACTCACATTTATCTAAATTAAACTCCACCTGCCACTTCTCAGCCCATTGGCCCATCTGATCAAGAGCCCAAAGTACTCTGAGGTAACCTTCTTCCCTGTCCACTACATCTCCAATTTTGGGTGTCATCTGCAAACTTACTAACTATACCTCTTATGCTCACATCCAAATCATTTATTTCAATGACAAAAAGTAGTGGACCCAGCACCGACCCTCGTGGCACTCAACCGGTCACAGGCTTCCAGTTTGAAAAACAACCCTCCACCACCACCCTCTGTCTTCTACTTTTGAGGGGGCTGTGTGACATTTGCAGAATATCTGTCTTCTGCCCCAAGTAATGACATTGAGCTGCCAGTTGCCTGTGCTACTTCAACGCACCACTGTGCTCTGTGACCAACGTCTCTGTTTCAGGCTTGCTGCAGCGCTCCATTGAAGCTCATCATAAGCTGGAAGAACAACATTTCATTTTCCACTTGGGGACCCTTACAACTTTCAGGATTCAATCTCGAGCTCAACAATTTTGAGGCCTGAAGACCTTCTGCCAGTTGTAAGGAAGGGTCACTGGACCCAAAATGTTAACTCTGCTTTCTCTCCACAGATGCTGCCAGAAACTGTTGAGTTTCTCCAGCAATTTCTGCTTGTTTCAGATTTCCAGCATCTGCAGTTTTTTCCCCACTGTCCAGTATTTCTAGCCACTTTTGTCTGAAGGTCAGTAGAAGTTCCAAGATATAGATCTTGCGCAGCCCATGACAATGCCAATGCATTTACAAAATTGGCTAAAGACTGCAAAAATGGTGGCAAACAAAACATAATTATTGCGGGTCACTAATTTTCCATCTCACTGTTTGACATTTATTAAACAGCATCACAAAATAGGCAGTCTCTAATTACACTTCTCAACATATATTTGTCCATGGTAATAGCAATATTAAGAGAGATTTTGAATTAGATTACCCAAATATATTGAGAGGATCACTGACATATTTAAAACAATTAGACCATTCATTGTAAGAGCCCACTTACTCTCCAGGACCCTGCTCAAGACTCATCAGAGAAAGCTCCCTTAATTTTTCTACTGTTTCAGCAGCAGTAGAGGGTGCCACCTCCTGTAGCCAAAACACCAACTTTCATTCATCCGTCACAGAGCATAAATGTAATTCAATACCAGCAGGTGCAAAACAATGCTCAAGTTCAGAAGCAGCTGGACGCTGTCCTATTAGAAAGTGTATCAATCAGATAAATAGTGCAGATCTTTCTCAGCTCTGGTTTGGCAGGCTTGGAGATTGTGTGCATGGGCTATTGTGGTAAAATAGCAGAGGTTTGCATCGAGGCAGTTTTCCACAGCATTGCATTGGCCAAGATAGATTACTTGTGTTTGGCAAGAAGGTGGATGCCAATTTGCATGATTTAGACCCCATTTTAAGAGTAATGTTACCAACCTACTGACCGTTTTTTTTATGAGAAAGTGAGGACTGCGGATGCTGGAGATCAGAGTCAAAAAGTATGGTACTGGAAAAGCACAGCCGATCAGGCAGCATTCGAGGAGCAGGAGAGTCGGTGTTTCGAGCATAACTCTTCATCAGGAATGTGGGGGAGGGGCTCAAGGGGGCTGAGCCATAAATAGGAGGGGGGTCAGGCTGGAGGAGGAAAGGTAGCTATGAATGTGATAGGTGGATGCAGGTGGGGGGTGATTGTGATAGGTTGGAGCGGATAGGTGGCATGGAAGGTAGAACCATTATACCAAGTCTCTGTCTTCTATTAGTTAATCAATCCTCTATTCACGTTCCAACACTATGGGCTCCTAATTTATAAAGTAGCCTAATGTCTGGTGCCTTATCAAATGCCTTCTGAAAATCCAAATCTATTATGTCTAGGGGTGGCATGGTGGCGTAGTGGTTAGCACTCCTGCCTCACAGCACCAGGGACCTGGATTCGATCCTTGCTTCGGGCGACTGTGTGGAGTTTGCACATTCTCCCCCTGTCTGTGTGGGTTTCCTCTCGATGCTCTGGTTTCCTTCCGCAATCCAAAGATGTATAGGTCAGGTGAATTCCCATGCTAAATTGCCCAATGGTTTAGGGGTAAGTATATGGTAAGGAAATGGGTTGGTGTGGACTTATTGGACCGAAGGGCCTGTTTCCATACTGTAGGGAATCTAATCTAATTCATTGCTTCTCTTTTATCCATTCTGCTTGTTGCCTCCTTAAAGAGTTTTAGTGAATTTGTCAGGCATGACTTCATCCACATGAAGCCATGCTGACTCTGCTTGATCATATTATGCATTTCTAAATGTTTTACATCCTTTAAACATCAATGTTTTCTGTCAGCTATACTAAGATATGAAATGAATATTTATAAAATGCATAATAATACACATGTATGCACATTACATCAAATTTTTTCATTATAAGTGTAAACATAGGACTTTGTAATGAAAACTACCTACTTGTTATGTAATAATTACAGTTTTTGAGAGTTATAGCAGCTCAGTCTCTCAGTAAAAGCTCCTGAATCTGTAAGGCAGGAGCACTGCAATATTCCAAACAATTTTTATTATTTAGTTGCAAGAATACATAATACATGCCACATGTATGGTTCGTAATGCCCATATTATTGATGCTATGGGTGTTGTTTTGTTTGCAAAATTGCCTTGGCAGTACGTGTGCACATATCTGATGTGAGTATTGTGCAGACTACCTTGCAATTAGATAGATTGTTAGTGCAGGGTTTGGGGAGGTTATTCTGAAAGTATGCTGAGTAGGCAGATCATGACATCAGTCAGGTTTAATGCCCATATGATGCCTGCACTGTTATTTTGGAGCACAATATACCAACTAACTCAAGCAACTGAACATTCATTCAGCAGCAAAAGGAATCTTCCCTGCCACCCTCTCCACCAGCATAATTTAAGAGGATCATTTCAAGTTTGTTGCTGATTGATATCTATTGGCTTTTCCTGAATTTATAGAATTGTAGGAGGTTTGTATTTTTTTAAAGTCCACTAGGAGTAGTGCAGCAGGACTTGAAGGATTTGGTCTTGACATCAAGGATTCTTTGTTGACCAGATGCCTTCCTGCTTAGCGGCATCACATTTCATCCCCTATTGTCTCCAATGTGACTGAGAGAATAAGTAGAGATGGCAAAAAGAGGACAAACTGCTGGAAGCGGGGAGAAGAACTGTCACCAAGAGGATGAAAGTGCTGGTATTTGCAAAATTTTCCAGTTTGCATAAACAAGGTCACTGACGTTGTGCAGGCAAAATGAGTTGCATACATTTCATTTACAACTACATTTATTGTTAACGCCACTGCTATATGATACAATGACCAATCACATGCAGAACCACAGTGTAGCAATGCCACGTTACTGCAATGCAACAGATCAGCAGCTGGCAAGAACAAAGCTGGTGTTGCTCATCCCTTCAAATTACATGTGGAGTCCTGAGTGCCAGCTCACTGACATAAACTATTCAGAACGTCATTACCATATGGCAGAATGGGTTATCCCAATATTCCAGCTTAAGCAGAGGATTGATGCTGTGAAGAAATGTAATCATGTGAATTCAGACAAAGCAGAAGTAAGTCAGGGATCCACCAGAATGAAAAAAAAAGAGGTGGGGAAGAGAAAGGTGTGCAGAACCAGAGGCTGCTATGGGTTCATAGACTCTGTGACCTAGGGGCACCATGCTCAAACAGACTGCAAAATGTTTTCTACAGTACATCCTGGCAGAGACAGCCATGTTATAGCTGTGCAATATCACCTTTGGTAGTTGCACAGGGAAGTGGTCATCTTGCTGGCCACTTTAGCACTTGCAACACACTCCAATCATTCTCACTTGTCATTGAGACACAGGCAGATGAAGTGCACAGCTTCACAAAGACTTCAGGCTCCCCCAATGGTGCGGGGTGCACTGACTTAGGCTGAGGCTGCCACATGTCTATTCTGAGATGGTCTGGAACTGGAAGGAATTCCACTCCCCATATAGGCAGCTGATAGGAGACCATACCAGGCAGGGCACAAAGGTCACTGTTAGCATTCTGGAAGCAGTCGGTGATACTGGTATTCTGTGGTAATGCACTGTACTTTATACAATTGAACCACTTGGATGTATCAGAGGTGCCCTCGATTGATAGGTGCTATTAAATAACCTTCTTCTCAGGCAGTCCCTTTGGATTCAAAATGCCTCCATTTCACCTTGGTTTAATAGGTTCTGACGTGGCTGATAAGTCCAATGTAAAAGATGAAGATGTTTCCAAAAATGCAGGTGGTGTTCCATGGGTTGGAATGAATGAGGTGTTTGGAGGTTTGTGTGTTCTCACTGATGCCTCAACTTTGCCTCTTGAGTTCATGATGAAGTCTCTCTTTGGTTTACTCTCAAATGACCCTTTGCTCGGTCACAAGCCAGTGAGTTCCGTGAATCCAGGAGAATGCTTGACCCCCTCGGAGATACTATGAAGATACCTCTCACATTTCTGGAAGGGTCTTACTGCAACCAAGGTTCAATTGGAATGGTTGCTTTTGGAATATGGTGTCAAGTATCTGAACAATCTTTTCTGTGGGCTAAGTATGGCATGTTTGCTAAGCACGCGGTTCATGACCAAAGTGTGCAAGCCACCCACACACGGAGTGACGTGCTGCCAAAAACCGTACTACCAGACCAAATGTCAATGGAGAATGGTCCTGACCCCTGTTGGTCAGGTGCCACTGCCTCTGGTTACGTGAGGCATGTCTTGCAATAGATAGAGAAGTATCTCAATTAGTTTGGTGCCATCTGCTTAGGTAATGTGTCATGTCTGAAGGCTGGCTCTGTATGTAATGTATGTTGTCATGTGAGACTTACAACAGAAATAAATTGTGAGGGTCAGATGAGGCTGTAGATGTTAGAAATTAGAAGTGATTGATAGGGATTGTTGGCAGGCAAGGATGAAGGTGTTTTGATTTGAAAAGTCTCTGAGGCTAGTGGTTCAATTAGTGTAAGAAAGATGCCATTTGAGCATGCATTTAGGACCTTAACAACTCATGAGCTGTTATTGAACTTTGACAGCATTGTAGCTGGGTCCTCAGGGCTAGACTGCTGGTATTGACTGCAGTAGCTATCTTGTCCCAATATTTTATACAGCCTTTTGGGACACTGTGGGTAGATAACAAACACTGAGAATGCTGGAGAAACTTAGCAGGTCTGGTAGTATCCATGGAGAGAGAAACAGAGTTAAAGTTTTGTGTCTAGTATGACTCTTCTTCTGAAGAAGTTCCCATAATTAGATATACAATACTTCAATCAGATCCCCTCTCAGCCTCCTCAGCCCAAGGGAAAACCAACCCAACTTATCCAGTCTCTCTTCATAACTCAGACTTTTCATCCCAGGCAACATCTTGATGATTCTCCTCTGCACCCTCTCTAATGCAATTACATTCTTCTGCAGGTTTCCTCAATCCTATCTGGCAAATATATTTTGTGGTTGCATTTGCCCTAAATATGTTTTCTTTAAGCAACCCCCTACACTCTCTATACTTTTGAATGGCCTCCTTGTTTTTACTGTGCTATAACTGACATATAATTCCTTCTTTTTCTCTTAAACTCTCAATATCCCTTGGCATTCAGGGTGCTGGCCTTATCTTTTACTCTTAGAGGAACATGCTGGTCCTGGATTCTCACTGTGCTACTTTTAAAAGATTCCCACTTTAAGATTCCCACTTTGCAAATGTATACTTACCTACAAGTAACTGCTCCCAGTCTGTTTGGCAGATTTTGTCTTTGGGTATTGAAATTGGACTTCCCCCAAATTAGACACTAAACTTCTGCACTACCTTTATTTTTTTCCTAAGACTTTGAAACTTTGAATTATGGTCACTATCCCCAAAATGCTTGCTCACTGAAACTTAACTACTTGACCAGCTTCATCTCCTAGGATTAGGTAAAGCACTGCCACATCTGTAGTAGGACTATCTATTTACTAGCATAAAGAGGTCTCCTAGATGTACTTTAAAAATTCCACCCTGTCAAATCCTTTCACATCACAGCTATCCCAATAATGTTAGCAAAGTTGAAATCTCATACAATTGTAACTCTGCTTGTCTCTCATTTCCTGTGTCTGTTTCTAATTTCCAGCATCCACAATATTTTGCCTTTATTTGAATGGATAGATAACACTTTTCCTCCTTTCCCCCTCTTGCAGGATGGCCTCCAATGCAATGTCTTGAAACCTGAAGAATGGTCTCTCCTCATTGGTCACTCTGAAGGGTGGATGTATTACAGAAATACTTAATTTGCTGCAAAGCACTTGTGTTACTCTGGCAACATTATCTGTCCTCACTTCAGATTTCAAGTATCACCATAATTTTGCCTTGATACTGAAGTCATTTTTCTCCTTATTTAGGACTGTTGAAACATTGTTTTGATTTTGATTGACTATTATGCAGATTGGGAATTAAAATGACTGTGTTGTGGAACCTGGAAGAGCACAGCAATTCAGGCAGCATCCGAAAAGCTTCGAAATCGACGTTTCGGGCAAAAGCCCTTCATCAGGAAGGGCTTTTGCCCGAAACGTCGATTTCGAAGCTTTTCGGATGCTGCCTGAATTGCTGTGCTCTTCCAGCACCACTGATCCAGAATCTGGTTTCCAGCATCTGCAGTCATTGTTTTTACCCTGTGTTGTGGAACCTGTCCAAATATATATCATGGTAGACAAGCAGAAGAACACAGCAAGCCAGGGAACATCAGGAGGGGGAGAAGTCAACGTTTCAGGTGTAACCTTTCTTCAGGACTGGTGCTGAGTGTAAAGGGAGCTGCAGATAAAGGGGGTGGGGGTGGCAGGGTGGTGAGGTGGGGATAGGTGAACACAGGTAGTAGGTATGACCTGGTTGGTCACTGCGAGGAATGATGGTGGCTAGAAGGAAAGGTCAATGAGAGAAATGGAACGGAGAGGGGAAGGGCTGGGAAAAGAGTTGGGGAATGGGAAGGGGGACTATTTGAAATTGGAGAACTCAATGTTGAGTCCTCCAGGCTGTAGGCTGCCCAGAGGGAAGATGAGGTGTTGTTCCTCCAATTTGCGGTGTGGTTCATTGTGGCAATGGAGGAGGCCAAAGATGGTCATATTGGAAAGAGAGTAGGAAGGGGAGTTAAAATGTTCAGTGACTGGGAAGTCAGGTTGGCCTCTGCGGGCCGGCTGAGATGATCGGCAAAATGTTCCCTTAGTTTACGTTTGGTTTCCCCGATGTAGAAAAGACCACACTGGGAGCACCGGATACAGTAAACTAGGTTGGTAGAGAAGGAGATGAACCTCTGTCTCACCTGGAAGGGCTGTTTGGGACCCTAGGTGGAGGTGAGGGAGGTGGTGTGCCAGCATCTAGTCTGGCTGCAGGGGAAGGTACCTGGGGGTTCAGAGAGATTAGTGGGGAGAGTAGCACAAATCAAGGATCGGTGAAGGGAACTGACTTTGTGGAAGGTGGAGAGGGATGGGGAGGGAAAGATGTTCTTGGTGGTGGGATCTAATTGGAGTTGGCAGAAGTGTTTAAGGATGATGTGTTGGATGTGGAGACTGGTGGGGTGGTAAGTGAGGACAAGGGGGACCAGTCTTTATTGTATTTGGAGGGAGTTAGAGTAGTGGAGTGGGAAGTGGAGATAGTGTGGTGGAGGACTGTCTGGATGACAGAGGGGGAAAAGCATGTTGTTCAAAATAGGTAGACCTCTGGGATGCTTGGGATTGGAATGTCTCCTCGGATGAGCAGATGCACAGAGGCAGAGGAATTGGAAAAACTGGATGGGAGGAGGTGCATGGATTAACTCCAAATGCAATGTCACAATGTTACAATTTGCTGCATGTTCCTAACTGTCATTTGAACTGCTCCTATCCAACTCACTTGCCACATCTAATTGTCTCCCAATGTGGCAGTACAAACCCTGAAACAAACAGAAATAAAAGGAAAATAAAGAGAGAAAAGATTGGTTCTGAAGCATCCAAATGCAGGAGGACAGAAACTGAAATGAGTGTGTTCTTGTGGGAATTCCAATGCCACTGAGTTCTTTGATTGAATTTGTTAGGAATTTTCCTTTTGGGATATGTATTAGGTTCTTCCTAGAACTACAGTATATGGTCTTGTCCCTGATAGATTGGGAAGGATGTCTTTCACTTCACCGTATCTGGTTGACAATGAGGCTGTTCAATGTTGATTTGATTTATTGTCACATGTACAGTGGAAACCTTTGTTTGCAAGCACTACAGGCAAGTCATAGTAAGCAAGGACATACAGATCATATGGTGAAAAAAAATGGACAGAGGAAGGCATACAGATTACACCACATAGGACATGTGCTAGGCAAGATCAACAGTAACAAGATCAGCATTATTTGAAGGTAGAGAATCCATTCATCAGTCTAATAATGGCAGGGAAGAAGCTGTCCTTGAAATTATCGGTGTGTATGTTCAAGCTTCTATAGCTTCTGCCTGGTGGAAGAGGTTGCAGGAGAGCATTACCAGGGTGAGATGGGTCTTTGATAATGTTTGCAATGAGACATGTAAATGGAGTCCATGGATGAGAGGTTGGCTTCCATGATGGTCTGGGCTGTGCATACCACTAAAGAACATCAACTTTACTAATTAGTGAAAGTGAAAATCACCAAAGGCTGATCACTTACGAGGGAGAGATGAAAATGTGTTGCTGGAAAAGCACAGCAGGTCAGGCAGCATCCAGGGAACAGGAGAATCGACGTTTCGGGCATAAGCCCTTCTTCAGGAATGAGGAAAGTTTGTCCAGCAGGCTAAGATAAAAGGTAGGGAGGAGGGACTTGGGGGAGGGGCGTCAGAAATGTGATAGGTGGAAAGAGGTCAAGGTGAGGGTGATAGGTCAGACTGGGGTGGGGGCGGAGAGGTCAGGAAGAAGATTGCAGGTTAGGAAGGCGGTGCTGAATTCGATGGATTTGACTGAGACAAGGTGGGGAGAGGGGAAATGAGGAAACTGGTGAAATCCGAGTTCATCCCTTGTGGTTGGAGGGTTCCTAGGCGGAAGATGAGGCGCTCTTCCTCCAACCGTCGTGTTGTTGTGGTCTGGCGATGGAGGAGTCCAAAGACCTGCATATCCTTGGTGGAGTGGGAGGGGGAGTTGAAGTGTTGAGCCACAGGGTGGTTGGGTTGGTTGGTCCGGATGTCCCAGAGGTGTTCTCTGAAACGCTCCGCAAGTAGCCGGCCTGTCTCCCCAATATAGAGGAGGCCACATCGGGTGCAGAGGATGCAATAGATGATGTGTGTGGAGGTGCAGGTGAATCCGTGGCGGATATGTAAGTTTCCTTTGGGGCCTTGGAGGGAGGTGAGGGGGGAGATGTCGGCGCAAGTCTTGCACCTCCTGCGGTTGCAGGAGAAGGTGCCGGGAGTGGAGGTTGGGTTGGTGGGGGGTGTGGATCTGACGAGGGAGTCACGGAGGGAGTGGTCTTTACGGAATGCTGATAGGGGAGGGGAGGGAAATATATCCTTGGTGGTGGGGTCCATTTGGAGGTGGCGGAAATGACGGCGGATGATGCGCTGTACATGGAGATTGGTGGGGTGGTAGGTGAGGACCAGTGGGGTTCTGTCCTGGTGGCGGTTGGAGGGGCGCGGCTCAAGGGCTGAGGAGCGGGAAGTGGAAGAGATGCGGTGGAGGGCATCGTCGACCACGTCGGGGGGGAAATTGCGGTCCTTGAAGAAGGAGGCCATCTGGGTAGTACATTTTTGGAACTGGTCCACCTGGGAGCAGATGCGGCGGAGTCGAAGGAATTGGGAGAATGGGATGGCGTTTTTACAGGGGGCAGGGTGGAAGGAGGTGTAGTCCAGGTAGCTGTGGGAGTCGGTCGGTTTGTAGTAGATGTCCGTGTTGATTCGGTCGCCTGAGATAGAAATAGAAAGGTCGAGGAAGGGGAGGGAGGAATCTGAGACTGTCCAGGTGAATTTGAGGTCGGGGTGGAAGGTGTTGGTGAAGTGGATGAACTGTTCAACCTTCTCGTGGGAGCACGAGGCGGCGCCGATACAGTCATCGATGTAGCGGAGGAAAAGGTGGGGGGTGGGGCCAGTGTAGTTGCGGAAGATGGACTGTTCCACATATCCTACGAAGAGGCAGGCATAGCTGGGGCCCATGCGGGTGCCCATGGCTACTCCTTTCATTTGGAGGAAGTGGGAGGATTGGAAAGAGAAATTGTTCAGGGTGAGGACCAGTTCAGTCAGTCGAAGGAGGGTGTCAGTGGAAGGGTACTGGTCGGTATGGCGGGAAAGGAAGAAGCAGAGGGCTTTGAGTCCTTCGTGATGGGGATGGAGGTGTACAGGGACTGGATGTCCATGGTGAAAATAAGACGTTGGTGACCGGGGAAGCGAAAATCATGGAGCAGGTGGAGGGCATGGGTGGTGTCCCGAACGTAGGTGGGGCGTTCTTGGACTAAGGGGGACAGGACGGTGTCAAGGTATGCGGAGATTAGTTCGGTGGGGCAGGAGCAGGCGGAGACAATGGGTCGGCCGGGGCAGTCAGGTTTGTGGATTTTGGGCAGGAGGTAGAAGCGGGCGGTGCGGGGTTGTGGGACTATGAAGTTGGAGGCGGTGGATGGGAGATCCCCCGAGGTGATGAGGTTATGGATGGTCTGGGAGATGATGGTTTGGTGGTGGGGGGTGGGGTCATGCTCAAGGGGGCAGTAGGAGGAGGTATCTGTGAGCTGGCGTTTGGCCTCAGCGGTGTAAAGGTCAGTGCGCCAAACTACTACTGCGCCTCCCTTGTCTGCTGGTTTGATAGTGAGGTTGGGGTTGCAACGGAGTGAGTGGAGGGCTGCGCGTTCTGAGGGTGAGAGGTTGGAGTGGGTGAGAGGGGTGGGGGAGTTCAGGTGGCGGTTAATATCGCGGCGGCAGTTGGCTATGAAGAGGTCGAGGGCAGGTAGGAGGTCAGCACGGGGTGTCCACGTGGATGGGGTGTGTTGGAGGCGGGAGAAGGGGTCGTCAGAGGGTGGGCGAGAGTCTTGGTTAAAGAAGTAGGCGCGGAGGCGAAGGCGGCGGAAGAATTGTTCGATGTCACGCCGTGTGTTGAACTCATTAATCTGAGAGCATAGGGGATTGAAGGTGAGGCCTCTGCTGAGGACTGATCTTTCATCCTCAGAGAGGGGTAGGTCTGGAGGGATGGTGAAAACTCGGCAGGGCTGGGAGCTAGGACCTGATGTGGGGCTGGAGCTGGGTGTGGTGGCGGGGTTAGGCCTGGGGGCGGGGACAGAGATCGGCGTGGGGGCGGGGTTGGGCGTGGTGATGGCGATAGGCGAAGGGGCGGGGTTAGACGTGGTGACGGATATAGGCGTGGGGGTAGGGTTAGGCATGTTGTCGGAAATCGGCGAAGGGGCGGGGTTAGGAGTGGTGACGGAGATCGTCGTGGGGGTGGGGTTAGGCGTGGTGACGGAACTCGGCGGGGGGCGGGGTTAGGCGTGGAGATCGGCGTGGGGGCGGAGACACATGATTTTCGCTTCCCCGGTCCCCAACGCCTTATTTTCACCATGGACATCC